>NC_141756.1:127842187-128442187 GCF_982258835.1 Parasteatoda tepidariorum
TGTACATAATTTTTTTATTTTAATGAAACAATTTTTTTAAATTTAAGCTGGATATAACTAGTTTATGTTTAATTAAATTGATATGCATGAAATTTTATTTTCTTTGAGTTCTCATGATGAAATGTATAATTTCTTAATGCAGATTATTAGAGCTGCCATCAATAAAAGGAAAAATATTAAAACCAAGATTTCAAACGTAGATTTAGTGACTGAAACAGACAAAGAAGTTGAAGAATTCTTAATCACTAATTTTAAAAGTCATTTCCCAGACCATTGGTATGTCATCTTTTTTTTACATTTTTATTGTCACTGAAAGTAAAACTGAAAGAAAGCCTATTTCTTTAACCATGTTTTAATATAATTTTAGAAATTGTTTAGTTTAGTACATTTTTAATACATTTGCATTAAAACTTGAACTTTATAATGCAAAAATGTAATCAAGTAATTGAAAAAAAAAAAGACATTTTGTTTTTTGCCTTTACTTTTTTTCTCCCATTTTTTCTGGCAGTGTACAAATTAAAGGCAGCATTTCTAGCATTCGAATTTAAGTGGAACTTAATACACATAGAAATCACAAGTCATTGACTAAACAAGCTGTAGTCTAGAAGAGCAATAAGCAAGAACATATTGCACTTAACAGGTTACTAGACAGAGTGCAACGAATAACGGTTATTTTCTCAATTTGTCAAATTTTGCATCCTTAAGAAATATTTCTTATTAAAACATTTATTATTTAATAATATATTTCGTAAAAAATATTAACCAGGAGTTGAAAAAAATATGCATCAGATACATTTTGTTCATTAATTATTAAAAAAATAAATAAATATAGTTCAAATGTCATTCACACATTTCTGAGTAATTTAGTATATGACAAAAGTGTTGCAGAGATGAATGTTCAGACTGTCTACTTGAATGTATGTAATCAATATTAATAGAATAATTTGTATAATTCACATCACTTTGTCCCTCTGAAGGGATCACCGCAACTTTCAGGAATTACCAAAAATAAGTATGTTTGCTTTTTCATAATAATTTTTGATGAATACTTTAGGTATCTCATTTTAGCCCTGCTGTAATTTTTTCTACTAAGGGGATATCACTGTGACCTCATCAAAATTTTTCACTATTCAGCATTTCATTCTTTCACTATCTTTTAGAAAACACAAATAAAATGAGTCACTATAACACCATCATCTAGTTTTTTAAATTTTTGTTTATAAGCGATAGAAAAATATGCATAATTTCAGGTATCTATTTACAGGGTATCTGCGCACCTGGAAAGTGATGAATTTCGGTATTGAACAAAATTTGTCATGAAATGTCATGATTTTAACTATTTTTTAAAAAGAAAAATCATGGAAAGTCATGGATTTAGGTCACCGAAGAATTTTATTTCTAAAATGGAATCCTTCCCCCCCCCCCAATTTCATGGTGTTAATTCAATTTCCGGCACTTAATCCAACCTAATTATTATTTTTTTTTCTAAAGAAATTTTTATTATATGAGGAAAAAAAAATCAGTCATATTCTCTTTTGATCTGGAATTTTTTTCTCTTGAAGTAACTATATTTTATCTTTTGAAAATAAAAAAAGCATGAAAAAAAATGAGTGAAATTGAAAAGTAAAAACATCTGCATTTCTTATGAACAAAATAAGGAAATGCAAGTTGGAGCCTGTCCTGTTTGACCATAAATTGTCCACACCCTGTTGACATTGAAACTACTATGTGGTGTACAAAATGAATTCTATCCCTTTTGCTTTTTTTTTATTCGATTTATTTATCTTTTTATTTGTTATTAACTGTTACTTTTTTTGTTAATTGTTAACTTTTTCTTTTTATTCTTCTTAGTTTGCTTCTTTTTTATAGTTATTCATTGTTAGTTTCTTAGCATTAATTGTTACTTTTTTTTGCAGTTCCTTGTTAGCTTTCTTTCTTTTTTTTTTTTTTTTTTCTTGTGAGGTGATCATCTTTTGTTGAAACAAAATGTTACGTAAAGAAAAAATTAGAACAATGATCTTGTGCGGAAGATTAAACATTAAGATTAAGGAAGATTAATTTGTCCGTGAGTGCCGGATTTCGGGTCCTATACTGTATCACAATATATTTAAAATAGTATAGAAAATTTAAATCATGCATTTGAGTATTTACTTTTTATGGAAATAATTCTAAAGAATGTTTAGCAGTTATTTATATTGATTTCTCTATAGTTTTTACATGCGATATTTTTTATACTATATTATTTATTACAACTGCTTAATTTCGAAATGAAACACGCATTCGAGGAGTCTTAACTTATGATTGTCTACTATATTTAAAACAAAATACTGCCACATTTATTTTCTCCTTCTCACTGTCAAAAACTATTAGATGTTAGGTTTTTTTTTTACGTTTCTAAAAATGAAAACCTTTTTTAAAAAAAAACAAGAAAAATTTAATTAGTTTGGAGGTAACTAAATTTTAAAAATTTTAGTGTCTTATATCCTGCTGCGTCATTCAAAATAGATTTTGAGATAACTATTTTCTTAATTCTTGTGTTAGATATATGAAAGTCTCAACTTTGAAATTTTATCGCTTACAATGATTTTTCTATTGCATGGCAGAATTCTAACCTGAAGGGTTACCAAAAAAATGCATATGTTTTACATTATTTGATGGACACTACGATTGTTAAATATTCTCCTTTAGTTTGTTTTATATCCCCGAATATTCTATTTCTGTTCAGTATTTGACGAAATTTGCCTATCAGCAAGTTATTTGGTTCACTGGATAATGAAAAATAATGTTTTAATCTTAACTGTAAATTTATTAATTTTTTTACATTTATTTATCAAGTGCTTAATTAATTATTATAGTTATTAACTAGAGTGATTAGGTACAAAATCCTTAAATCATTTTTATATTGGTAAAAAGAATAACATGTTGCAAAAATATTAGCAACGAAATAATATTTTTTTATTGACGCAAATGAATTTCGTCCTCATATACAACAAAGATTACGGTTTTTTTTACCTTACTTTTTTGAATTTGACGAATTAATGTATTTTAAACGATTTCAATATTTTGCCAGTTTTGCTGAATTAAATATCATGTTGTTCATTTTTAGAATTATACATAAAACTCCATTGTTTATTTTATTTTGTTTAGATCAAATCCTTAGCTGTTAGTATTATAGATTAGACTTGATATTATATTAAACAAATCATACTTGTTTCTTAGCTGCCAGCACTTTTCTTGTTATAATGAAATAAAAATTTCAACAATAACTGTAAGAAGAAATCCACATCAATGATTACAGAGATGATTGTGCTCCGAAAAAAAATCCGGATCTTGCTAACCACGATCTGGAAGTTTTCGAAAACCCGAGGTCTAGAAGTTTCAATAAATCATCTGTCACATTTATGTATAAAAATTCTTGTATATTTAGAAATATTACAACTAGAATTTATTCCTGGCATCTCTTTCATTTGTAAATATTTTTCTGGTAGAATAATAAACGTGATTAGACATAAAAGTAAACTTATACATAATCATCCATTTAAATTATGCTGCATACAATTTCTTTAGAATTTCATGTTTTGAAATGTGTCATTAATGATTTCACTTAAAAGATTTTCAGGATTTTTGAGTTGGGTTCCCAATTACCCCTGTGATTATCGGATAGTTTAAATTTATTAGATGTAATGATAATGCACAATGCCATTTTATTGTAACATTTATTTATATATTGTATTTCTATAGAGCTGGTCTTGATGCTACTTTGTTATATGTAAAGAACAAGTGTGGACGTTTTTTTTTATAAGTTCGGACAAATTAGGAGTTTGTTAATACATCCCAAAGGGATATTCAAATAAGTTGTTAACAAAGGGTCGTTACTCATTATTTTTCAATGTTTATGAGAACACAAATAATGATCACTGAAAATCTCATGTCATAATAACATTGTACTCATTAAAAGTATCAGAATTTAAAAATTGTATAGCTGTTAAAGGGATCACAAAATAATGTGGCGTAACAATGGAATGGACTGAAAATGAAAAGAAACAACTAAAATTTTGAATCCGTGAGTCATTACAACTTTCAACTTTGAAAACTACATGGAAGTGTGCAAAAATTATAAATACCTGTCATTAAAAGAAATGAAATTATGATCATCGTCGTTGTGATGATTAAATCGTCATGAATCAAACATGTAAAAAATTATTACTCAAGTTTGAAATTTGAATATCTTAATCTGAATTTACATCATGTTAAAAATTATTGTAAAATGTATGGAACATATTTTTTTTAAATAATAAAATAATCTCGAAGGGTAATATTTTTTGGTCATTCGAATAACTCAATTGATAATGTAACTCTTTTATTAATTCGAGCAACACAAGGTTCAAAGCTTTATGAAACTTGTGAAATATTTTTATATATGGGTTCTATAGCCTGGTATATTCATAGGTATATTCATTAGATAAATTTGCTAATAAGCATATCTTGTCAACACTTGTTATAACTGTTTGAATTTTTAGTTTTATAGGGGAGGAGACTACTGGCTGCCACCTTACTGATTCACCAACATGGATTATAGATCCTGTGGATGGCACAATGAATTTTGTGCATCGGTAAGAACTATTTTTCATATTTTAAGACACTGTATGACTTTTCTTTTAATCATCATCTAATTTTTTGTTTCTGTGGATTCAACAAAAATATCACCCAGCATAATATTCTGAAATTAAAAAATAACTATTTTGCTAAAAGTAGTACTGTTCACTTATAATCGCTTATTTTTTGTTAAGTTTTATGCTGTGTTAAGTTTTTATAAGATTAAGTTTTTGGGAGTACAAATTAGTTCGGGCCGTTTTTAAGAGATGGCTCTGCTGTTATGAATGTTTCGTAGTGACGACTGGTTTCGGTGGTTTCAGGAAGGTTAAACATCTGTCAATAATATTCAGTTTATGTTGCTTTGAGTTTCATACAAAAACCCTGTTTTTTACTTTGTTGAATATGCCAGATTTTGTGGTAACGAAGCACCATTTGCAGGAGGTTTTATGTTTTGCTTTAATTGGAAGAAAAGTGCAGCTGAAGCACATCAAATTCTTGTTTATGGTGACAATGCTCCAACTGATAAATCATGTATGGAAGGGTTTCGACGTTTCAAGAATGGTGAATAGTTTTGTATACTATGAGCTGGTACAACCTGGTGATTCCATTACGGGAGATCGGTATAGGCTACAATTAATTCGTTTGAGCCGTGCATTGCGAGAAAAACGGCCGGAATACGAGCAAAGACATGACAAAGGTATTCTTTTACCTCACCCGCTGTATTTGCTGGACATTGCTCCGTCTGATTACTGGTTGTTCAGACGGATGCAGCACGGTTTGGCAGGTCACCAGTTCACTTCTTTCGCAGAAATCAAAAATTGGCTCCTATCTAGGATCGCCTTGAAAGACGAGATATTTTTTTCGCGATGGAATTCGAAAATTGCCTGAGTGGTAGAAAAAAGTAGAAGCCAGCGATGGACAATACTTTGATTAATCTGTTAATTTATTTTGTTCTGAAGTAAATGCATTTTTGATCACAAAGAAACAGACCGAACTAATTTGTACACCCAATATATTATTATATAAATGGATTTATTTAATTTATTTTATTAATAAATTTTGTTATTTTATTTTATATTAAGATTTTTTTTATTTAATCTTATTAAGTTAAATCCTTATCATATCAACAATCCATTATCCCACCATAATTTTAAAATTCTTTAAGTGCTGTATTTTCTTTCCAGCTTGTCTATTAGAAATAAATTTATTTTCCTTACAAAAAGTTCCTGTAAGTTAAAGTAAAGTATTGATTTAAAAAACAACAATATTGTTAGTTAATGTATTTAAAGTACACAAATATTCTTAATTATTTTCAACACACATACTTTTTATTTAATCTCTTTTTTTTCATGCAATCACCTGCTTGGTTTAAGGAATATATTTCATTTACATTTTTGTTACTTAAAATTATGTTTAACCCCTTAAAGCATTTACTCATGTCCGACACTAGCAAAAGTTACCAGCAACGGCTCACACGGGCAATCTTGTATCTCACGTTATTTTATTTCTAATGCCTATCTGAGATCCGTTCTAGTGAAAATGAATTGACTAGATTATATTAAATTTATTTACCATAGATGCAATATTTTTCTTGTGAAAACCATTTGCATTTTGTGTCTTGTTTTGAAAAATTTATCGGATAATGAGTGACTCTGGATGATTAATGAACGTACTAATTTATCAGAAAGTTTCAGCGATGAACTCTCCCGTTGATATGGTTTGGTTTTAATGTTTTGAAATTTAAAATAAACCAGTAGTCAAATTGTTTAAACTTTGTTTGTACAGTGATTTTTTTATGAACTTTTACTCAAACCCTAGTCCTCCCCCCCCCCCACAACTGAAATTGCGAAAAATAACTTACGCATACCTATATATTAATTTTCTGCAAAAAAAAAAGAAAAAACTCAATGATTTTTTGCCATTTTCTCGAGAAAAAACTCGTGCTTTAAGAGGTTAAATAAAAGAAAAAGTTCTTGTTTGTTAGTTATGAATCTTGATTTGAAAACCAAGATGCTTGAGTACTTTAGTAACAACATTGTTATAGTTAGATCAATTATTATGATTCCCCATTATAAACCTCCGTAAAAATATTTTATTATACATTTAACGCATATTTTGAATATGTCAACTAGATTTGAAAATAAATCCTAGATTTCATTAAAACAAAATTTACTGCAAATATTCAAATCAAATATTTACTGCAAACATATTTTCTAATCAAAAAGTGCAGCTCTTTTTTCACTGTATTTTAGTTATTAATTTACTGTTTAAATTATAAAGCATACTAGCTGAATACCCATTCTTTGCACAGGGTAAATAAAAAAACAGGGTTCCCACAATCCTTAAGTCCTTAAAAACTGCTCAATTTTTATTTTAGAAAATAAGGACCCTCAAAAGAACTTAATTTTGGTACAAGGCTTTTAAAAGTCTTTAATTTTTCAGCATCACTATAGTTGATAGGAACAATTTTTCAGTTCACTTTTTTAAAACAAAAAGTTCTTTTATCATCTAGAATTAGAGCATGCAGGGTAGAACATTATACAGAGGCAAGGGTATGTGTGGGAGGGGGCTATAGGCAAGGGGAATAAAGCATGTTCTTTGATTAATATATTGGTTCTTTCATTAACATATTCTGCCTTACACTTATCAATTTTTAAAGTTGTTTTTTCTGCTGTTATTTTTTTAGCTCTTTTATTTTCTATTTATTCCCACATTTTATTTTATGCCTCAAATTATGCAATTTTTGTAGAATTTGAATTTACATTATACTTATTTACTAGCTTGTATATTGTATTCTAAATTGAGCATTAACCTGTAATGAAACTATATTGCTTCTCATGTCAATGCATATATTAAAAGAAAGAGTTTGGTTTGACTTACAAATCTGAAATTTAATATGATTAAACCATCAATTTTGAGCATCAAAGCCCTGTTTTTGCTTTTATTCGATTTCAATTCTGTGAATGATTGCCTTTTTAAATTCTTTTATAAATGATAAATGAGATTATTCTAATACTTTTGTTTAATTTACTTTGCCAACTATTGCATTGCATTGTTATTTTGAAAAAGCTGAATGAGAGAACATTCCAAAAAACAAAATGTCTTTTTTTTCTTTCAATTACTTGATTACAGGCTTATCTGTATATGAATTTATTCCAACTTTTTTAGTGTCATTCCTTGTGGCAGAATTTTTTCGAACTATCTGCGACAAAACTCTCTAGCACTAATATCTTTCTGCAAGATACTATTAATAATAAGAAACATATATGTTGTAACAATAATGATACATCGGTTTCTATACTTACAGCAATAGATCAGTTAGATTACATCAATTTAGGATACTATGAGCTTAAATTGAGCGTGTCAAAAAGTGATTATCTAAATTCATGATTCAAATATTACGTGTAAATTTCTGTCGAAATGAAATTTTTTTTTTAACTTTTCAAAAGAAAAATCTTTCTGCAAGAACTCTGAAACGTTCTGCGACAATGTCGCCCTGTCGCTGCAACTCTGCCATGGAGGTTTCATTGTATAATAAAGTTCAACTTGAATTTAAGCATCTTGAAGTTTTTACATATTCGGAATCTTTATCTGACTGCGTTAAGCTTGCAGATAAATTTGGATTTAAGAAGATGCAGACTTATTTTGCAAATTCAACTACTGGGGTTACAATTTAGTAGGGTAACTAACAGATCAGCAGTTTTAGTTGAATATCTAGTAATTTAGAAACAGCTTGTTTTCCTTTACTTTATAATTTTGAAATTTTTTGATTTGATAATGAATTGAATAATAATGTCATTATTTATACCATTTATGCAGTAAACCTTTTTATTAACTGAATATTATTAAATCTATGCTTTTCTTGAAAAATTTAAACTTGTCACCAGAATTTGTCTAACATAAATTATGATAAATAAATTCCCATTCCAGTCTTTGAAATTCAGCGAAATACTTAATTTTTCTGTAAAAATTAATTTTTTGTTCCCATAATGTTTATTAATACACTCACGCATATATATATATATATTTATATATATATATATATATATATTTGTCTGAGATGGCACTAAAATATTAGGCAATTGTATGCTAGGCTGATTGTGCTCCGGAAAAAATCCGAATTTCCGGAATTTTTGCTAACAGTGATCCAGAAGTTTCCAGAGATCGAAGGTCCAGACGTTTAAAAAAATCATTGATCACAGAAGTTTCCGGTAATCAACTTTTCAAAGGTGGAACTTAAAAACACAGTTTATTTTATTTGTTTGTAAGGGAGAGCTAGAGAGATACTTTATAAGCTTATATTCATGATTAATATTAATTTTTTATCAGTAAATAGTTGTTATAATCATAAACTCAAGAAAGAAAGACATATTTGTAAATTTTAATTACTTCTCCAGGTCATCAGTGGTATGGGTAAAATTTTAAATATATTTTAAGCAAACTAAGAAATATTGAGAAAAAGGGAAAAAAAAACCTTGTTTAAATTTTTTTCAACTTAAACTATTTTTTTTTTTTAACTCAAGAAATTTTCCGGAATTTTGTCTTGGGCTCACAATCACCCCTGTGTATGTAAATGTGTCTCCTTTTGAAAATATGTATCTAAATATTGGGCTACAGAATAAATTTTCTTTCTTAAAGTATTTATAAAGCCATTGGCTGAATGAAATATAGTGTGGCAATACTTGACGATAATTGTTTTTATATTTATGAGGATGAATTTAAATATTAAGTACATACCAGTTTCCAACTATCAGAAGATGTGTATAAAGATTGATAGTTATTTGATTATTTATAGTTTGCAACAGTTCTGTAAAGTTTGATTTGGCAAGGATGTTGAAATTTATGCCTTTTTAAAGAATTTATTTCTTTTTAAGATAAATCACGTTTCTTTGTAGTTTTCCTTACACTGCAGTATCCATTGGATTGAGTTTGGAGAAAGAGGTTAAGTTTCTTCATAATTTTTATTATATTTTTAACTCCTCTTTGATTACTTTTAAATGTATTTATTTTTGTTATTCAGATTGTTTTGGGCATTGTCTATAATCCTGTGTTAGATAAAATGTTCACGGGTGTAAAAGGGAAAGGATCATTCTGCAATGGAGAGAGACTTCAAGTATCTGGAACTGAGGGTAAAGATGGATTCCATTTTTTTTTATTTGCTTTTTTAAAGTATCTGTAATTCTATTGCCATTGACCTGCTCTAAACTATTTGTATTCACGCGTTTAACTGTAGTTTTTCGATATTTTAAATGAATGAGTATAATAAAACCTTTTAAAGTGACATTTCATTAATAGATAAAATATACTTACAGGGTATCTGAGCACTTGGAAAATCACGAATCTCGTTATTGAACAAAATTTGTCATGAAATGTTGTGAATTTAGCTATTTGAAGAAAAAAGAAAAATCATGGAAAGCTATGGATTTAAGTCGCCGAAAAATCTATTTTTCAAAATGGAATCCCCCCACCCCTCCAATTTCATGGTGTTCCGAATATCTGAATTAGTAACAAAATCCCCACTCACAGTCATATTTCATTAAAATATAAAATATTTTATCGTGTTCTTTAAAAATTGTGGTGTTCTTTTGAAAAGTGGAAAGAAAAAAAAAACATCATTTCTAGAGCGAATTATCATTTAAACTTCGGTTGTTTCCGAATTTTTTATAATTTTTTTTTCATTTCATCAATTTAAATATCCAGCTGAAGCAAGCCATTCATTGGTGAATTTTTTTTATACAGAAAAATTAGGAGCACTTCTTTCCTTTCCGATGAACAAGAAAAGTATCTTTTGAATATAATTCTGCAGAAAAAAAGAAAAAAAATTTGCTTTTGTATTATTTTCAACTATTTTATTGCTTCAACTCTTTCTTCACTCTATTTTTTAAATTTAAAATCTATAAATATGAAGATGCAGAGTATATCAGTTTTGGTTATAACTATCATTTCAGTTAATGTTATTATAATGCTTTTTTAAATCTATTGTTGTGTTTTTGTCGGAGAAAATAGTAACTTGGGAAGTCATGAAAAATTCTTGGAATGAGTCATGGAAAGTCATGAATTTGAAAAGATAGCAGTATGTAATAAATTCCTTATCAATCAACTCAATTAAATTCAATAATAATTCTTAATTAAAGGTAAAGGCAAAATTACCTTACCTGCAATTTCTGTTGTTCTTCAATTTTCCCGGTGAGAAGATGGAAAGCTTTTCTTTCGCTTTAAAAAGGATCGCTACTCTTGTAAAAATAAAAAGATGTCAATAATAAAAAGTAACAAGTTCTGCCATTAAAGGAGTTAACTATTTCCTTTTAAAACATTTAATATTTAACACAAAACGTAACAAGAAACATAATTGATAACGAAACATTAAGCTTTTTTGAAATGAGCATTACATATCAACCTCTTCTCTCTGAGGCGATTATTCCCCTTCTGTTTACAAAACTTCCGCCTCGCTACAGTTACAGTTAAAATTTTAAAGTTAGATTGTTCGTCGCAGTTTCTCGACACAGTACTTACTAATCCTTCTGAACAATGTCTCTATTTTACTACATTTCTTGCTACTAAGAACTCAGAAAATCTTAAAAATCTTAGAATCTAAGAAAACTTAAAACTAAGAAAATCAATAATAGTAAAAAAAAAATTACAAAAAAATTAAGATTCTCTTATACTAAAGTGCTTTGTGAATGTTGAAACTAATGATCTCCGTAGAAGTTCATTTGCTTCAAACCATTGTTTATTATATATATATTTTTTTAAAAGTCAGTTGATTTAAATCAATGAATTTTGGTATGAAACCTTAAAATTTTAATGTATTAGAATTTCTGCTAATAATTTTCTCTGTTTATTTGTTAGATTTATCACAAGCCTTAATATTAAGTGAATTTGGATCTGACAGAAGTCCTGAAAGCAAAGAACAAATTTTTCAAAACTTGCATCTTTTTATGGAAAAGGCACATGGGTATAAAATAAACAATTTCTTAAAAAAAAAAAAATAGAAACATTTAGCATTTTTTAAGAAAAATAAATTTAAGAAAAACATTTATGGATGGTGTTTTCAATCTAATTGTAAACAACAATGGAAATAACAATCTCAGCTGCTTATTACAGCTTATTTTGTGAGGTAATATCAACCGGATAATTTTGTTTTCAATCAAAGAAATGAATTAGATAATTTCTGATCTCCAACCTGCCTTATGTCATAAGATATTACGTAATTCTGCTGAGTTTGAAGTGAAAATTTGTTTTAGTTAGCAAGCTGTGCACCATCTTACATTAGTGTTAGCATATTGTTCAAGCAACAATATTAAGTTTATAAATTATAATTCAGGTTTAAATTTGAAAATTGGCATATATTATTGAAATGGCATGAAGTGTTTTATAACGATTCTTTTTTAAAGGGACTTATTTTTTTTTTCATGTTTACTTATTTATTATTAATCAAACCATGTGTTACTTCTACTGAACACTACTATTTCACAAGTAATGTTAAAATTATATACCCTTTATAATTTTAACATTAATAAAATGATATAAGCGTACTGTCTTTTCACTATTTTTCTTATTATGTAACGACATCTTTATTAGTTATTGCATGTGGTATTTAGACTTAGAATTCATTGTAAGCACAAGTGATAAATAAATAAATACAGCTTTTTCAAGAGCTACTATTCAAAAGAATCTCAAAACACAATGAATATGTTCTGAGCCAAATGGCAACAAAATACACGTGAAACAGTAACCCGGAAGTATTGGCTGTAAAGAGCAACTGCAGTACTTCCTAGTGTATAAACGACCATCCATAAGGCTTAATCCTCTTTGCTGTCACAGAAAATTTGTGTTTTATACACAATGAAGGAAACAGGTTGATCACAACATTCTATAACTAAGAGGGAGAAAAGGAACGTGCATAATCTCCGGAATTTTATTGTATGCTCTGGAAAATTGACATTTTACGAACTCAATGAATACCAGGCCACTTAAACGTATTAATTCTCGTAGTATGATTTGTTTTTTGTCTTTACGCACTACTTTCATTTTAGATTATACATAGATAACATGATTCATAGATAACATAATAGATTAACATGATTCAGATATTCTTATTGTTTGGAATTTAATATTTTTCGCTAATTGCATTCTTAATTCATATTTATTCTTTATTTCAATTCAACTTTAAATATTTTAAAAATAAAAAGTTTTTTTAATATTATATAAATAATACAATTTAGGAGCTGATATTGATTGACGCAAGATTATAAAATCCTCAAATCTGTATAAAAAGTTTTAAAAAAAGAATGAAACAATGTTAGAAGATTTAAATGTTTTGAGAAATAATGAGTTGAAATGAGCAAAAATTTCTTAATTAGCACGTTTTATTTCATAAAATAAACACTTTTTTTTTTTAAAAAAAAGGGGTGTTACTGCTCTTTATTGGCAACCATTTTATGGGTGGTTTATACTGACCAATGGAAAAAAGAATTAATATACATTTTTGAATTATTAGCCAAGTTTTTGCAATGATCGATGGCGATAGTAATATTGTGCATAGAAAAATATATAATATCCATGTTTTGTAATGTTTTTCTTCTGTTTTTTATTCTGTAGAGTAAAACTAAAATAAGATTTATGATCAAATGGAGAACTGCTACTGAAAAACTTAATGAGATACTTACTAGTTAAGTACTAGCAATGTATGAAAATATATGTCTCAGTTTAATATTTTGATAGATGAAATTAAGAGTGCTGAAAGGGACATTCTATTAATTCAAAATAATCAAAGCCTTGAGGGTGTGAAATATAAATTTCAGCAGACTGAAATATTATTTTAGACATGAATATGAAATCAATAATGTAAAAATAAAAAATGGTGTATAGTTATAAATAAATAATGTAACAAACATAAATGGTTTACAAAGAAAAGAGATTTTTTTTCTTCCTTATTATAAAAATGTGCAACAACTGTTATTTTAAGTTTTTTTTAAATTTCAAGCTTAATAACAGTTTAGTTATAGTCTGTGAACATTCAGTTTATACTTTAGTGTTCAGTTATCAATAGGTTAACTTTAAAATTACCTAAAATATTTTTTAGCATTTAACACCATTATTGCTGAAGTCACAGTTTTCAATAATCTTTTCGATACTAACATTAATTTCATTAAATTAACTGGAAAATTGCTTTAAAAATCCTGTCTAAAACCTTTTTTTTTTTCATTCTAAAATTAAGGAAAATATCATTAAAAAAACATACTATTGAATTTACTCGAATACAAACATATTATTTAATAAATAATATATTGGATAAGTAATAGTTGTTTAATAAATAATAACCTACACTTTTTACCTAACCATTGCCAAAATTGCTGTTTAGACTTTAAAAAAAGACTATTTCATAAACTCAATGCTTGTTATGTGCTGCCAACAATAAAATTTGAAAAACTAATTTTTGTTAAAGTTTAAAAATAAAGAAAGTTTAAAAATAATTTTTGTTAAAATAAAAATTCCTGACATATTTGGGCAATTTTTTAAACACTAGAAAATTATTTCATGTCAATAATTTAAAGTCATACAAAATTTAAAAACTATTTGCAATAAATTTCTTATAGAAAATATAAAAATAAAGCTTTTATATTTTTTTACTTAAGAAAAGAAATACGTTTTAAGAATTGGCTTTTAGATTTGCTAGCTTATTTCTTATTTGTTGCAAAATTTTATTAGTATTCTCTGCCTTTATAGAATTAACAGGGTGCGTAGCATTTTTAAAAAGTGTTTAAAGGTGCTTATTTTCGTTTTTTAAAATCCCTTAAAGGTGCATTTTTCATTGGATGTTTTTAAAAAGTGCCTAATTTTCCCTTTACCATGTCGATTTTTGCCATGTGCAAAAAGACACTGTTCATGTAAAAAGACACTGTTGTTTGGGTCTTGTGAATTCTATATTATTTAAATCTAGCATTCGGATGATGGGGTCAGCGGCTCTAAACATGTGTGAAGTAGCCAGCGGACATGCGGATGCATATGTCGAATACTCTATCCATTGCTGGGACATGGCAGCTGGAAAAATTATTGTTGAAGAAGCTGGTGGAACTGTCATTGATCCAACTGGCAAGTATATTTAGTTTTATGTTATGTGTCCACCAAGTTACCTGTTCCCTTATTTTGATGTTCTATATCTAACATTATCCTTATACCATACATGCGACTGTATTATGCTCTTAATTTAATTTAATTTTATCTTGTTTTTATATATAGTTTACATGAAAAGATATTCCTACAAAAAAAAAAAAAGCTTTCTTGCTCCGATTCATTCCTAAATTTCCTTTCTAAATTTTTTGTAAAGCTTTGTACCACTCATAGAGATGTATTTTTTGAAAAATATTCTTATTTTTCTTTTTTGGTATAAAAAGTTTTGTTTATTATCATCAGTGAGAAGGATGATATTGTTTTTACTGTGATGACAGTTCATCATAGTCTCTTGTGGTCAATTTTAGTCTAACATGCGATTCCACGTCCAGTAATCTATTTCCCAACTCAATGTCCACACATGCTGCTGAAAAAGTGACTTCACTTAAATATGAAGTTAGAAAAGGCAAAATATTTCTGTTGAGACTGGATTACATATTTGCTGCCATGTTAAAGTGTTTATCTGTCAAGAAGGATAAAAATTATATTTCATAAAAATAATCAAAAGAAGTAGAATTTATTAAGATTCAGAAGATTTTGCATAATTTTTTAATGATGGTAGCAGGGAATTTGTTTGATTTCTGACATATTGCGTCTTGAAAAACTTTTGATTGGAGGCACTAAATCTTAGTGATTTGAAGGGTGTCAAATAATTAGTGTAGATCAAGCATTTTCATGGACCCTCAAACCTTTAAAATGTAGTCCTAATAATTTGTATTCAGCCCTTTAATGCAAATTGAAGCTAAAATATAAAATTTATATTTTAAAGTTCCTGCATAAAATAATTTTTTATGCTTTTTTTTTGGCATTTTATTTAAAAATGGTCAAAAATTTTTTTTATTTGTAAAGTATGTGGGCAATTCCATATGTGACGGAATGACATTTTGACTTGCATGATGACAATTAATTGAAGTTTCTATGCATCTAATTTCAAATAAACATTATTTTTTCTCATGCATATCATTATTATTGGTATAATGTGATTCATAAACTAAAAAAAACGAATTTTGTATTTTTTTTATTTTTAATTTTATGAACTTTTCACTTGTGTGACGGAATGACATTTTGGCAACCAAGCTTTCGGCATGCCGCTTAGAACTGGTAGTTTCTGTGAATTTTGCAACTATTATTTTCCTGAACAATTTTTTACTTTTAGTATAATGTGCAAGCAATGTAAATTGTGAATTGGGAAAATTAGCCTCAGGTTGGCTAGCAGTTATTAACATCTATTTGCTGTGACGGAATGACCGTGACGGAATGACAAAAAGTTTAGTGAAAGAAAGTCTTCATTTAAAAAATGTTTTATTAATATGTAAATGATAAACTGAATGTAACAGATAAACAGAATTAATATTTACGTAAGAATCAGTTAAAATTTCAACAATTTGAAAATTAGGTTGTCTCAGAAGAGGTTTTATATCTAACTTTCCAATGTCACATCTTATCTTCGTTTTCAGGAAATTTATGCATAAATCAATTTTTGTCCCATGTTCTTTAAATACTTTAACATCTAAATCGTCTTTGTTTATCAAAGTAATTTGCGCTGCATATAAATGTGCCTTTTTTTTCGCAGTATGGGACAATGATTAAAGAGCCGACCGCATACTCCTCAATCATATTTTCCATTTCCTCTTCAAAACAGTGGCTTTTCAAATCATACACTTGGTTTTGGTTGAAATTAGAAAGCATTCCAATTTTGATGATTCGCTTCTCAACTACATGAGCATCAAGTGCAGGTCTCTTGTTCCTGGCAATGCTAATGTAGCAAGTGTCTAGCTGAAGTCATTCTCTTTTGCCCTCTCTTAAATAGAATAGCTGGACATAAACAAAACTTCAACGATTTGTTGCTTCGACTTTATGAAATCATAAAATTCTTTTACATATTATGGGCCGTTTTACAGCAGCCAACATCTTGTTTGGCCTTTTAGAACAACATCACAATTACATGGTATTTATAGGTGCATGTGCTGTGAGGTATTAATGAAATACACTTAACAAAAATGAGAATAAGAACAAAAATGAGATAAGATACACTTTACATCAATATATGCTTCTTTATGAAAAGCCTCTTTTAAGGCCATAAGTATATATTGCATCTGCACTCTTCGTTACTCTGTCAGAGTTTGTATTATGACTGAATCCTTCATACTTGGGGGCTTGTAACTAACATCATCTTGACAGTAAAATTTTTTTAACCAAATTAAACAGCTCATCAACATTACTTTTTCAACGTTACATTACTTTTCTTTTGAGTTCGATGTTAAATACTGCTCACATAAAGACTAAATTAATTTTTTTACCTCTATTGGTGATTTTGGAAGTGAGTGTACAATTTTTTTTTATGGTGAGTGTACATTTTTTTTATGGCTTTACCAAGAATCTGCAGGAATTTGTATAGGGAATTTAAATTATTTGTATGTGAAGAGATTGGTAGAATTTGATTTTTTCTTTGTTTACACAATCTCTGCACAACAGCGTTTGCACTTCTGAGTTTTTTAAGTCCAACTTTTGTCGCGGAAGCTTTCTTCTCTGCCTTTCTTTCTCTGTTTTTTTTCTTCATCATATCATGGGGATCTTGGTCTTTTCAACATTTTATCTGTCTTTCAACAGCTGTTTTAGCCATTAGGTTAATTGAAAAAAAAATAATTCCCTAGTTCTTGACTAAGCTTCTCAAGGACTCGTTTTGTCATTCCATCGCCGAAGATGTGTCATTCCGTCACGCTAATTATTGGAAGTTAATAATCAAATGCATGGAATTTTACAATTTCTCATTGATTCTTATGCCACATCTGCTTTATATTCCAAAATATACACATTTTCATTCAAAAACGCAGTTGCTATTTAAAAAAATATACTAAAACATGTGACGGAATGACACAAAAAAAAGTTACTTTTATTTAATATATTAAACTTAAAATGACTTAAAGGCTATGTTTTAAATGTTTAACTTTTGTACTATATGCATATTTTTATCAAAATATTGCAAAAGAAAGATACATTTCTTTTATTTTATAAGTATTTTTCAAGAAAACAATTTGAGCACAAATGTGAAGAATTCACTTGTCAGCCATGTGATTACTTTAGAATGCTGCCAGATTCAAAAAACTTAAAATTATCAAAAATTAAACAGTAATATGTAGACTTTGGCTATTTTTGAACATATTTTTAAAATTAAAATATGCAATTCATAAAAAAAAAATTTCACTTAAAAGTTGACACTTTCGTGGAATTGCCCATGTAATTGTTTACATAATTTTATAGGATGTAACTTTAAATGGCACGGGTTTGTGGTTGTATGACGTGGGCGAAGTTACTCCACCACCGTGACTGAGCCATAGTTGCTCACTGGGTAACGATAAAAGAGTAACAGGCCTGGATAGCCTGGTCGATAGGGTGCTGGGCCCATGTCCGAGAGTTCGTGGGTTCGAACCCCGCCGACCGAAGGCTCCCCGTGTAGTAAAGTGACTGATGCACGTTAAAGCTGTCGAGTCGCAAAACTCCTCCATTTTCCCATAACAAATCAAAACCTCTGGGGGTACTGGACTGGAGATCGATCGTTCTCTGATTCAGGTCAAAATTACTATGTGTGCATGAATGAATGGATGTATGAATGGGTTCGCCCTATAAACGGGTGCGACTTATGGTGTGGCAGAAGTCGAATTCTCGGCCATAGATGGCGCCACTTAAAAACAAGAACAATCGCACCCCTTCTGCCTAAACAGGCATCCGTCAACAACAACAAGAGAGTAGCAATTCTGGCATTTCTAAGGTCAATAGGAAATAGACCCAAGTGCCCGCCATTAACCGAAAAAACGAAAAACTTTAAATGGCAAAATAAAAATTTTGATTCAAATAGTTTGTGAGTAATAAAAGTTATTCAGTGTGTTTGTGTGCACACTGTAGTTTTATTCTGCGCAAAGCTAGGTTCAACTTTAAATGCAATAAAATATAAATTTTGAATTCTAGGTGCACCCTTGGATTTAATGTCACGTAGAGTTCTTTGTTCATCCTCTCCAGTTTTAGCAGAAGTTCTTGCCAAAGAATTGAAGCATATACAGTTTCCTAGAGATGAATAAGTACTGAATGAAATAGTTATCAACCTATATTTAGTACTAATTATTTGTTATATTTTTTTTTAAATTTTAAGAATTTAATTTCAGTCACTTTATAATTTGTTGTAAAAATATAAACGTCCTTGTAATATTTCTGCATGGATATTATAAGATAATTTATTTACATGCATTTTTTGAAATAAATGATTATTTCTATCAATGAACAATTAGTTCAATTTTTTCCATTACACTTACAAAATAATAATTAATATTGAAACAATTTAAAATTTTAAAATCTAAAATGTTTTTTAAATAGTCATGATTAGGGCTGCAAGTTTGTTTGTTGCAAGAAAAAAGACACCGAAATTTTGAATGTTACGCAGATTCTAAACGCAAAAAATTTATTAAATAAATGATGTAAAAGACAGTATATTAAAGTATAATTTCTGGCCGAGTTTGAAAAATATAAGTCAATATTTAGGGAAGATCATTCGTATGCGTAGCAGAATATTTATCTGATTTCCAGCTATTATTCGCTCCGAAAGAAAAATAATAGTTTTTAGATAAGGGACACTTTATTCACGTCAAAATATAGAAAAGAAATAAAAATAATAAAAAAAATTTCTTTCATTTTAAAAAGTTAACCTTTGATCGGAATTGAACTCTGGACCCCTCAGACTACAAAGTTCGTTGCTAACATCCCCTCGGCGATGCTGACCATGCCACGCCACACACGCTGATGCCACGAATATTAAGCCTAAAAAACTTTCCTGCGGTTTTTCAATAGAAGCTATTTTGGTCCATTGTGGGCCCCCTAATTTGTCTATAAAAAATTCCTTTGGTGCGATTGTTTAGTATAATAAACTATAATTTCAGGTCAAGTTTGAAAATTATAAATAATATTAGAGATAGGGGGGGGACATACGGAGTCATTCGTATGCGTAGCATCGGTGTTCGAAATTTCGTCGATTTTTAGCTGTTATTCGATCTTTCAAAAAGAAAAATAATAATTTTTGGATAAAGACCACTTTTATATATAATTTACGCTATTATATATATATATATATATTGTTATGTATATTATACATAGAACGCTATTATATATATGCATACATATTAACCTATAGAGCCATATTGTGGGCCCTATTACTATTTTTTCTGGTAGGATACACAAGTACCTGGTTATATAATACGTGATATAGTTTGAATATTACTGATCAGTATTAAGGGGAAGTATAGGACCGTGTAGTAATGCAGAATATTGACTTAGAATTTTCTCATTTTTACGCTATTATGTATATACATACATAGGGATGTATTGTGTACCCCCTATTCAGCCTATAATTATTTTTTCTATTGAGGTACACCGGTACCCACTAGTCTAATACGTGGTATAATTTTAATATTATGGGTCAATATATAGGGGGGATATAGAGCCATGTTGTGATACATAATATTAACTTCGAATTTCCTCATTTTAATATCTAGTATATATATACATGCATAGTAACCTATAGGGAAACATTGTGGGCCCCCTATTAGGCCTTAAATTATTTCCTTTGGTAGGATACACAAGTACCCAGTAATATAATACATGGTTCAATTTGAATATTATGGGTTAATATTAAGTTTGGATGTATGGCTATGTTTTAATACAGAATATTGGCATTGAATTTCCTCTTTCAGCACACTATTATATATATATAAATACATGGTAACAAAGTGTACCCCCTAATAAGCCTGTAATTATTTCCTCTGGGGTACCTGGTAATATAATACATGGTACAATTTAAATATGTGTAAATATAACGGGGAGATATAGAGCCATATTGTTATCGAATCTGACTTCGAATTTCCTCATTTTGACGCTATTATATATATACAAACATTGTAATCCAAAGGGACCATATTAAGTACACCGTAATAAGACTATAAATATTTCCTCTGGAAGGGTACACTAGTACCCGGTTATATAACATGTGGTCCAATTTGAATATTATGGGCCAATATATAGAGGAGATAAAAGGCCATGTTGTAATACATAATATTAACTCATTTTAATGCTATTATATATATATATATATATATATATATATATATATATATATACTATTATCACTAGTATCCGGTAATCTAATGCGTGGTCCAATTTGAATATTAAGGGGAGATATAGGACCGTAAAGTAATACGGAATATTGACATCGAAATTCCTCATTTATACGTACATATTAACCTGTACGGCCCCTTTTTAGGATCATAATTATTTCCTCTGGTAAGGTACACTAATATCCAGTAATATAATTAATGGTCCGACTTGAATGTTATAGGGGGTCAATATTAAGGGGAGATATAGCGCCATGTTGTAATACAGAATATTGACCACGCATTTCTTCATTTCAGCGCTATTATATGTGCACATACATTGTAACCTATAGGGCCACATTGTGGGCTCCCTATGTAGGGTACACTAGTACCAGGTAATATTATGTGCGGTATAATTTGAATATTATAGGGCCTAGGTTCGAATCTCGGCAGTGATAAATTTTTAAAATTGTTTAATTTCTTTTAAAATTTTATTTTATATTATTTTTTTTAATGTGTTTTTCGATATTTTAACGTGAATAAAGTGTTCTATATATATAAATATTTTTTCTTCTTTGGGAAACTGTGTATAATAGGTAAAAGATGGATAAATTCGGGATTATCTAATATATATAATTCTATTACGTGGCTCCCAAATTTTGGCTGTATTTCTTTTCCGCTAGTGGCAACGTTTGCTTTGTTTTGTTTACGTTACTATTTCTCTTACACGGCGAATCGACCCATGATTTTGCTAAAAATGTCACATGCCAAATCTAGCTGAGGTGGCTCAATATATAGCGCTTTTAAAAACGGAAACTGAACTAACCAGAGAGCATCAGCTGCGGCAATATTATACTATTAAGCTAGGCAACAGTGAGTAGTACTTTGTCGATAGATCTCTATTTTAGTATTTTGTCGAAAGCGCTTTTTTTCACGAATTTATTTGACGATTTTTGATTTATATCACGAATTATACTATAGCACATTTCTAATAGGTTTAGCGAAATACATGTCATTTATTTGAATTCAAATTTATTTTAATGACTTACTATTTACTAAAAAGATGTAATTTTTTTTTAAAAAAAAGTTTTTATATGGATTTGAATTATTGTTTTGAATTATCTAAGTTAATAGCGAGCAAAGCGAGCTTGGCTTGCGAAGCAAACCATATAAGATTACGTAGCAATTTTCGGGAGTTGGAGAGCGTTAGCGAGCAGGGGGCGTAGCCCACTAGTTAATTTTATTTTTATTATTTCTATCAACTTCTTCTAAATATTTTCGATATTTTAGAGTGAAATAAGTATCTTTCTTTGTTAAAGAGCGAATAATAGCTGAAAAAGGGACGGAAATAGACAGTGGCGGCGAGCACACGTCACACCCCGAAACTCCCTTTATTATCAACCTATAGTTTTCAAACTCGACCTGAAAGTAGGGTGCAATGTGCCGAACAATCGTAATTTTTATAGGCCAATTTATGGACCTATTTTTATAGACCAATTAGGCCAATTTATGAACCAATTTTTATACACCAATTGGGCCAATTTATAAACCAATTAGGGGGCCCACAATGAGTCAGAAACCTTTTTATTTGAATAACCCGGAGACTATTCCTTAAGCTAAATATTCGTAGGAATTTCGTGTACAGCGTAGCCTAGTTGTTAGGGCTGTGTTCGATTGAGGTTCGGAGGCCGGGTTGACCTGAGATCAAATCCCTGCGGTGGTGATTTTTTTAATTTTTTTTGTTTTATTTTATTTTATATTATTTTTTTAATGCGTTTTTCGATATTTTAAAGTGTTCTATATATTAAAAAATAAATTTTTTCCCTTGGGATATCGCGAATAATAGGTACAAAACAGATAAATTCGGGATAATTTATTTTATGTTATATTATTTTTTCAACTTCTTTTTCAATATTTTCGATATTTAAACGTGAATAAGGTGTTTTAGATGTAAAAAAAAAGTATCTTTCTTTGTTAAAGAGCGAATAATGGCTGAAAAAGAGATAAAATTGGTCAGAGTCAAAACCACGTAACTCCCTTTATTATTCACCTATAATTTTTGGTCCGAATGTAGGGTTCAATGTGCCGAACAATCATACCAAAGGAAATTTTTTGAAACCAATTAGGGGCCCACAATGGGCCAAAAGCCTTTTTATTTGACTAACCGGGAGATTGCCCCTTAAGCTAAATATTCTTGTGAACTACGTGTACAGCGTGGCCTAGTAGGTTCAAGTTTTAAACAAAAGAGAGTGAATTATAAAAATTCATCAAAAGATATTGGGTTCCTATGAAAAGAGAATGGGTTCGAGTACCTATGTAAACAAAAGAGATTGGATTATAAAAATAGATCAATGATGCATGGTTGAAAGGAGAATGGGTTCGAGTACCCATGTAAACAAAAGAGATTGGATTATAAAAATAGATCAATGATGCATGGTTGAAAGGAGAATGGGTTCGAGTACCCATGTAAACAAAAGAGATTGGATTATAAAAATAGATCAATGATGCATGGTTGAAAGGAGAATGGGTTCGAGTACCCATGTAAACAAAAGAGATTGGATTATAAAAATAGATCAATGATGCATGGTTGAAAGGAGAATGGGTTCGAGTACCTATGTAAACAAAAGAGATTGGATTATAAAAATAGATCAATGATGCATGGTTGAAAGGAGAATGGGTTCGAGTACCTATGTAAACAAAAGAGATTGGATTATAAAAATAGATCAATGATGCATGGTTGAAAGGAGAATGGGTTCGAGTACCCATGTAAACAAAAGAGATTGGATTATAAAAATAGATCAATGATGCATGGTTGAAAGGAGAATGGGTTCGAGTACCCATGTAAACAAAAGAGATTGGATTATAAAAATAGATCAATGATGCATGGTTGAAAGGAGAATGGGTTCGAGTACCCATGTAAACAAAAGAGATTGGATTATAAAAATAGATCAATGATGCATGGTTGAAAGGAGAATGGGTTCGAGTACCTATGTAAACAAAAGAGATTGGATTATAAAAATAGATCAATGATGCATGGTTGAAAGGAGAATGGGTTCGAGTACCTATGTAAACAAAAGAGATTGGATTATAAAAATAGATCAATGATGCATGGTTGAAAGGAGAATGGGTTCGAGTACCCATGTAAAGATAAGTTTTAAACAAAAGAGAGTGGGATTCCTCTCTCCATTTGAAACTGCATTTGTTTTTTTCTCATAATTTAAATTCAATATTCAATTTAGAATCTGTTTTAAGAATAAACGTTTTTCCCTTTGAATTAAATTGGTTCTGTATTCTATTTTGAATTCCACATTTAAATTAGAATATCTTTAGAAATGAAGTTTTTTATCCTCCATTTTTTTTATTTATTTTGTGAAATATGGGGAAATTGTGTGACGTAGTATATGAACAAAAGAAATTAAAGTGCTGGATACTAGTGCTGGTTTTCTAAATATGTTACATCCTGCTATTATTGTACTATTGTTACCTTTTTGTTTCTTTACATAAAAATAATATTCCTTTTAACTCAAATTTTAATTAAGTATATTCAGGGGTGGAGCATCATTTATATGCCATGAATTTCAACCTGTTGTGTAGTCTGCTTCTGGGGAATATTTTGAAGGTCAGAATCCTAAATTCGATGAAAAATGAATGACGTGTTAATTATTATTAAGGGGAAATACGTTTTTATATTCGATTTTATTGATCAAATTATTGTATGCATTTTTTTAAAAACATATTTCTATGAGTTTCAAAAAAATAAAGTAAATATAAAGAATTTTTTTCGAAATATTTTGTAATTTAATATAAAAGATTTAACGCTTCCCTTTTAAACCATTAAAATTGTAACAGTACGTAATTGCTGATACTGATAATTAGGATTATCAAAGGTGATTATTTTACTAATTTACTGGATGGGTTCCAAACACCTACGGACTTATGTGGATAAAATGAACAAACAAAAGTGAAAGTGGAGCATTTTTAGTTGAAGTAAACAAACTTTTAATTAAATATGTAATTATTTTGAATAGTTCCAACTATTCAATACGATTTAAAGCAAAAGCTTTATTATCCTAAAAAAAAGAAAGTTCCGCAGTAGACTGATCGTTAAGACACGATTCCCAGCAGATCACCGCAGTCAAGCATCGGTGGATGCTGTCAGTGGGCGGGTACGCTAACTAATCCAGTACGTAAAGTCAGTACGCTAACTAATCCAAGTGGTGAACTTCAACTAAAAAAGAGAAGAAATGCGACAAAAAATTAAAATGTCCACACATACACACACACACGCACGCACACACATATATATATATGTATATATATATATATATATATATATATATATATATATATATATATATATATATATATATATATATATATATATATATATATATATATATATATATATATATATATATATATATATATATATATATATATATATGAATATATACACACGTCTCTGATACTAATGCAGTATATTAACCTCAAATTTTTCTAATTTTAATGATATTCAACACACTCTTATATTGATACATGCATAGCAACCCACAAGGCCTCATTCCTCATTGGTCTATAATTTCCCCGGCTAGGGTACATTAGCACTTGTCATATAATACGCGGCCCAGTTTGAATATTATGGGGTCAATATTAAGGGGAGATATAGGACCATGTAGTATATTAAGCAGTATCTTATTATAAATACTATATTTACAATTAGGCTCCCCCAATCAATACTTCCACTATGCTTTTGACTTTTATGTTTAGATGTATTGTTATATTGAATGGGGCCAGGTTTGAAAATTATACGTTAATATAAAATGACTTTAATATGCAGAAAGTGTCTTCTTGAAAAAGGAGAACCATAATTTAATATAGTTTATTAAAGTTACTTTTCTGTAAAAAAAGAAAAGATTTTCAACAGAATAGAATAATTTTCAAAAAAAGGAAAACAATAATAGCAGACGGGATTAGAAAAATCTCGGTTAATACACTTGGGACCTTATATAACTAAATATCATTTTAGTTGGAGTTTATTGATCAAAATACAAAAAAATCGAGGGAGGGGTGGGGTGAAGTCTATTATTTTCCGAGGTCCCTAACTTATTCGGCAGTGCGTGAAGAAATGGCGAGAAAAGAAGATGGATGGGAACTTCTTCCGATTGGGGTGGTAACATCGTTGTTTCAATCTGTGAAAAAGGTCAATTAATTCCGTATCACCAGTAATGGCCTTCTTTTTTTTCCTTCCTTTTTCTGGTAACCAACCAACCCTAAAGGAATTATTCACCTACCACATTTAAATTGTACTTAATTTTTATACCAGGACGATTGCAGGCGTATTTCATTTTTAGGAACGTAATTATTATAATATTGGTTGCGGCTGTTGCTATAATGCCTTTCTTAAAACTGGATAAGAATGGATAGGAATAATTTTTTTTTTCTTATAGAAAATGTTATTTCTCTAACCACTTCTCTAATTATCCCGAGTTAAATCGTGTATGTGCATATTGCAAATATTTATGATTCCGTGTAAACTCGGGCATAGCAGAATTCGTCAATTCGTTTTGTTTTATCACGTTTTAACTCGGCTCGGTTGGAAGTTTGCCCAATATTTGTTTGCTATGTGTGGGAGTGCAGATGTGTTTTGTACAATTGTATATACACCATGGTGGATAAATTAACAAAGAAAAAAGTGTAAAAAAATGGTGTTCGCGAACGAAAATAATGCGGATAAATGATGAAGATGTGAACACATACAAAGACTCATATTTAACTTTTTTCATTGGTCCCGAGATCATTTGGGATTGCAAACTGATGGTAAATTAAATACTTTTGACACATGAAAGAATTAAAATGTCAACTTAAAACATGCGTATATATGTTTTGTTTTAGTTCCTTGCATTTATTAATGAAATGAAAAAAAATAGGTTTAGTTTTTGCATTTTTTTTCTTCAAACAAAATGGGTAAAGGAAACGGTTAAGGAAATCTCTATTTTTCTTTTCTTACTAAAGTACTAAGTTAAAGTACTGGGTTCTAGGAAATATTTTAAAAATATTGTAAAACGTGAAAGCTTATTTTTGCATAGAAATCTCAGACAATAAAACAATTCAACTTACCATTATAATGGCACTTTTTGATATTTCTTTGAATTTCCCAAAAAATACTTTGAGGGACTATTTTGTAACTTTAGTTCACGCGATTTTTCATAGTTTTCAACAAGGTATCTGGGATATCGAGGAATCGACAATAAATTATGAAAGAAAAAAAAGCATTTTTGCACAACCTATTTCAGAAAAAAAAATCTAACAATAAACCTATATCGATGACTTCGGTTTTAATTTTCAATAAATGTATAATATTTCCTAAATCTAGCTTAAATATTTATGGAGATGTGAAAATTTTTATAAAAATCTAGTCTTTTTTTGAGCAATTTAATATTAATTACAAAATTAATGTTTAAAATTTGAATTTTTTTTAAAATAAAAATGCGCAAGATATGAGTATTTACAGTAGTTACTTTCCACTGCACATGCATGGAAAAAATTTAAAAATAATTTTCCTTCCATTTATTTAGTAGTGAATCGGTAATTAATGGAAACAAAAATCGGTTTTAAATATCCTACAAACGTAGAAATTTTCTAAATAGCTTCTGTACTCCTTAAAAAAACTTAAGTTATCTGGGCTGGGCAATCCCAGCTGGGATAGCGGAGCTATACCAGATCCATGAGGCCGCGAGTCTTCAAAAAATAGAGGAAAAGGAGAGGTCTCTCAAGAACCTGTTCCATGGGGAAATCCAGGCAATCAAGTAGATGGTGAGGACTAGCCTTGCTGGAGTTGCACTTTTTACAAGTTGGAAAAAGTTTAATTTGTCCACTGAAAGTGAGGCTCTTAGTTATGCCCACTGACAAATCTACAGGTAGCGGTTTGGTCGGCACGTGTACCCTGAAGATCAATGGGACGCTTGCGGGGATACCAATTGTGGTCCGGTGAAACAAGCCAAGCTTTATTAACTTTAGATTTGCGTATAGAAAATAATTCAGAGTAAGTGAGGGCCGTGTCTGGAGAGGCTGGGTGGGAAGTACCTTCTTTTGCTAACTGATCAGCACGTTCGTTGCCAAAAAGACTCACGTGTGAGGTTATCCACTGAATATGGATGTCATGGGAGGCTGAGAGGGCATTTAATAAACGGAGAATATAGAGACCCCAGCCCGGTCCGTTACTCTCTCCCAATTGCTCAGGTGCTGAATACAGCTACGACTGTCCGTGAAGATCCAGACATTCCCAAAAGTGGCTCTAGTCCTGATATTTTCCCGACCTGTTTGAATAGCAATAAGTTCACTGAACAGAAATCTGGATTTCTTAGTGATCTTGATTCGTGAACTTCAGCAGGATATATAGTGTAAATTTCACTGCCGGCGTGGTGATGATCGTCACCGCTACCATCCATATAGATTTTAAGATCGTTATTAGATGGGGTTATAAATAAATTTTATTATGAAGGGCTGCAAATTATACTACCTTATAATAATCACGCAGTAAGAACACAATTAAACGTGTTGAAAACCCATTTTCGCTTTAAACTTTCTTTTAAAAAGTACAAAAAGTACTTAGAAATTTGCTTGACACTTTTTATGTTTTTAATGTATTAAAATCACATATTTTTCCATTCATTGCCAAATAAAATCCACTATAAAATTATAAGAAAATAATTTAAAATTTTACCCGCTCATGCGCAGTAGAAAAGAAATACTTTAAATACTCAAATCTTGCGCATTTTTTCAAATTTTAAAACAATAATTTTTTTTTATTAGTTTTAAATTGCTCCAAAAATTTTGTTTAATTTTACTGAATATTTTCAAAGTTACAGCAAAGAAATATAAGACAAAAAAAGTTTTTTTTATTTTTATAAAAATGTATATATCTCCATAAATATTTAATTTAGATTTACGAAATTGTTGTACGCAATTATTGTACATAACAATCGAAGTAATCGATACAGGTAACAAGATTATTGCTTGAATTTCTGCTCTATAGAGTGCTCAAAAATACTTGTTTTTTCGTTATTTATTGTTGGTCTCTCAAATCCTTGAAAGCTTTATTGCAAAGTACGACACATCACACGAACTAAACATTTCCAATATTTCAAAGTAGTCCTCTACGTATTTCTTGATATATTAAAAATCTGAAAGTTCATTATTGTAGGGTATAGTATGCGTAACATTATACCTGCAATAATAATGTATATACATACTGTATGCATAAAATTTTAAAAATACTGATAACAGCTGCAGAAATTTGTAATTCCAATTTACGGTACTTTTGAGTCATTTCACGAGTCTCAAATGACTCATAACTAATAAAAGGAAATCATTTTGAATTAAAATAATTTGATTACTTTCCTGCCTGAATAAATTAAGTTTGCATTGCAGGGAGTATTATTTTGCGATCGTAAAGTATTTTTCTTTCTTCAGTTGAATATATTCTTGGCTTTTTTCTGACAGTAATCGATCTGGAAATAATTGGACGAAGATTGGGAGAAGTTTTTCACTTAATTGGCCATAAAATATCTTCCTTTTTTTTTCTGTAATCCGCTAACCATTGCGTCATCACAATAAATTAGGTTGGTTTTTAACCTATTTAATATTAGTAATTAGACTAAAAAATAAAAGTGAACACATTTTTTTGTGACTGCATATTGTTTCTTAATCATTTTTGTACTTCTTCTTCTTCTTCTGGGTCATTTATTTAAATAATGTGTCATAAAAGGGAGCAGTTCGGAAAAATTACTTGCTTGCAGGACGAATATGGTGAACTCCCGCTTATAGTGAACCGAAATTTCGGTCCCTTGAAGGTTCACTATAGCGAGGTTCGACTGTATATATGTAATGAAGTGACCTCAAATATACTAATTAATGAACTTTAAGTTATGAAATCAGACACAATAACAGAATAAATTTCTACGATGAATTTGGCCCCAATAGTTTTGGAATTCTTTAATATTAATTTTACTTTTTGCCTGTTTTGCAATATCTCGAAAACTTTGTAAGCTATTTGAAAATGTTTTGCTCTCAATTATAAAGTTAGTTTATCTAAATGTAACGTCAAAAATATTTTTATAATTGTTTTCTATTTTTATTGTTTTATATAATGATAGTCGAAAAATTATCAATTACAAGGTATATAAGTTCTTACATCTTTTCAAAGAATGTAATTTTACAAGAAAGCTACAAAATTAGAACGAGATCGGTCAAACAGTGTGAAAGTTATAAAATTATTTTTAAAAAAAACGGTATATTAAAAACTGACTACTCATTACTAGATCAAAAGTTATTCAGGGGTTTCCATTTTTTTAACACATATGTACAAGAATCGAATCCTTTTTAATTTTGAGTATGAGAATTCAACAAAATCTTCTGAACACTTGATATTGTTTTGAAAGTGCAAATTAAAAACAGGATTACAAAGTTTGGGATTTTATTAGGGAAGAAAATAAATAATAAAAAAAGGCTTTGTTTCCTTAAATTTTGCCGTATAATTTCATATCAGCTGGTTCGCATTCGTCAGCAAACGATACATTAAAAAAGGAGAGTAAAAAAGTGCAGGAAGTTAAGGAGGGTAAAAATGGCGACGGTGTGAGAAACATCCCTGAGTATGATTCGGAGACATACCATCGCACTTTTTATCCTCTTGCTTTGGTAGACCGGCGAGTGAAGTCGAGAATTTTACGATATCGCGCACCCTCCGTCCCTACGCTGGTTGATTGGAGTGGTCACCCACCCGCTTACTGACCGCAGCCAATAATGCTGACTTCGGTGTCCTTCTGGGAACCGTGTCTTTACGATCATTCTACTACGGGACGGTACCCCGAAATGAACGGAGGTAACTTCTCTTATATATTAGCGAATTGATGTTTAATAATTGTAGTGGTAGTTACGCTACAACACTAAATGGAGAACACGGACAAATAATCCTCTAACAATTAAGATTTATTTTCTAAAGCGTGGAGAAAATACAGGGTAAATGCATGCTAAAAGATTAGAGCAACAAAGGAATATTTTTAAAAAATAATGAAATAAATTTAGCTCTTTCCTTTTAAAGTACTAAAGGTGCATGTGAAGCATCTAGCTGTAAGTGTTTCATCAACGAGCTTTTAATTTTGAACATAGCTTTAAATTTGCATTAAAGAAAATGGGTATGGCTTGGAATACGAATTTAAGAAAACAGATAAAACTCAAAATGAGAATTCAAAAAAAAAAAAAAAAAAATGGAATGGAAAATACGTGTTTTACAAAATGAATATATAGCAAAATGCGTAATAAAATGACTTATGCATCAAGAATTTATTTTGATTCGTTGGTTAATTCTTTTAAACAATGCTTGTAGGAGTAGTTTTACAAACAGAATCCAATTCTAGGTCCGTTTACTTAAACATGCATTTTAAATGCACATTTTGAGCTCAAACACATTTACTTTCACTTCTTGAGTTACGAGAATCATTTTTATTTTGAACTTTGTTCATTTTATTAAACACGCTGTTCGAGATATGTTCATTTTCTTAAACAGGCATTTATTTTATTTACTTGTATACGTATGCGCAGGCAGGTTCCGGCCAGGTGCCTGAGCGGTCAGCGTACCTAACGGCGACACCAAAGGATGCAGGTTCGAATCCCGTTCAGGTCATGGATGTTTCTCTGTGTGCTGTACTCTGTTTTGGATGATGTGTGAATGTGGCCCACCCTATGAACGCGCCAGGGTAGCATGGGTAATCTCCTCATTGACTTTGGTCGCAAAATAAGCAACACTTCCGTCACCTTCCATGACAATAAGTTTTGTGCTTGCTGTTAAAGGAAAAAAAGAAACATATGTGCACATCTTATAAGCCTTTGTTAGGTAGAAAAACAGAGAGCACAATTTAGAATTTGAATCTGCTACCTCCAAGCTACAGAATGTTTTGATTCATCAACGATTTTTATGCTTCTTGATCGTAATGTCTGATATTATTCAGTGACTTCAGGGCACAAACTTGCTACCATCTCTATTACGGTTATCATTCTTTATCCCTTGATTTTTTATACACTCTAGCTTTACGGGTTTTTAGTGGTGGTTAAAATGCCAGGCTGAGTGATCTTCTTCGTATGGGGTCATGTTTGAACACGTTGACAATAATAGATTTAATTTAATATGAATCAGTGCAATAGAGCCATGGTGACTCAGGGGATTCGCCTTCCAATGAGGAGAACCTGGTTCATGTCCCAACGATGGCTGGTCGATGCGCTCAACGATGCTATTGCATGGACCAAAGTAGTCGTCAATGTATCCTCAGGGGTAGACGGATTATGGGTTAGAGTCCCCTTACAATCAGGCTAACCGAGAGTGGATTTTGTGGTTTTCTTCTCCATTCAAATGCTGGTTAGTTTCATAAAAACGTCCTCCACGAAGGCAAATTTTCTCCAATGCTTGATCCAAGAGTTCTATTGTCTTCTGGGTTTGGTTAAAAATTACTAGAACATGGAGTTGAAAATTAGTAAATCTAAAAAATTGCTTCGCCTGCTTAACGAAGGTTATAAAATAAAATACAATGGATTATTAACAATAGTTCCGGATTCATTAGTGAAAAGGATAATTCCTTGCCGTGATGATTACACAAGATATGATAGCCCTGATAATAACCCATTTTTCATAGCACGCTTCTCTACAGCGTTTCCAGTCCTGAAATAACGGGTGACATTAAATTGCAGTTACCACCGAAAGCGTTAAAACACAATCGGAGGAAGTGTTCCCTGGTCAGGTTGGTATTTACTTCATTTGCGTCCCACCAAATATGCACAATGGGCCATTGGCGAGAGTCTGAGAAAAATCACTGAGGATGGTCCGAAGACATGCCATCTCAATTTTGATCCTCTGCAGAGGGGACGACTTCCTTGCTTTGGTAGTCAGACAACTTGCGAGCGAATTCAAGCACTTTATGGTGGAACAGTTTAGTGAGGACCGATACCGCGAACCCTCAGTCCCTAAGCAGGCTGATCAAAGTGGTCACCCACTCGCATACTGATCCCACTCAGGGGAACTTGACTTTGTCGTTTTGCAGGGAACCGTGTCTTCAGTTTTGTCCACTGCGGGACAGTGTAGTTCTAAGTAAACGTTACCACTGGTCACCTAACATAGCCATTCTTTACACTGAGACATAATCGTATCAAAACTCGTTTCTTATTCGAGGCATACATAAGCCTTATGCGCTCACTGCTTTGAAGTTCGTGTCAATATGCAATAAACGGAAGTTACAGATGAACATCACTATGGGAAGCATCTAATAATATGATTGGATTAAAATCCTCGATACTTCCATGCTGCAAATTTATAGCAAAAATCAAAGACTCCGGTTCATCTAACCACATAACTGGCACTGTTACTTGTCTTTTTTTAAGTAGCACTAGAGCTGCTCAACAGGCTATTGGGGACGGTTTGGGAAACATCCCTGAGAATGATCCAGATACAACATACATACGTCATATCCCATTTACATTTACAGGGAAGGCGCACATCATCCATCCATCAGCAGATTACAATTTTAACCTGAACAAGAGCACATTCAATATCGGGTCCAATACTCCCAATGGTAATGATCTGTTATGGGAACTTGGAGGACTTTGTTACCCCTACAGGCTTGGCATGCACCAGTGACTCATGGGGTCTTCGTTCGGTGGAAATAAAACCCACGACCTCTCAGGCACGTGCCCTACCAGTCAAGCTATCCCGACCTCTTGACCCCATGCAATCTTTTTATTTACTTATTCGAACGTGTGCGTGCTGTAAGCAATGACCCACCTCAAATGGAAGAAAGGAAAGCACGGTGATAGGGTTACGACAGGATTCGAACTCTCCACGCTTCAGATCATTTAACGACAGATTCACCCTTACACACTACGGCACTTTATTGCTCTATAGAAATTACATACATTTTCAGGCATGTGTGTTCAATTTAGGTTTATAAACATTTGCTCAATTTAGGCTTATATCCGTTGTAAATTAGAGGTGATAAATGTTTATTCGGATTTAAATAAGCTGTCGGTAATACGGAAGCCTCATCTTAATATTTACCCAGAGGAAGAAAACACGGTTTATTGGAAAATTAAAAATGATGACAAATTTCCACCCGAATGATTCGGAAGATTTTCATGCAAGAAAAAAAATATATTTTATGAAGTTTTTGACATTTTAGAAATAATTGAGAAAATAGTTGTGAAACATATTTTTTAAAAATTTCTTTGAACTCAAAAGCGAATGCAAATTTAGACCGGTTTGTTTACTTAATTGTTTTGTTCAAGTAATGACGTAGAAGACAAACTATTCAACATTTAAGACTGCTCCTGTTACACGAATTTGTACATTGAATGATCACCAAACGTGCCATATTCAATTTCATTTGGATACGGAAATTTCAAACAGATAAAATGATATGAAATTGTTTAGAATTTTGTAATAAACATTTGCTGGTCTTCGAAAGCAGAAATAAATGCTCTCTCTGTAATTATTCTCTCGAATGAATTTAGTTTCAATGAGATGGCTATCTGCTGAAGGAAGAGACAGCGCAACTGGTGTAGAGCTGAGTTTAAATACCTCAAAACTGTTTCGAGGTAACAGAAAAACTGAGGGAACTCTGTTCCATTCAAAGATCCAAGCTTCATCCATTGTGGCGTATAACACCAACGAAATTGTGCAAATCAGGGTCGTTTCACACTATCTAGGCATCATTTCTAAACCACACCTCTTAGAATATTGAAAATTTTTTGACAACGTTCTCAAAAGCTATTGGAAGTGGTGCATAGTCATTAAATGGCACGTGTTCAGATTTGTATGGTCAAATTGGAAAGATTTATTATAATATCATTATAGGGTTGTACGGCCAAACCATTGTGGGTTGTGATTCATAAATACAACCCACTTTTCAGATTATTTGAAAAAAGAAAAATATTGCAGATATTATGAAATCAGAAAAATGAGTTAAAATTCTTTGCAATACGGATATAGTGAACTCCCGGTTATAGTGAACAGAAATTTCGCTCCTTTGAAGGTTCACAATAGCGGGGTTTCACTGCCAAAAAATATTTAAAATAAAATAAATTGTATTTTGTTATTCAACTCTAATAATATAAGATACGTTTTTTCTTCGAGTAAAGAAAAAATAATACTGAAATTGTAATGACACCTTTATAAAGGACATTTTAGTAACTGACTAAATTTTCTGAGTGAAATGTGCATGGAGCGCCCTCTCACCCTCAGAATTAGTTTTATTAAAAGTGAGTGTTTGGAGTACTTCACCTCACATCGCCGCACTTTTGCAGAACAGTCAAAACATGATAATCCCTATAGCTCTCGCTCTCTATGCACATTTTCCCCTCATTTTTTCATCACCCTTATTTCAGGTAATGCATTTCCTTATTTGGATAATAAATTCTCTACAATTTTTCACTTATTTCATAAAATGTAAAATTCACAATTATTTTTAAACAAAGGTGATATATACACTCATTTTTTATTATTTAAAGGTGATATATACACACATTATTTTTTAGAATCAATTTTTTCTTTTTCGAAATTTACCTAAAAGAGAAATAAAAAACAACAACTTAAAAGTGAAATAATATTGTATTGAATTATTGTATTGCAATTGTTATTTATTAATAATAATATTTTCCTACTAATTTTTAATGATGGTATTCAATTTTTGTTTAAAATCATTGGGTAAAATAAATCAAATTGGCTTAAAAAAAATTTCATAAAATTATTGAATTGCATTTGTTGATATTTAAAGTGCATATTTAATTAAAAAAAAACTTTATTATTCATTTTTTATTGATTCATTCAACTTTAAAAGAACTTCATTTTTAAAAAGAAAATATTTTGCATCCTTTACATCGAAAAAGGATTTAAAAGAATCAAACTTATATTTCTTTGCATGATTTTCTGAGCAAAATAATAATAATAATAATTTGATATTAATAACATTTTACGATATTATTATAAGTTTTGGAATCATAACTGTTGCTTAAAAACATTTGGTAAACTTAATCTAACAGGTTTATTATTGTAAAGTTATTTTAGTAGTATCTGTAGATATCATTACATTAACATTTTACGATATTGTTATTAGTTTTCGAATCATAAATTTTGTTTAAAAACATTTGGTAAACTTAATTTAGCAGGTTTATGATTATAAAATTATTTTAATATTATCTGTAGATATTTAAAGTCCATATTTATTTAAAAAAAATTATGTGTCATTATTTGTTTCTTGAAAAATTATTTTTCTTAATTTACACATAAAATAAAATGTAATGGAAAATTTTTTACTTTGCATGATTTTATGTCTTTAATTATTATACAGCGATAATAATACTTTAAGATAGTATGTTCATTTTTGGAATCCTAAGTCTTTTTAAAGTAGCAAAATAAATTTAAAAAGTTTTGAAATCATTTCAGCATCACAAAAACATTTTACAAATGAAGTTAAACAATTCTTTTAAAATTTAACTTTTCTCTCTCTTTTTCTTTGAAATAGAATTGAATGAAATTAAATTTCCTCTTAATAATTCTAAGCAATTTTTTTAATAAAAATGTTTCAATTATTCATTATATTGAATAGGTAAATTCAATTTTACATATTCTATGAGTTCCAGGGATTCTGTAGTTTATAAACACTTTCAGGTGTCATAAAGTTCATGCGTAATATCGAAAATGTGACATTTCATTGATGTGATTCATTGTTACCCTTTGAACTTTCTTCTTCTATAATGGCTCATTTGCACGACGTATTTTTTTGGTACAAATTGCGAATATTTCTTGCACCACTCCACGTCGAGTTGCTCGCCAACACTATTTAAAAACCGTGTTTTTTTTAAAACATAAATATACTTATCAAAAAAAGAATTTGGATTTTAAAACATTTAACTTTACTAAACTTTAATGCTAAAACTTATTTTTCTTTTCAAATGATAATCATTTTTATCGTCCTTTTTTTATTTTTTAACAGAAAATTTTAACTTTCAGTCGAATTTCGTTTTAATGAATTCTACCGAACTGAAGGATTTGTAATACAGAAGGGATGAATGGCCTGTAAATAAGGATAAATTAGTTATTATAGAAATAACTCTTAAAATTGACGTTTCATTCAATGAGAATTTTCTACAGCCAAAAAACTCTTTTAATGACAGCGAATTTCAATAAAATGTGAAACACTTCATCGATAAGACTTGAGGCTATGCAAAGAGAGGAGAAAGAGAATATTTTAATTACGAAACTTAGGGAATTTCGTGTCTGGACTCCCTCTTCAATCTATAATTAAGAAGCAATTTTATGACTAGTTTATTAGGATAAAACCCTGTCACTTCGTTGTTATGCTTATTTGAAAACTTGACATGCAAAAGCGAATGCAAAACTAAAAGTGAATCGATAATGAATTAAATTAGAGGGGAAATGGTAATTAAAACTTGTGAATCGCGAAGTGACATCTGTTAAATTGTATTCATCTATTTGTAGGCAAGTTTTTTTTTCTTAATTAATTAAAATAGCTTGCTTTTTCACTTGAAGACTTTTGACTTTCCTTTTACACTTGGACAGGAATTTAGTTCTATTGAATGGGAATTATTACATGCCACTTATTGACTGTCAGTCATCGTGAAGTTTTAATAGCAAATAAAAGACTCTATTGTTTTTGAAAACATAGTGTTTCATTTAAAGTCCGTTTTGTCAAAACAAATAGGATTCTAAATTTTATCGAAAACGCCGAAACGAGTCAACGATAGCCTAATGGGGGCAAAAACTTCTTTGGGGGCCCGCCTCTGCTTCACTGTTTCAGTAATGAACTTTATGGAGGTCATTAAATTTTTCACCTTATTATACATAGATAACAAGAAGATTGTCTAGAACCTAAAATAGCCATAAAGTCTCTCCTATCTCCAATGGTCAGATGAAATTTCATTCTGTCCATTTTATTGATTTTCTGACAATTCTATGTCCATTCTGCAGAATGCAGTTTTCTTGATTGTTAACTATGTCATCTAGCTGCAAAAAATTCATGTCCTTGCTGACATTAAAGCGGAATTCAGCTAAATTTCCGGAATGACGATGACTCACTTAATCCAATTAGAACCCCGTAAACATATCGCATATTGCTGCTATATGTAAAAAATACAGGATTTTGATTGGCCCAATGCGTCCATCGTCATTGCGAAAATTTAGCTGAATTCCACCCTAGAAAGCCATGGATTTATAAAATGTAGATTTTTTGTGTTCATACGATAGATTAGTGAAGAAGCTGACATAAAACTGACGGATTTTACACTGTACTGATGTTTTGTTTAAAGCATTCATGAGGGAAACTTAAGATAGACTTTCTATTCGATGTGGGGCCACCTCTGACGTGGGGCCCGGGAAACTGCCCGTATTCCCCTGCCTTTGTCAGGTTCTGGAACTATCCCATCCGGCATGATTGAATCGTTAGGGAGGAATCTCGGGCACTGTAAAAACTTTTGGACCCAATGACTGTAAAAATTACTGTCACCCTGGGTGCATTATCCGTAGAGATCATTTTACCATAAAATCCATTTTCACTGTAAAATTTTCTACCGTAATTTTTTACAGTAATATTTATTCAAACAAATGGATGGAGGGATTTTACATTAAATATTACTGTAAAAATGAGGCTGTATAGGAGTTTTTTGTTCTGTAACATTTTGCGATAAAAATTTCAGGCACCCTGAGTGCCGGTACTTTTTACCGTCATTTGGTTCGGAATTTTTTATAGTGTAGCAAATAGATCATTTGCGCGACGTGTACAACCCTCAACAAATGTAACTTTTTATAAATAACTCACCGATGACAACCCCCTTTTAAATAAATAGAATAGTTGGAGGTGTTACAGTCAAAATATATAAGCATATTGAAATCAAGTGAGAGTGTCATGCTATCGGGTCATTTAAATATTTAACTGCTAACTGTTAAAAAAAAAAGAATGAAACAAATATCCTCGTAATCAAGTTAGCAACTTATTATTTAAGGTATTATGAATTAAACTAGCCAATCATTTGTTAAGGATTTCTCCGAAGTGAAAACGATAATAGCTAAATAAAAAACTGTTTTAATATTTAAATAAATGTTGTGATCGCCCTCTGACGATCACTGGTTACCCATTGGTCAAATGCTTTTTCTTTTTGGATTGACTCCGTTTAATCGTGGGAGTTGCAAAAACTGCCTCGGATAGATTTCCATGCCTATGTTGTACGTGTTTCAAAATACTTTTTCTTCCACAGCATTCATATTTATATTGAAATCGAAGCCATTCATTATACGTTCATAATAAAAAAAGAATATAAAAATACTTATTATGATGTAAAATACACTAAAAAGGACTTTTTTTTTTCTTTCCTCCAAGCCCTGGGCATGTACCTAGGTTATGAAAAACCCTTAACCATATAGCCCAAGACTTGGCCACTAATCCAGCTCCACTCCAGCCTACATAACATGATATTTAAAAAAATATGTATATATATATATTTTTTTTTTTACTGAATGTGTGGAATTTAAGAAGAAATAAGACCAAAAAAAATATACATGTGAAATGAGAAATTAGTAAAAAGAAATGAATAAAATAAATTAATAAGAAAGAAAGAGAAAAAAAATATAGCGTTAAAAAAGACTAATAGAGATGAAAGTATTACTAGATATAGAGGAATCTTAATAAACAAATATATATATAAATGTATGTCTTTTTAGTAGGGATGTGTATAGACTTGATTGGATTGACGTAGCTCTTTTAGATCGTGCAAGTAAGTTGGACAGGAAGGTGAGGAGGCTCTGTGATTACAGTCCAGATTTAAATTGGAGTCTTGGTTGGATGAGTGACAGTTTATGCAGAATTCTTCTTTTTCTGTGCAATTTTCGATACTATGACCTTTGTATCCGCACTTCTCACAATAACAGTATGACTCAATACATGTGTTTTGGTGATGACCTATTGTCTGGCATTTTCTGCACCTTAATAAAACCAGTCTTTTTTTTAATTGTGCAACGTTGTAGACCAGCGTAGAAATAATTAAGATTCAAAAGCTTGATGGAGAGTTTTCTGTTGACTCTTATGATGACGTGTCTCTTAGAATTATCTCTTTTATGTGGGATTTCTTTGGTCAGTTTGATGATATCATAGGCAGGGTTGAAATTGCCATTGATTTTAATCAAGTTAATAATCTCAGTTTCTGTGAATGTGACAGGTGTGTTAAGAAGAATTAGAGAGAACAACTTTACGTCTTTGTCGTGATATTGGATACCTGTCTTTTGCAAGGTTGAGAGGGCCGTTTCCTTATGTTGATTGTTATGAAACTTTAGTTCTAGTATCTTGCTGCTTCTATAAACATTTTTCACGGGCAGTTTAGGTTCTTCCTGAATCAGCATTTCCACAATACTAAAAAGGACTGCTAGTGAAAAGAAAAACAGCAACGCATGCGCACTGTTTACTCTTGAACACAGTTGAGAAGTGCGTAGACGCCTAAACCAAGCACCCATTTTGCGGGTAAAAGTTAAAAGAACATCTAAGCATTTAGTTTAGTTTTCAAGAGCTATGAAACAGTTTAAGTGAGCATTAAAAAGTTAAATCAATGTTATTTGGTACGTTTAAATGTTGTTAAAATGAATCAACCAGTTTTATTAAACTTTTCGAAGCCTGGATTTTTGCTATTAAAATTTTTTCTTTTCTTAATAGTGAGACTTAACTGATATATAATTTATGGAACGCTGCTGGTTCCCTGTGTTGGCTATAGTTTGCCTAAAGTAAGAACTCCCCTAGCAATTCGTCAGGACTCGTGGCGGTGACTATGGTAACGAGGTATAACTATTTCATGTAAGGGGTCATTGTTCAGGACTGGTTTTGGCTCTGATATGCGAAAGAAAGGAAATATTTTTCTTCGGTCTACTGTGTTAACCCTAGAGAGAGAAGAGAAGCTCTCTGAAATCAGCTATTCTTTTTCCCCCAGCAGAAAACAGCCTCAGAATATGTGGCGGGGGGAGTTCTTACCATAGACAAGCAATAATGTTTTTTCGAGTTGGCACCCGCACAAATATGAACACCCATGACCATAATATCGCGATACGAGCCGCGATGACCCAGTATATAGATCATTCGCATTTTAATGAGGTGAACCGGGTTCGAATCCCACAGACGGCTGGTCGATACGAATTCCGCATCCGGCTTGCACCGACCGCAGTGCTGACATGAAATATCCTCAGTGGTAGACGGATCATGGGTTAGAGTCCCCTTGCCTATAGGCTAACAGTGGGAGGTTCTCTTGGTCTTCCTCTCCATGTAACGCAAATGATTAGTTCCATCAACAAGCAATCAGGATCGAGATACCCACGCTACATCATTGTATTTAGAAAATAGTTTTTTTCTTCAGCATTTGAAAATTCGTGGTTTGCCTTTCTCCATACTTCAAAATACCAATAGCGGTGAAATTTCCTCCACGGAATACACTCCCTTGGCATAAATTAAGAGACGCACTATAAGATTCTACGTAAAATCTTAACTATCAGGTGATACTCTATAACAGCTTTATTGTTTTTACACGATTTGCACTTGTTTACGTTCGTTATCAATGGGTTAACATTGTAGTGAAATACGTTAATACACATAGGAAGTCTATAAAAAATCTCTTGAACCCATGACATGTATGCTTAAATATAAAAGTATTGCCTCGTGCAAATCATGTCATTATTAAAACAATACAATGCGTCTCATCATTTGGGCTAATTATTATAATACACTAATATAGTACATGATATAATAATTATTCTATATTTATATAATATATCGTCTAATGTATCCAACCGTCGAATTTATTTCATATAACCAATAAATACGCGAACATAAACAAGTGTCAATCAGTTTCAATTAATAATGATTTTTTATGGTAACTGGCAATAAAGATTTTACATAGAATGTTAGAGTGTGTCTCATCATTTGGCCAGAGACTGTATTATTTAAACATTCGATTATTTACTTTTTTGACTGAGCCTAAGCGGCTGAGAGCAAAACAAATTGTAAGTTTCTCTTATTCCAATGCTGACTGAAAAAGAATCATTTAAAGAAGAATTTATGGGGAGATAATCATTTTAAGCCTGTTATGAAATTTTGATCCGAGACAATTTCAATTTAAGAAAGTGCACAACGGAAATATTTAATAAATACATTTGAACCTGCATTTGATGAAACAGATTTATTTCATCTGTTTGCGAAATGTAATAGATTTTTCCCCCTTACAGAAAACGATATCGCTTCCTATAATTCTAAAATACATTTCCTTTCAATATTGTAAGTATAAATTGTTTCCGATAATGGGTTTTTTTTTTAAAAAGTGCTTAAATATGACTAAATATCCAAGAAACTTTTATTATGTTAATCATATTAGTCTTTTGTATAAATTAATCTAATTCTAATGACTTTAAAAAAAATCCAATATTGGTTTGTTGAGATGAACGTTATTAAAAAAAACATTTATACGAACGCCTTAAATTTTATTAATTGTGTGAACGCAATTTCTTTAATAAAAACTAAGCAATGTTTGTTGAATTCTGTAATTATGAACTTGATTTCTTAATTTAGTGAATAATTAATTGATACATACGAAATATATCTAAAACTTTTGCAACTGTAAAATTTACTAAATACAGTCCTTTACAAATTATTAGACGCACTATAAAATTTTATGTAAAATCTTAATTATGAGGTGATACTCTATACAGCTTTATTGCTTTTACTCAGATGAAACCGGTTTGCACTTGTTTACGTTAGTGTATCGATGGGTTAAATGAGACAATATATAATATAAATTAGACGATATTTTATATAAATATGAAATATTTATTACATCAGTTATTATATTAGTATGTCATAATAATAAGAAAAAATGATCAGACGCGCTGTCGTGTTTTAATAATGACATGTTTCGCATGAGTTTATAGACAATACATTAATATTTAAACAAACATGGAATGGGCTCTAATTTAAGAGATTTTTGTATGCTTCCTATTTGTATTTATTTTTATTGTATTGCATTACAATGTTAACCCATTGATATACGAACATAAAAAAGTGTAAGCCGGTTTCAGCCGTGTAAAAACAATAAGGCTGTTATAGAGAGTATCATCTGATAATTAAGATTTTACATATAGTCTTATAGTGCGGCTACCAATTTGGCCAGGGACAGTATGCTTTAAAGAATGCAGTATTATATTCAAAAATATTTAATATCTACTCAATAAATAAGGATATCACGTTTATATGAGGTTTTCGGTCTGAGACCATTCAATGAATTATTCTTGTTATAAATGCTGAAAATGGATTTCCCAGAATCATTTAGATCTCGAATAAATGAGTGCACGAAATCAGACACAAAAACGTTCTTTCTCTGAATGAAATTTTTGATAGGTCTCCAAAATGTAGGGTGTAGTCGTATTCTGGAAAATAGGGTCCCAATAATATTGTCAGGAGAAATGTTAGGACCCATTAATGGTTAATATTACTTCTTGCATACATTGCCATATATCGAGAACTTTTTAAGCGAATTGAAAAAATTTTGCACATAATTATGAATTTACAATAACAAATAGCAGTCAGAAGTTAAAATATTTCAAATGATTTTTTTTTTTTTATCTGAAAGATTTTCTATTTATGTCCAAGAATTGCTTCTTTTATTCTTCCAAATTTAAAAACTGCTGAATATTTTTATTCGAGATCCTATAACTGTTACAAGTTATCTCTGCTGATGTTCAACATTGTCCACGTATAGTTTTCTTTTCATCCTGATAAGACTTGTTTCCCATTTAATCTGATTTGAGCGAGATACAAAATTCAGTAAGATTTAGACTAAAATGGAAAGATTAGGAGTACTTACTCTCTACCCTTCACGTTTCCTTTTTTCTTCCGGAAGGACTTCCGTAAGTTAAGAAGAACAAAACTTGTCTTTATCAAGATATGTATTTCATTCGCATCTGCTGCTCTTTAAAAAGAAAGTTCTACCTTGTGTTATTGTCTTCGCACAACATTTAAAAACTTGAAAAATTCACTATTCCTAATATTTTTCTTCATATTTCATGTTTATTTTTCACAACTTCGTCACTACTTTCTAACAACTTCGTCATTTCAAATATAAACCAAAATGCGGGTAATTGTTCAAATGACTGTTTAAAAAATACTTCAAGAGTTAAAGATTAATTTAAATTTCCTTTTTTGAACAACTCCTATTTGTAATACTAAATGGAAATGAATTCTTATCATTAGTATTGGATGAATTTTGATAATCACTCTTTTATTTTTCAGACTTCTGATCAAGATGAAAAGAAAAATGAAAATATCATTAAATTAGAACATGATGAAACTGGAAGTAAGACTGTTTAGGTTAATTATCTGTTACAGGACAACAACAGCGATAATACACATACAGGATACCGATATTGCGCAGAAACAACATTATTGTGATCATTAAAGATAACAACACAAATCGAATACGAAAACAGGATGATCGTTATTCTTAATTATAATTATCGAACTACTTTCTCATTATTGCTATCATTAGTTTTAATCGCGATAATTATGGAATAATGATATTATCGAAAGAGTTGATAATTTTTATTTTTGTTTCGGAGTTTTGTCCTGTTTGGAAATTGTATAAATGAGTTAATTAAAAAAATATGGCGATATAGTGGTAAATGCTGATATTTTTTCGACAATACGTAATATTGAAATCGATTCATAGGGACAACTGTTGAATAAAACTTCCAGGAACTAGTCCATTCGGGTTAAACAATGCTTGTCTGTATCATGACTTCGATCATAAAGTACGAGAAATTATGATTCATCTTTTTTCATGCTTTCATACATTCAAAATTTTGTAGTTATTTAGCAAACATAAATAAACAAATTAAAAAAATATTTAAAAAAATTACGGAAAACAAATCTAGGAAATATTAACTACACCATAATCTGGGAAATATTAACTACACAATTTTTAATATATTCTGCCATATTTTTAGATGGTAAGAGTTTAATCACCTTACAATTGCAATAAGTATTAACCGCTTCCCTTTCCAATTTTATGGAGAAAAAAAAAGAATAAAATCAACAAACTTTTTTATTTATTTCTTTAATAAATGCAAGGAACTAAAACAAAACATAATACGCAAGTTTTAAGTCGACATTTTAATTCTTTCATGTGTCAGAAATATTTAATTTACCATCCGTTTGCAATCCCAAATGATCTCGGGGCCAATGAAAAAAATTAAATATGAGTCTTTTGTATGTGTTCACACCTGAAAAATTATTCGCATTACTTTCGCTGGTGAACGCCATTTTTGTTTACTCTTTTTTTCCATGTGAATTCATCCACCATGGTGTATATACAATTGTACAAAACACGTCTGCAGTCCCAAACAAATATCGGCCAACTTCCAATCACAGCAGATTATATTTCGCTTTGCTTCCGGTCGAATCAGAACGTGATAAAACAAAACGTACTGACGTATTCTGCTATGCCCGGGATAATAAATAGTTGCAATCTATACATACCCGAATTAACTCGAGTAAGTGTTTAGTTATTAAAAATATTCCTTAATAAAATGTTAAATTATGTTATATGAAGTTTTATTTTTTTTTTTTCAAACGAAATGGTATGTGTCGTTTTAGAATGTATTTACGTGAAATCAGAAGAAGGTGTTTATCTCTACTCTTCACCAGGATTAACACAGGTGTGTGGATTTTACGTCATTGCTGATCCCCACCACACAGTCCATTTCACATTCCACGAATTCAAGATATCTTGCGAAAAGGGTGGACTTCTATCGGTATGCATTTATACCATTCAGATTAAATTGTAGGCACAGTCCCTGGCCATATTGTGAGACGCACTATAAGGTTCTAACTAAAATTATAATTGTCAGGTGATATACTCTACAGCTTTATTGTTTTTACGACACTGAAACAGGTTTCAATGTGTTTATGCTCAATGGGTTAACAGTGTAATGCAATACGTTAAAAATAAATACAAGTAGGAAGTCTATAAAAATTAAACCCATTACATGTATGTTTAAGTATAAGAGTATTGCCCATAATTTCGTGCAAAACATGTCATTATTAAAACACTAACAGTGCGTCTCATCATTTGATATGATTATTATAATATACTAATATGATACCTGATGTAATATATATCCTACATTTATCTAATATATCGTCTGATTTACCCTATCGTCTAATTTATATCATATATCGTCTGATTTAACCTATCGTCTAATTTATATCATATATCGTCTGATTTACCCTATCGTCTAATTTATATCATATATCGTCTGATTTAACCTATCGTCTAATTTATATCATATATCGTCTGATTTACCCTATCGTCTAATTTATATCATATATCGTCTGATTTAACCTATTGTTACACGAACGTAAACAAGTGCAAACAGTCTTGCAAAAAACAATAAAGCTGTGTAGAGTATCACTTGATATTTAAGATTTTATATAGAATGTTAGAGTGCGAGTCTAATGTAATACTATGGCCAGGGACTGTATATATTTACATATTTTATTTTGATTGAAAATTCTTTTTTAGAGTAGACTATTTTTGCCTCCAGATTATTTAACTAAGCTTTGCAGCTTTTTGAAAGGACAGGACAACACGTTTCGTAACATAAATCCTTTCGACGTCATTGAATGTTGATTTTAAGTTGTCATTATAGATGCGTTGGTGTCAACAAAAGACATTCTTTTCATAAGATACACATTCTTTTAAAATACAAATAATGGTTTAAGGAGAAGAGTTGTCAAGAAGAAGATAATTTAACCTGTGATTGCCCACACATTGCTTTATAAAACTTTTTCTCTCTGAAGTTTTTTTAATGCGTTGCAACCCTATAATATTGTTTAGCATTTTGAGGGTGACTTGGAGTTTCATAGAGCTGTTCCTTCATGAAAAAACACCTCATAAACATTTCATAAAAATTTCAAGTGTTTTGACGTTGTTGTGCTGCTCATGAATGAACACTTTAATGAAGAAAGTGGAAAGGAAATCTCTTTATTATAACATGCAGCAATCAAAGGGCAAATAAACTTTAAAAATACGTACGTTCGTTATAAGATTTTGAACTTTAAAGTGACGTCCATTTCTCGTGATGATATTCACCATTTTTTCACTCGGTGAAACGTATACGTTAAAATTGACGGTATATTAACGTTTTCACTTTTCTCTTTAAATATTTCGTTAAAAAAACGTGCTAAAAATACGATAATTTAACGTGCACAATTTACCCATTTTTCCGCAGTTTTTCAAAGTCGTTTAACTAACGGAAAAATTGACGTTTTTTTGCACAGTTATATTTACGTCAATTTTGTTGGATTATAAAGGTACATTCAATATTAAAAATGTGTCAATCAAAATAGGTTGAACCTGTGAGAGTTCCTTTTGCGTCTCTCATAAATTCGAAAGAATGGAGCATTGTGGATTTTTTATTTCAATTTATATTTTGTTTTTAAATACTTATAATTATTTTCTTTTACTTACACTGGTTACAAATATTGGTTTCTTGAGAATTTTGTATCTGCTCATTGTCAGAAACTGATCAGGGAACTAGGATGAAATAGGAATAAACTAAAACTATAGTCTTATCAGTTTCTCGGACTGGGTAAAAACAAGAGGTACAAAACTCATAGGCAAAAACAAACGCAATTTAAAAAGACAAAATAATTCGATTTTTTTAAAAATAATTTCGTGAATCATTGCTTTTAATTAAACCAGTTTGATTGCGGGAGAAAATTGAATTGGTTTCAGATAATCGAACTTTGTTTCCAATCTGTTTTCGTTCAGCAGATTTTTTTTAATCCATTGTCCTGAAACAAATAATTCATCAGATTGATTAAAAAAAATGTGTTTCTGCTTTTCTCTCTTTTAAATATTTATTTGAAACTTCTAATTGTAGATAATTTTTCACTTCAGTTTTTTACAAGTATTAGGGTCACATTGTGTGCATCCTATTAGGCCTATGATTATTTCCTCTGGCGGGGTACTGTAGTACCCGATAATATAATACATGATGCAGTTGGAATGTTATGGGTCAATATTAAGGGGAGATAGGAATATTGTCTTCGGATTTCCTGATTTTAACGCTATCCTATATATACATACATAAGTGACCTATTGGGCACATTGTAGGCCCTCTAATGGGCCTGCGATTATTTCCTGTGGTACAGTGGGTGGTTAGAGAATATCGTTTGATGCAGTAAGAAGATTTAAATTTTTTTAAACTGTTTTCGAGTAAATATTACAATCGAGCAGTATTTTAATGCAGATATTGAATGATATCGATTTGTAAATTATTTATAACAGCGGGTGATTTGTTTCTCTGACAGGTTGTGGATGGATGGGAACTGAACGGGCAGTTTTTCCCGGGTATTGAAGATCACCCTAAAGCTTCGGAAAATCGTTTTACAGAGTACTGTGGAGTAGAAAACAGACCCTGGAAAACTCTGGAGACATCACAAAACATCGGACTCTTGGAGTTCAGAATTCCAGTCAAAGAGGAAGGATTTATTGTTGCAGTGGAATTTCGTCCAAATCCAAAACGTATGTTGATGAGTGACATCATTAAAAACATGCATTATTTAATACAGTAGATTCAAGAGTGAGACAAGGGGAATGTCGAAAAAATTACAATTGTTGGATAAAGGGGGACCGATTCAAGTCGATTTCTTAAGTGTGTAGTGTATCTACCACTACAAAAATACAATTCTGATTCACTAGTATATAAGACATGTTAAAAATACAATTCTGATTCACTAAGACATGTTAACTCGATCGTATCCTCCTCCCTGAGTCCCAGATTTAGTGCCTACATGTCATCTCCTCATACGACTTCCACAGCGTTTGGCTGTGGTGAACTTTTACATATATTTCTTCATGAAATTTATGCCTAATCAACTTAGGACTGTTTAGTTTCGATGCAGTGCCGTAGCGAGCTTAACTCGCGCCCGGGGCACAATACCTTTTTAGCGCCCCCCCCCTCATTCGAAAATCATCTAATATTACAAGTAAAATATACTCCCAAAGTAATAAATAAATAAATAAAGTAAATAAATAAAGTCATAAGCTCAAGCTAGGCATTAAATTTGAGACAAAAAATGTAGTTGAGAAAACAAGACTAGATTTTGAAATGTATATGATCATCTAGAATTAGTTCAAAAGATACCTATTATTTATTTTACATATTTATGAAGAAATATTTTAAAAACACGCAGTTTTGAAACAATAAAAAAGTAAATATTTATTATCGCTAAGGAGATACATATATTTAATAATATGATTATAATACATTAATAAAACTAATTACTATGTATAAATTTTCCGCTTTTGATGAAACAAATGTATCAATAATATCATCAAAGTTGATCATTTCAAATTTTTTCATACCCTATTCACTGAATAATAGAATCGTCGAGTAGATGTAGTAAGTAATCTTATTTGTTCTATTACTAATCAAGAATGCCTTGAACTTGAAAGGTAGCAACACAGTGAAATATACACTAAAATTTATGCTAACATTAAACTTATAACATTTCATTTTTATTCTAAGCAGAGCGCGATGACAATGACGCAAAACTGAAAAATACAAGCACAAAATAACTTAAACGTTAATATTTCGGGTATTTACCTAACTTGTAGCGGAATTCCACAACCTGTCGCAAGTGTCACGGATATGTACAGTCACGGAAAAAAGTATCCGGAAAGTAACAAATAAAGAATCATTTATTTTTTGAAACAGATAATTCTCAGGTACAGAACAAATACGGCGTTTGTGTCCTTTCTTAGAAACAGCAAAACGCTGTATTTGTTGTGTGTCTGAGAAGTATCTATATTAAAAAATAGACAATCTTTTAGTTGTTATTTTCGGGATACTTTTTTCCGTGACTGTACATATAAGTACATTAGAGTGCTATTGTTATCGTTTTAAAATAACAAGCGTAAGCTACATTGCGTTTATAGAAACAAAAATAAATAGTGTTCTGAAAGAAAGAATGTTTGTACTTTGTACACTGTACAAACATACAAACACTTTGTACACTGGTGTTTGTACTTTGTACACTGCAAATATTTGGAGATAATATATGTAACCACACAGCGTAGATGCCATAAGGAAGTGCTGACAGACACAGGTCGAGTCAGCCCAGTGGAAAAGACGTGTCATTTCTGTTATGAATATATTATTACAGTTTGATTAGTGTTCCTTTTTATTTACGAATTAACATTTATTATATTTCACCGGCACTAAATTTAAAATATATTTTCCAGAAATAAATTATAATAAAAATAAAAATCATCCAACAATTTTTTTTGTTTTGCTGACCATTTGGCGCCCCTTTGTGTGTAGCGCCCGGGGCATGATGCCCCCCCTTGCTCCCCCCTCGCTACGCCACTGTTTCGATGAATCAGTTAGCGGTGCTTCGCGCCGAATACTGAGAGATACACTACATTTCCAGCATTCCAACTCGATCGTATGATGGGGGCACCTTTTCATAGATGAAGGTTGACCTTCGGACGAGATGTGAACACGCCTAACTTGACAGAAACTCCCATTTCGATTTGAACACGCCTACTTTGATGGATGGCCCCCATTAAACAGTTGACTTGCTACTTGTGAATGTGACAAAATACACTTCCTCGCGCTGTTGCTAATTAGTCTCAATCACACATTACATCGGCCTGTATACACTCGATTGCTAAGGGCAACACAAGAGCTACCACAACCGTAAACTTAATACTGCTCAGAACTGAAAAGTACGGTGGTTTTAATGCAACTCTCCCGGCTTCTCACAAAACAGCAATGAATCAACTAGTTGTATACCGTTCATAGAAAGTGTATGTTTTTTCCCCTCCCAAATAATGACACAATATCATGAAAAGAAAAATAAACGATAGGCATTTTTTTTTTTTTTTTTTTTTGTCGGTCGTACTCAGATTTCGAACTTCAGTTAAATTGAATTGAATTTGGAGATAAGAGTCATAAATGGAGTCACATTATTTTTCTTCATCTCCTTTCCTCCCGTTGTCACAAAATGTCATACTTCAGCATATCCCCCAAAGGTAGAATTCGTATGGTCTTGCAATGGACAATTACAGCATTTAAATTGCCCCCAAAAGGCCTCAGCATGTAAGGCGTTTTAAAAGCAATTACTTAACTAAAATCGGTGGCAGATAGGATAGGAATAATATATATTTAGGTGAATGGTTTTATTGCATTAAAGCAAATCAGTGTTTTCATTGAGAAAAATATGTATCTATCATTGTTAAAATCTATACGCTAATATTCAAAAATTCAGGTTATGTCATTTAATTTTGACTTAAAAAAAAAAAAAGAAATACAAGAGCTGAAGGATTTTCTTTTTAAAATAAATATTTACTAATGCATGTTCAAATTTTTTTTTACGATGTACAAGTATTAAGTATTTAAATTCGAATTAGTGCTCACATCTATTCGCAATATTATTCTTGGAGTAAATAGTAATTTCACTATAGTTAGAAATTATTTTTATTTTTAAATTTATAAATTTCAATTCCTTTTTTTTGCAATATAGTATTTAGAAAGTATGGTTACTGTTAATTTTTTCCCTTTTTTCTGCAAACTATTTGTTAGTGTTTGCTAACAAAGAATTCTAAGATAGTAAAATTTATGCATTATACATTTTTAATGAAAATAATTTAAATAAAATGGGTGAAAAATCTTAGGTTAAGTATTCGGTATCGCCTAAAACGAATCAAAACTTTCAAAAATCCAAAAACATGTATCAGTGGGTTCCATTGAAATCTAGCAATGTTATAAAAATACGTCATATTAAGTTCAAATTTTCATTCAACTATTCCAAACGAAAGCAAGAACGTAATGGCTTTCACAGCGCAACGATTGTAAACGAACGGCAACGATGACGTCAATGTGCGAATAATTACGTGACTCCCGCCATTTCAGATAAAAACGAAAGTAAGCGGTTTCTGGCCGAAAAATAACTAAAAAATGAATACTCTTAGAAAAGTAATAAAATGTTTTTTGGAAAATACATTAAGATTTTTAAAAATAATTAACTGTAACTGTCCATTGCTGTGATTCAAACTTGGATTCACCTCATTTAGCAGCCTCACACAATGTTCGCACTCGAACATTGTGTGAGGATAATCTGCTAAAATGTGTCATAACGAATAAAAAATAATTAAGTATTATAGAACGCGCTATAAACAACTTGTTTGATTAGAGTCACAAGTTAGCAAATATCATTAATCTTTATCTAAAAAAAGTATTTGACAAATCTAAATTATCTCTCATTTACTTTAAAACAATGGCTTTCGCTAAGTCGATGAGAAAATATCCCATTTTTATCTGCGTTTTCAAAATACAATTTCAAAAAAAAATCAAAAATAAGTCATTTGGAGGCAATTTGTACTCATTTAACTTCATGCTGAATGTCGTATTTTTGAAACTTATCCGGTGCACTAAAAGTATAGACTATGCGAATAGATTGTAGATGATTTCAAAAAAAAAAAAATTTACTCGAAAAAATGAATGCACTTTTTTTCCATGACTTAAATACAATTTTTCAAATATCTCAGGAAGATTTTAGCTAGGATATAAGTTATTGGAATTAGAAAGCAAGATTGAAAAAAAAAAAAAAAAAAAACCGTTAAAACAAGTTTATCTGCTAAATGAAGATATTGAGAAGGCAGGGAAATAAAAATTCTGTTTACTTTCAGCGAGTACAAGATTCATTGTAATTTACAGTAGGGGAGAGTGGGGTCAATTGTAACATTTTTTACTTAACTATTTTTAACTAACAAAATATCCAATATATTATTAGTATTAATTGACAGACGAGTAAAGTAGACTATCCTCTACTAGAAAAAAAAACAAACAAATACCTGATTTTAAGTGTTATTATATTAGATATTAACAATTTTTGATAGTCGTGCACTTGTTACAATTGTCCCCACTTACGGGGTCAATTGTAACAGTTCATAAATTCAACTAAAACATAGCTAATTATACATATTATCATAGTTGTGATATATTTTTTTATTGATCAAAATAGTAGTGATATTTTAGGAATAAAAATAATAATGAGCAGAGACCTAAAGGGTTAAACTTTTAACTTTAAGGGGTTAAAAATTTTAATTTATGCTGTGAAAAGTGACAAATAAAATAATGCACATGCAACATAATATAAATGACATAGGAAACTATTGGTGGTTCTTAAAGGGTTAAGTAATGGTTTGTAAACATAAGATTATTTATTTTCAGCTGTTACAATCTTTACTTATTGTTACAATTGTCCCCAAGACGCCATTTCAGCTTCATTTGTTAAAAACAATGCTAGTTAATTGGCAAAACTAATCTTTTTTTTATTGAAATGTTAATTAAGGTGTCCACTTACATATTCGGTTACTAATTTTTATTTGTTTAAACAAAACTACTTTGTTACAATATAATATTCTAATACCAAAAAAAGTACTTGCGTGGCGTGAAAATATCTTTTGTGATGTAACTCTTTCAAAAGTACATAAAAATGGTTGCCATCAGGGGTGTACATGTAGATTTATTAAATACACCTTGTGCGCCACCTAGGAACCAGATCTAGAACCCGACACTCGAAATTTTTGCTCTGTTACAATCGTACCCTGTTACAATTGACCCCACTCTCCCCTACCGGTCCAAATTATTAGACTCGCTCTCTTAAGATTCTATGCCAAATCTTAATTATCAGGTGATCCAGCTTTATTATTTTTATGAAACCAGTTTGCATTTGTTTAATGTCGTGCATTAATGGGTTAAAATAGACGACATATAATATAAATTCGACGATGGAACAAATGAGACGATATATTATATAAATATAGAATATTTGTTTTATCGGGTATCATAATTAGTATATTATTATAATTAGCCCAAATGATGAGACGCACTGTAGTGTTCTAATAATGACATGATTTGCACGAGTTTATAGGCGATACTTCTATATTTAAACATACATGTCATGGGTTTTTATTCAGTTGATTTCTTTATAGACTTCCTATGTGTATTTATTTTGAACGCATTGCATGACAATGTTAAACCATTGATACACGAATGTAAACAAGTGCAGACTGATTTCAGCCGATATAACCGACACAATTCATATTTTATATCTATATAATATATCGTCTAGTTTATCTAATCGTCAAATTTATATTATGTCTCATTTAACCAGTTGATACACTAACGTAAACAAGTGCAATCAGTCGCATAAGAAACAATAAGGGTGTAAGTACCACCTGCATAATTAAAATTTTGCAAAAAAAATCTTAGACAGCGTATAATAATGTGGCGAGGCGGTGGTAAGTTGTTTATAACAACTTTGATCAATTTGTAGTGTCTTTAGTCGACACCAATTTTTGTTATTACTCATAGTTATTGGACATGCGATATTTTAACTCTTTCTTTTTGTTATTTTGCAGCTTTTGATTATCGCAATGCGGCGTTTTTTGTTATTTCGCTGTTGGAAATTTTAACTCTAACTTTTTTTTGTTACTTTTCAGCATTTTATTAATGGGAATGCATTGCAATGCTACAGTTTAATTCTGTTGTTTTTTATTAGTATAATAAACTTGCAGTGCATCATTGTTTTTGCAGCGTGTAATGCGGTTCTGCAGCAACCCTCTGGAGTTTATACTTTGAGGAATTACGGAGAGAAAGTAAACTGCACAATGTCCATCATATTTCCAGAAACATTCCACATTTTAGCCAGCAGCGTGGGTCACCAATCAATGCCCAAAACTGGACGGACTATGGATGTCGAAACGGGAATTGTTAAGAAAGTAAGTCCATTAGAGTTTTGGACATTTTTAGGCAGTTTTCGGTATTTTCTTTGATTTTGCCTATTAGTATATTAAATGAGGTTTTAATCGCTTCCCTTCCCAATTATTTTAAAGAAAAAAATGTAAAAAAATTAACATATTTTTCTTATTTCATCTTTAACCATCAGTTTACTATCCCGAGTTATCTCTGGCAAATGAATATAAATCATTGTAGGATGGTTCTCAGGGCTCGAAAAACCTCAGAAATTTTATCCGTCTCCGAGGACGGTTTGCCCAACAATGTACCCGCCCTCCTTTGAAACTAACCTGAAGCTTCTAAATGAATAAAAATATAATTTCTTATTTATTACAAACATTTATATAAATTGCACAATGAATTAGTCGTTACTAGGATTACAAATACATACTAGGATTACAATATACATAAAGAAAAGATATACTAGGTTGCTAATAGTAACCTAGTATTTCTTTCATGAAATGATTTACTTCTTTTATGAAATAATTTAAATGACTAAGGTCAAATTATCTGGAATGTCAATTTATCCGAGAGTACAGCGCTTTTTCAATGAATCAAATGTAACATTTGCCAGTTCCACAATCAAGCCAATGATTTACAGAGGTTTCTGCACAGAAATCTGAAAGGGTTTTCCATTTAGGTGGATGTTCATAATTGCATTTAACGCTTCTTGTTTCAGACCAGTACGTAATGTGCTTTTTTTTTCTCGTAAGTTCATTGGCGAAAAGCCCCTTTCGACCGCTGCAGTACTCCCAGACAGAGAAAACATCAATTCCACCATGCGCAGAATGTTGCTGTATCTCTAGATTAGAGGTTCATTTTAGAAGAGAGGCGCTAGACTCTTGTAAGATTACAAAACTTGAAAATATATCACGACCATTAACGGGAAACTGGCCGTCCGCGCGGACGTCGGATTCGACAAACTTGCTGTCCGCTGGGAAGTTTTGACCGCCGAGGACGGGCGGACCGGCTGTTTTTCGAGCCCTGATAGTTCTTAAAACAAGGGACAACACAAAATGATACTTTTCAAGTAAGGGAACGTACCTCTTTTTTATTTTACTCTTATTGCTGTGTAAATTCAGAATCCATGGTATATACAATGGCACAAAACACGTGTGCAGTCCCACAATCCAACAGCAAAACTCCCAAGACAAAACTTGGCAAACTTTCAATCACAGCAGATTATATTTTTTGCTTCCGACCGAGTAAAAACGAGATAAAAACGAAATGCACTGACCAATTCTGCTACGTCCGAGTTTTCTCGTGAAGACAAATATGTGCAATATATATGTACCCGATAGTTAACTCAGGAGGTGATTAAGAACGGTCAAATTAGTGTAACGGTGAGGTAGTTTATAGCATATTTGACTCTATAGGTAAGAATAATTTTTGATCATGGTTCATTTGTCTAATTTGACTACTCATTAAATCGATATTCTTAATGTGTCTAAAAGAAAAAAGGAAATGAAGATACGCAGCGAACCGTTCATCTTTTTCTACAACAGCGCATACTGCAACACCTAGTTCATTTATTTATTTTTCATACAGCGTGTTCTGCAATGACAAACCTATTTTAAGAATTCTGGTCAAAAATAATACTCCATAAGGAGTTTTGAATTGGTAATTAAAACCAAGAACGTAGGTGCAGGATGAATCAGTATCGAGGAGGTGGGTTTAAAAGCATCAAAACCTGTTATATTAACGACAGAATCCAGAAAAGAGTTAACGATAGAAGTTATTTAAATCTCCACCAAGTTTGTGACGGCTATCAAACAGGGTTTTGATGTTTTCAATCTCTCTTTCTCGTATAAGGATTACTATAGAATTTTTTTTCTATCCCTTAAATAATAACTGTGATGTGTGTAGTTATTTTTTAACTTCCATTTTGACAGATTTATTTAAAACCTGGGGAATGATTAAAATAATAACTCTGTAACTTAAAGTGTTACATTTTGAGATTCATGCTTGTGTAATTAACTTCTAAAGTGTCACTTAAAGTTTAGCTACATTCTTTTATAGATTTTAAATACAACTCTTCAAATGTAAGTTTCATGGAGAAAATATCATAAATTAATTTCAAAAGTATTCCCTGCAATCGTAAGAATAACATTTATGATTTCAACTGCTAATTTTAGATATAATTACAGATTAACACCTAAGTCTAAATCACCTTTTCAAAAACGAACTATTGTGAAAACAATTTTTGTTAAAAAAAAAAGGTTTTATGTTATAAGTTTTTGCAAAATTAATTTTTAAAGGTTTCCTTGTTACGGTGAAATTCTGAAGCCTTTCACCAAAAATGTCAAACTTAGACTGAGAGCCAAAATTATGATTGAATTTCAAAATATATTTTAAGGACGGAATTTTATGGAAAATAGGAATGCCCAAAATTGTAGGTTTTTCAACGTAAATTTGTGAAACTCTAAATTGTATCTTTCAACGTAAGAAAAAAAACTTCCAATTTACAATGAGTGTATGGCATCATTTTAAAGACAAGACTAATACTAATGCTCGATACTATAAGGTTTTGAAATGTAAATTTGTAAAATAAATTCTTGAATTTTTTCCATCCAAAAAAATAAAGTCATACTTTCATCTGAAATATGTTTAGAGCAATTTACGATTATTCAATATCATAGAGTATGACCTCATTTCAAAGCGGGGTATTATAAGAGAAAATGAATGCACGTTTTTCAATGTAAACTGCTGTTTGTAGAAAATGCAACACCATGAAGGAATCATCAGAATCAAATGAAATTCGCAGCAAATGTCAATTATAGGATATTATGCAAATTAATAAAGTTTCAGAGCCATCGCGCGTGCGTGGCGCGCGCAGCGCCCTCTGAATTGATGCTGAAAGCGTATAAATAAAGTGCTGTAGCGGGACGTTGAAAATAGTCTATGATTATTTGTTAGTGGCAAACGTTTAGTGAGACCTGAGTATGCCTCCACGACGGAAGAATAAGAAATTCAAGCAACTTACGGAGTTTGAACGAGGGAGGATAATCGGCCTTCGAGAAGGAGGATTTTCCTATCGCGCAATAGCAGCTCGTATGCAGCGGAACAGTTCCACAGTGATGCGAGTTTGGAAGCAGTGGGCCGACGAGCACCGAACAACTCGAAAAACAGGCACTGGACGACAGAAGGTGACGTCAGAGCGCGATGATCGACACCTGCTCCGCATGGCGGTGAATGATCGCACAGCTTCCTCCAGGCAGCTGGCAGCACATTGGTCTACTGCTACAGTTGTACAATTGTCGGCTTCGTCAATTCGTCGTCGTCTGCTGCGCCGTGGATTGCGTGCAAGGGTGCCATTATACAGGATTCCCCTCACGGCGGATCATCGACGGCTGCGTCGGCAGTGGGCTCTTGAGCACAGAGACTGGCGAGCTGATTGGCACCAAGTTGTCTTTTCAGATGAATCACGCTTCAATTTGTGGACCCATGATGGCCGTGTTCGTGTTAGACGTTATGCCGGTCAACGCTGCCTTCCTGAGTGTATTATTGAACGACATAGTGGTCGAACACCCGGAGTTATGGTCTGGGGTGCGATTTCGTATCATGGACGATCCAATTTGATACGAATTGAGGGTAATCTCAATAGCAACAGATACGTCCGTGAAGTGCTACAGCCCGAAGTCGTTCCTTTCCTTCAAGGCATCCCTGGAGCTATCTTTCAGCAGGATAATGCACGCCCACATGTTGCGCGGACTGTTAGAGACTTCTGTTCAGCACAACGCATGCAACTTCTTCCTTGGCCTGCTTATTCGCCGGATATGTCGCCTATTGAGCACGTGTGGGATATGGTTGGTCGGCGTCTCACTCGTGATCCGCGTCCTGCAGTTTCCAAAGACGAACTTTGGTTGCGCATACAAGCGATATGGAATTCTCTTCCTCAAGCAGATATTCAACATCTGTTTGACTCCATGCCACGTCGTATAGCAGCACTTATTGCAGCGCGTGGTGGCTGCACCAAATACTGATTTCGGACGCTTAATTTGTTTCTTTTGTTTTGAAAATTTCATCATTTATTTGTATCAGTACAAGTCGTTTCTGCATTAAATTTCATTTGATTCTGATGATTCTTTCATGGTGTTGCATTTTCTACAAACAGCAGTTTAAATTTGCAAAATGAGTAACAAAACTGTCTCTTTCTACATTAAAGGAAACATGTTTTTGACAAAGGACACCGGCAGCGGGGTGCAAGAGGCATTTATTTTAAAACAACTAAACAGAGATACAGAAAAACAATTTTGTTATAAATTTTTTTTATTCAAAATATTTTTATTCAAAAACAAATAATTAAGTAATTATTGATGCATAACATTTAAAAAATTGCTTAATCAAGCAAGAATTGTAATCGTCTTGTTTGCTGTCCAAATCTGCTTATAACTTTTTCAATGAAGTCATCTTTCATTCTTTTCTTATGCACAAACTTGGCAGATATCCAAGTTACATTTTTAAATTTCATTTAATGAAATAAAAATAATATTATATTTTCCATTAGTTATTCATTTTAACAAAGGTGTATAACACAAACTGATTTCTCACAACTGTGAAACTTTATCAACACAATAAATACCAATGTTAAGGGTGCACAAACCCGTTAGTATACGAAACTACAGTTTGTAGTTATTTGTGTTTCTATGCCATCAATCCAGTTTCTCGTGGCGAAATTTGCAAGTACAAGAAATTCGTACTTTTTTTTAAAAAAATATCTTGTTAACAATGAAGAAATGTATCTTGAAAAAATTAACAGATGAAAGTATATGTAATAACAAAACAAAATGTAATAACAGAATATTTTAAAGTTTTTTTGGGGGGGAGGGGGCAGTTTCTTAGAGGGTTGCACCCCCTTTTATATTATTTTGCCGGCGCCCTTGTTTTTGACTGCTATACTTAGAAAGATTAAATTTAAAAAAAGTAGGGGTAGAGGAATGAATATTTATCGTGAAGGATGTAAAGAGAGATATTTTACAAAAGTTGCCTGTAGATGTCGCTGCAAGCCTTCAATGACCATTGTTTTGAGTTCTTCAGTCGTACCAGTTAAACAATTTGTGCAGTTCGAAAATATTACGCAATAGATTGCAGCATTCTTTTCGGGAGCACAGCTACTTGATCACAAAAACATATTGTTTGTTTTATTCTTCTACCGTCAGTTAGCCCCTATAGTAGGGGTGCAAAACCTGCTGCCCGCCGACTGTTGATGTGCCACCCGAAAAAGCTTGTGTGCACAATAAAAAAAATTTTTTTTGGAAAAATAAAGAAAATACCGAAAATTTTGAATTTCACATTTGAGTCATCACTTTTTGACGAGCTCAATTTACATAAATTCTATTGTAAATAAGTGTTTCTCGATTGCTTTAGAATTTTGTACGGTTCTTAAAAAATCCAATACTTTTAATACGATATTAAGATACGCGAATTTTGAATTCGAGTCATCACTTTTTGTCTTGCCTTACTTTTGCCGATTTCATCTCAAATCCAAGTGATTTTTCCTACACATTTTGTTCAATTAAAATATTTCATTTGAATTTGTATTCATCATCAAAATTTGTATTTATTTTTAATACTTTCATTCTATAAGGATTAGGTTTGTTTTTTTAAAGTTCGAATTATTTTTTTAAATGAATTTTTGTACTAAGTGGTATGACAAAAAAAACCCATTTTTTTTATCCAATTTTTAAATATTTTTTTAATACATAATTTTTGATAAAAAGGGACATTTAAAAAAAATATTATTTTTTTTATTTTTGAATGAATTTTAATAATAATTAAAAGTATTTTTAAAAATTAAAAGCATTTAATTTTCTGAAAACATGACTGATACATTCTTGTCTTACTGATAAAAAAAACAGTGAGTTAAGAGAAATTTTTTTTTATTTGCCGTTAACATGTCTAAATACGCGTGCCTGTGCTAGTGGCCCATCACTCAAAAAGGTTGTGCACCCCTACCCCATATATTTCAGAGCATATTATTCTAGTGTACAGATTTGTATATTAATTGTAGTGCAAGAATCGTGGCCTAGAAGATTATGTGGAAGTCAGAGGTGGAGATGGTCTAGACCCAGGAATGATGACAGTTGCTGAAGACTTCTGTGGTTTGGATTCATTACCAGGTTAGAATTTTTTGTTGTGGCTCGAGGACAAAATCTCGCGACCGAAAGAATCACCCGACAAAATCTCAGGACCAAAACATCACTAATCGACAACAGAATGACTCCTTAGATAAAATAAAATATCTATCTCGCAAATATGAAAGATTTATTAAATCTAGGTTTCTTTCTAGAAAGTTCTTAATTTACAAAACTCTTGTCTTGACATACGTTTCTGTGACTTAGACAATCACAAAACTGGAAGAAAAATTGTATCCGAGAGAAAGATTTTGCGGAAAACAATAACTGGAGAAGGAGATTTAACTTTGTAACTGTGCAAGATTTATAAACAACACGATATTATTAAATACGTAAAAATAAATAGAATGAATTGGATGGTTCACGTGATTCGAATGAGTGATGACAATACGATAAAAAAGATGCTGCTTTTTAGACCCACGGGAACGAGAAAGTGGGGATGGCCGCGGTTGAGATGAGCCGACTCGGTGGTGTCTGGTTTTCTCGCAATTCTTGAAAAGAATTGGAGATCAAAGACAAATTGGAAGTCATTATGAAGAAATATTCAGAACAAGGCATTGGCCCACGTTGGGTTGTCTGGCCATCTATGATAGTGATGAAGACAAAATCTCGCGACCGAAAAACACACGAACAAAATCTAGTGGTCAAGAACTCCCGAGGACAAATCAGTGCATAAAAACTGTGTATGAAATTCAACAGCAAAAGCAAATATCTAGTATGGATTATATTGGAAGGACATAAATTGTTATTGAAATTTTTTTTACCGCCTTTTTCCGTGAATCCCTTGTACCAGTGCAAAAGTGAGAGTTAATACCACACTTCAAATATTTCAACCAAAAATATCCTCGTGTTTGGATGTTGCATATTTTACACACAGTATTAAAAAATTTAGATACGTTCGTAATTAAAGGTGTGCAGGTTGAGAAGAAAATGCGTGTTCATAATCGAGTGTGATGTCACATTATGTAAACGATATTTTCTTCACGTGAGATTGAATCCGCGCGAAATTTAATTTACGCAAAACTTTAGTTTTAACCCCCACAGATTGGGGCTGCGAGATTTTGTCACCCGAGATTATGATCGTGAGATTTTGTCAAAACATAGTGGGTGAAAAATTTGGAACACACATTCTATATGCTTTCACATTGTTTCCGTGTAAAAAGAATCATGCAATTGAATGTGTGATTAGAGTGCACAAATCCAGAAAGGTGCATTTTTTAATATATATATATATATATATATATATATATATATATATATATATATATATATATATATATATATATATATATATATATATATATATATATATATATATATATATATATATATATATATATATATATATATATATATATATATATATATATATGTACAAAGTTAGAGAGAAAAGAATTCTCCCAGTCGAACATTTGAATTTAGAATTATTTTTACGTTTTAGGGAAAGATAGGTCTACAAAACGCATTAAAAACAGCCTCATTTATAAAGAAATTTAAGCAGACTTTAATCCATCTCTAATGTAAGTTTGTTTCAGTCAACGAAAAAACTATATGATATTTACTTTATTTTATTATTGAGATTTATTTCTTCTGAACTGAGAAGTATTAAAAAAAGACTTCTTTTTTGAAAAGAAAAATGTTGAAAACGTAGTTTTATCAGGTTTTTTTTTTGTTGTAAATTTATATTATCGTCGACTCAAAGTTCCGATGATCAGTTTTTTTTCTTCAGTAAGCACACTTGAGTAGTTTTAGTCCCAAATATTTCTATTATTAATAGCTCGTATAAAACGAACCATAATGACTGAGTCTTCTTGCCTGCTACAGCAAAATTGAAACGTCATGTAAACAGAATAAATTGCAATTTTTTTAAATCTCCAACTAATGAAATTTTAGCGATTATTTAATAAATTCTGGTGAAAAAAAAAGCTGAAATCGAACAATAACTACAAAATTTTAACCGAAGCAGCGGGGGGAGGCATCCCCTCAGTGGAGGATCAAAATGGTGATCGGATTATCCTCAGGGATGTTTCCCACGCCGTCGCCAATAGCCCATTGTGCAGCTCTAGCGTGACGTAAATGAACTACAACTCTATTAATAATGCTGAGATATATAGGGAGTTGAAAACTTTTAGAAAATGAGGTTCTTGAATCGAATGAAAACTCTCTCTTCATAAAAGATATGTCGAATAGATTGCAATCTCAGAAGAAATATTTATTTGATGACACACAATTGGCACTAAATTATAATTTATTGGGATACATTTAGGTAAACAAAACTAACATATAGGTAAGAATTCACTTATGTATTTTTTGTTTTGTTTTATTCGATGGTTTTAAATTAATATTAAAAGGGAGCGATTTATTTAAAACAATTTAATGCATTTTTTTTACGAAATTTTATATACGAATGTTAAAAAATAAACAAAAACAGCTTACAAATTTTTTTCTAAACCTGAAAATTTACCACAATTAAATATTTGGCAGAACAAATTATGATTCAATATGTACAGATCATCGGATGGATCCTATCAGAATGTTTAGAAACTACAAGGCTTACAAAGTAACTTTTCAGACAAAATTTTCCCTTACCAATTTAAAAAACAGAAAATCAACCTATTTTTTATTTCAATAACAATTCATAAATACAAGGAACTAAAACGAAACCTAATACACACGTTCTGAGCTGAAATTTTAATTTTTTGTGTGTGTCAAAAAACATTTAATTTACCATCAGTTTATTATCCCGAGTTATCAAGGAAAAAACTTTAAATATGAGTCTTTGTAGGATAGTTTTTGAAACAAGGAACAACAGAAAGTGATACTTTCCAAACACCAGTAAAGTGATACGCCATTATTTTAACCTTTTTTTCCTATGTCAATTCACCAACCATTGTATGTAAAATAACACAAAACACGTGTGCAGTCCCACAATCCAACAGTAAAACTTGACAAACTGCCAATCACAACAGATTCTTATTTTTAGTATTTTTTTTTTTTTTTTTGCGTCCGGACGAGTAAAAAGGTATCAAAACAAAACAAACGGACAAATTCTGCTACACCCGAGTTATCTCGGGTGTAGCAAATATATATATCGGGTATGTATATATTTCCAATATATACATACCCGATATATATATAATGTTTACTCGAGTTAACTCGGGTATGTATATATTTCCAATCTATACATACCCGAGTTATCTCGGGATAAAAAATATTTCCAATCTATACATACCCGAGTTAACTCGGGATAAAAATTATTTCCAATCTATACATACCCGAGTTAACTCGGGATAAAAATTATTTCCAATCTATACATACCCGAGTTAACTCGGGATAAAAAATATTTCCAATCTATACATACCCGAGTTAACTCGGGATAAAAAATATTTCCCATCTATACATACCCGAGTTATCTCGGGATAAAAAATATTTCCAATCTATACATACCCGAGTTATCTCGGGATAAAAAATATTTCCCATCTATACATACCCGAGTTATCTCGGGATAAAAAATATTTCCCATCTATACATACCCGAGTTATCTCGGGATAAAAAATATTTCCCATCTATACATACCCGAGTTATCTCGGGATAAAAAATATTTCCAATCTATACATACCCGAGTTAACTCGGGATAAAAAATATTTCCAATCTATACATACCCGAGTTAACTCGGGATAAAAAATATTTCCAATCTATACATACCCGAGTTATCTCGGGATAAAAAATATTTCCCATCTATACATACCCGAGTTATCTCGGGATAAAAAATATTTCCCATCTATACATACCCGAGTTATCTCGGGATAAAAAATATTTCCCATCTATACATACCCGAGTTATCTCGGGATAAAAAATATTTCCAATCTATACATACCCGAGCTAACTCGGGATAAAAAATATTTCCAATCTATACATACCCGAGTTAACTCGGGATAAAAAATATTTCCAATCTATACATACCCGAGCTAACTCGGGATAAAAAATATTTCCAATCTATACATACCCGAGTTATCTCGGGATAAAAAATATTTCCAATCTATACATACCCGAGCTAACTCGGGATAAAAAATATTTCCAATCTATACATACCCGAGTTAACTCGGGATAAAAAATATTTCAAATATATACATACCCGAGTTATCTCGGGATAATGAGGGAAGTAGTCATTGGCAAGTAAATGAATTTTTTATATTAAGCGCTTGTTAGAAAAAAGATTGAGGAAGCACCCACATAATTCATCATTACATTTAAATGATCCCTAAAGTACTCTTTGTGTATTGAAATAGTGGTTATTGATTATAGGTCGTAGTTCGGTGGATGTTGCATGCGGCAATTCAGCTGTGCGTTTAGTATCGAGCGGAATGTTCGAGAACTCTGTAACTGTAAGCTTCAACCTGTTGATGGATTGGGGATCTCCCAGCCTCGTCTGCCCAACTCTCTTACAATCAGCTGCTTAAATGTAAGTCTTATTCATTCACTTTCTCAAATAGTCAGAATAATCCATAATTCTGAAAACAGAATGTACCAGAGGATTTCAATACAGATGCTTTATTTCCTTATTCTCTCCCCCCCCCTCTTCATCCATGTTGCTCGCAAACCCTCATGATAGCTAAGAAGTATTTGTTTCTTGATGATGAACAAATTCTTAAATCAAAACTAAAAAAAGACTAAAAATAATTTTACTAACCAATCAATCACAGAACACTTGCGGTTAGTAACGCACAAAACAGCCAATTAAAATTGAGAACGTATATGTGTGAAAAGGTAATAATTTTTAATAATGCTGCTTGCTAAAATGTTACGACTAAACTTACCATCTAAAGCAGAGAGGTGATTTTTATTTCATAGTGAGTATGTCTAATAATGGTGTCAGAGTTTTCCATTGTTGTCCGTTCATCTCTATTGGCGAAAAAATCACGAGATGGGATCCAGTTTTTCCTCATTTATATTTCAATATTGTTTTGGTTGTCATCAGCATAAAATTAACAAAAGTCGCATAGGCATTGTTTTCTTCTAAATATTTTTGTATCCCTCATTTAAACTTATTTTCCCGAACTGCTATTATTAGCGAAAATATTAAATTATGGTTGTGAACTCATCAAATTTGTTTGAACAATATAATGTTATAAGAATATGATTGTTATTTAAAAAAATGATTACTTCGAAAAATTACTTATGTTCAACAAGAGATCTAAATGTTTATAACACTAATCGATAGTAATATTTGGACGTGGGAAGAAGAGGGGCAAGCGTAAGCAAACAGAATTCCTTTTAGTACATATATGTTAAGGGAATAAATTTAACTTTAGTAGAAAAACTGTTTTCTGCCAAGAAAAGACAATTATTGCGAAGCAATTATCGGGGTTGGTCAGCGGCAGCGAACAGGGGGTTTAGCCTCCCCCAGTATATATATATGCACAGCAGTTTCCAAAGGGTGGTTTTGCATCTGATCACATCTTTCGGGGTGTAGTATTATCGAAAATTGAAGAAATTTTATATTTCACTCTCACTGGTAATTTTAAACTATAATATTTTATTCGTCAAAACGACTTTTAATTCAAGGCTTTGAAATGTATTAAATTCTAATACTTTAAACAATTTAATACCAACTATTAATAACGATTTGCTCACATCTTTGTTGATCACCAAACTTTATAGTATCATTTTGTTGAATGATGATATCATATAACTTTGTGAGCAGAAAGGAGTACTTATCGATTATTTTGGAGGCCACCGACAACAAGTAGAACAATGAGCAGCTCACTGGCTACCGATAATAAAAATAGAGGCATCGAATATGATAATATCGGGAGCATCTTACATACTAATAATTATTGAATATATATTGCTATTATAATTGATATTGATATAATTGATATTATAGTGATAATATCAATTATAATATATATTAATAAAATCAATTAATCCATTGATATTATTGTTATAATATATTATATGATTGATATCATAGCGTATATAATATATAATAATTATCAATTATATCCATTATATAATCATATAATCGGTATAAAATTATTATCAATTAATCATTTAGCAGTTGATATTATTGTCATCCACAATCAATTGATCATTTATGACACTATCCATTATGAATATTGTATAATCATAGCAATCATTCATCATTAATTATATCAATTATACCAATATATATAATATCAATTGATAATATTGTTATAATATATTATATAACTCATAAATTGTGTGAAAATAGCTAAATTTTATTTTAGGTAACAAAAATACTGAAACCCATGTAGAATTTAGATGAAATGGGAAAATATCCCGATATACTTTTGACATCGCGATTTTAAAATTTAAACTTATTAGTTATATGGGTGTTTGTTTGGCCAACACATATAACCCATAAGAAGGCCATTTATTATTTCTGTACAAGATCAGTTAAATCTCAATATTAAGTAAAGATTTCAATAGAAAAAAAAATAATCATTTGTCTAGGCTTATTATAAAAGTTAAACTAAACTGGTTCACGAGCTGAAATTTCCTTAGTTTGTCTTTCATTTGCATTCTTATAAATTTAAAAAAAAAAGTTATTTAAAATTTCGTGTTCAAAGTTCTGTAATTTATGACACGCTCAGTACTGTCGATTTATTAGTACTAATGCTTAAATGATTACCCTTTGAAACTTGTTAACGTAGCAATGCATTAAAACATTGAAAATCAATAACAAAAAAATTTGAATCATCTCTTATTAAAATATCTTCATAAATCATTTCTTTAAAAAAATGATTTGATTTAACCGAGGATTTTAATCAAAAAAAAATCTGATACCTTCTTTTCAGTATGATTTCATAATTAGATTGGCTTAGAGGAAAGAGTGCCTGTAACCGTAATACATTCTGAAAACAGACCGCAACTTAAATACTAAAATGGTTGATTTTAATAAATAGCAGGCAGGATTCCAACATTTAAAAAATCTCCTTGAAATTTATTTTATGTTAATAAAAAATTCCCCGACAGTATTAGTGCTTTAAAATTTATTGCCAATGGAATTTTTTATTTTAATGTACTTGGATCCAGTGTACTTTTTAGTAATAAACAATAAAAAATCGTTTTTGATTTCGCTGTTCAAAAACTAACAAGGATCTGAAGAGAAATGTACCATGAAGTAATGATATTTCGATTATAAATACCATAATTATTTCCTCTTAAACTTGTAGTCAAAAATAAAGTGCGGTCCGATCTGCCGCTCGCTGAAATGCAACAAGAAAGTTTGAAATTTGACCCACTAAAAGAGCTATTTTTTTGTAAATTTTCTTGAGAAATTCAAATTTCTTTGAAATGATTGCAATTCTAAGTGTTTTATGAGTTATTTTTTTCAGTTATTACTTTAAACAACGACTCTTTGTCCATTAGTATTTCACAATTTATCCATATTATTTCTTTAATTTCATTTCAGAAGTATGATTGAGGCAAATGAGGAGAGACAGTAAACAGCGCTATCAACCGAAACAGTTATTTTACAGGATAAAGAAGGTTCTTTGAACACAACAACCAACTGACTACATGTGCGTAAAAATGTTGAAATAATTTATGTGTAGGCATCTTAAAATATTCCATTAAATATCTAACTGTTGTAATATTCCTCATTAAAATACTCTCATTGGATATTGCTCTTTTTATTTATTCTAGTTATTCTTATATATTTCGTATATAAATGGGTTAACATTGTAATGCATTATATTAAAAATAAATACAAATGGGAAGTCTATTAAAAATCTCCTCTGTAAATACCCATTACATGCATGTTTAAATATAACAGTGTTGCCTATGAACTCGAGGAAAACCATGCCATTATTAAAACACTACAGTGTGTCTCATAATTTGTTCCAATTATTATAATATAGTAATATATTACCTGATATAGTAAATGTTCTATATTTACATAATACATAGTCTAATTTCACGAATGGATACAAGAACGTAAACGAACGAACGAACGTACAAATCGGTTCCAGCAGCGTATAAACAATAAAGCTGTAAAGAGTATCACCTGTATAATTAAGATTTTACATAGAATCTTTACAGTGCGTCTAATAAATTGGCCAGGGACTGTAGTTCAGATTTACTTAAAAAAGATCAAAGTTTGATTATTAAATCAAACTTTGATCTTTTTTAATTAATATTTCACAATAGTATTTCACAACTTGTCAATTTATAGTTATATTTTTTTAAAAATAATTTTACTTCTACAATATGCACAGAGAACATTTTTGCTAGAACTCTTTGACTGGAATATAGGGTGGAAAAATAATTTGTTTGCTCTATTTATAAATAATATTGCAATTTTAGTGCTATTGTTTTGTGCGTGAATTGAGAAAATAGGTGGACAACTTATCTAACGACCCATCGTGCAGGCTTATTATTCTTTTTTCCGGATATGTCAAACAATATTTTATGTTTAAGAAGGGCATATATTGAAGGAAAATAATATAAATAGAATGAGCCGCGGTGGCTCAGGGAATAGAGTGTTCGCCTTCCAATGATGCGAACCGGGTTCGAATCCCAGTCGATACGATTTCCGCATCCGGCTTGCAGTCAACCGCAGTGCTGACGTGAAATATTCTCAGTGGTAGACGGATCACGGGTTAGAGTCCCCTTACCGTCACGTTAACCGTGGGAGGTTCTCGTGGTCTTCCTCTCTATGTAACGCACATGCGGGCTAGCTGCATCAAAAAAAGTCCTACTCGAAGGCAAATTTTTTCCCCAATACTCGATCCAGTAGTTCCTTTGTCTTCTGGAATGGGTTCAAAATGACACGGCTACGGAGTTGAGCATGAGTAATCGTAAACCCATAAAATTGGGGTCTGCTGTTCAACGACGGTTATTCAATAAAATAAAATATAAATAGAATGAAATAAAGAGTGATTAAACATTTAAGATGTTTTTAATTTCTTAAAAACACCATCAAAATATTAAATTTAAAATGAAGAAGCGATGTGTATGAAAACGAAAGATGTCAGTGGAATTTAATTCATGTTGTGTGTGAGATATTTTTATTATTAATGGTGACAATGGGGTGCCAGCCGAAAAAGTTAATAATCACAGCCTGGATCCGATTAAACTCAAAATGTGAAGTTTGGTGTATACCAATGTATCGTAACGTACACAAACTGAGATTAAATTTTCATTTGTAGGAGAACTTCAGAACCATGTCTTGGAAAAACAAAAAAATAAATAAAAACTAGTTTTTTTCTCAGTTACCAATTCTTCAACAAACATTTTTCGATTAGTTATGTATAGTGTCATAAGTTATCTATTGTTATTTACTATTTTCATTCATACTGCAAAAGCCATACTACAAAGGGTAATTTAAGTCGTCCTAACACCTTGCTGTACTAACAGATAGATTAAAAAGAGATATAGGTAGAGATATGGGTAATATATAGATAGAGATATAGAAAAGATATAGATGAGTGATATATAGATGGATATGAGTGATATATAGATAGAGATGAGTTATATGGAGAAGCCAGCCCTTGAGTGCCATGTTTTAGAAATATTGAAAAGGTGCTTAGCCAAAAATCATTTTCTTTCATTCATTTCACATCTCGTCACACTTTCCAAAATTATGTTGTCCATAATGAATGAACTCCTCATTTGATATTATGCAAATATTATTCATTATTAAAGACACAAATTCAATAAACAATTTCTTTATTAAAAAAACAGTTTGTTACAGAAAAGTGCAATTTCAAACACAATCTTAAATACTGAGTTTTGACGAAACTATTATTCAAAATAAACAAGAAATTTGATTTTTAATATGAGCCGTTATGGTTTCATGTTTACTGTAATGCTATGGATAGATTTATTTCAATTAGGAAAAAATACGATTTTCCTAAATGATAAATAAAAATTGACCAACCACAATTTCAACTCTTATGTATAAGAATCGCGTGCACTGTGATTAATTATAAATAATTGATCCATTTTCATTTTATGAGAAAAATGCTTGGAAAAGCAGAACTAAATGTACATCACAAATAAAACGTTCAGGTTTTCTTCATTGCATTTCAATTTAAAATGTAATGTTTTTTTTTGTTTCTAAAAGAATTTTTGTGTAAAAAACAAAATGTGTTGCAGAAAAATATTTTACTCAGTAAATGCGTTTTATTCTAAATTCATTAAAAGAAATATTTTGAAAAGATAAAAGAAAACAAAATTTTTGGGGAAAAATTCGAAATACTTTCTCACACTTTTAAAAGCCACATCCTGTTCTTAAATCTATTTTTGGCTCAAGCATGCATTTAATTAAAAGCAGGACATTTTTCCCTTTGCTCTCTGTGGGAAACGCTCGATCTATTTCATAAACCAATAGCATTTACGAAGATTTCCCTCTTTCCCTAAATTGAAACATTTTACGGAATTTACGTTGCAAGATTTTCCCTAACATATAACCAAGGAGCGCAACTTTTCATGGGCACTTTTCTCATGACTGCACTGGGTAATATATATATATATATATATATGGTATATATATATATATATATATATATATATATATATATATATATATATATATATATATATATATATATATATATATATATATATATATATATATATATTGATTGAGGGTATATATATATATATATATATATATATATTATAAGTTAACTTGCTAATAATTATGATACACTTCTTATAGAAGATACAAATGCAGATTTCTTTCTTATCTTGTAGATTAAAATGCAACGAATTTATCCTTTTTCTTGAAAAACAACATAATTTGAAACGGTGATTGCATGCTATTTAATTCAAAATTCTTAACTTTAAAATTACTTGCAATGTGAGTTGATACATTTAAAAAAAAAGAAGGTATTAATGCATAAAAAAGGACAAACATTTATGTAAAAAATAAAAAAAAAACATCCACGTTTCTTATGTACAATTACTTCACACAATAGAATAACTAAAATGTCCTTCATTGGCACAAATAAAATATTGCAGTAGAACAATTACAAGTCACTACTATATTGCAGACTAGAATTAGTGTAGCTTCTTTTATCTCTTCGGTCATTCTGTGAAGAAGAAAACAATATTAGAAAAGAAAATTCATTTCTGGAATAATCAAAAATGTATCATATTTTTCTACTGTGTTGGATCATTTATTTAAACATTTGTGTTACTCATCTTTCAAAATTAAAGTAGTCAAATTGAAACTTTTTCAATTTAGTTTGTGGGAATAACAACTTTAATGTAAGCCAATAATGTCAACCTTCATCTATGAAAAGGTATCCCCACGATAGAATCTAGTTAACATGTCTTATATATACTAGTGAATTGGAATTATATTTTTGTAGTGGTAGATATACACTTTCCTTTCCTTTCCTCCCAGACGCGGATACGTACATAGGTTAGTAAAACCCTTACCCGTATAATCCGCGTCTGGCAACTACTTCCAGCCAACCTCAATCAATTATTTAAAGTTTCAAAAGAAAGGAGGTTGCAATTTTGTTTACAAATATACAGAAATATTAATTTGTTTACAAATAGACAGAAATATTAATTATAGTTTAAACAATATATATATGACCTATAGAAAGTGACAATAAATGAATTTTGGAAAGTAAATTAATATAAAGGAAAAAAAAGGGTAATAAAAAATATATAATATATATATATATATATATTTAGTTCTTCATTAAAATTTTGATTTATAGGTGTTAAATAATAAAAGAAAGTAATTAAAATGTTATAATAATAAAAAAAAAGTTAAAAAGAAAATATATGTACAGTATTTACAATATATAGGTAGGCATTCCAAAATATATAATATTTTTTTTTTTTTTTTATATTTAAAATTTTAGAATATTATCATTATCAGAAAGAAAATTCATTACTAATAATAATTTGGTTTTAAGTGTATTGTTAGTTATGAATTGTTTTTGCCAAGTTGGTAGATTAGTGATATTCGATGCACGAGTATGCCATGAAGCTGTTTAGATGCATTCCGTAAGATAGTGTTCTGGAGTGCCCAGAAGGGCGCACGTGCAGTGATCATTATCTGAGATGTTTAGATATTTAAAATAAAATGGAAAAGGACCATGCCCAGTTAGAAACCAGATTTCTTGTTTGGATGGTATCGTCTTAAAATAATCTACTTTATTAATAATTTTATATAATCTTCTTCCCTTATCTGAATCGTTCCAATAATTTTGCCAAATTTGTGATACAGAGTTCTGAAGTTGATTCTTAAGATGTGAGATCGGGAAGGGATATGAGTAATTTTGTTGTTTAGTTGTCGATAATTTAGGTAGGGCATCTGCATTTTCATTACCTGTTCTGTCATCATGTGCTTTAATCCATGAGATAAATATATTTGTATTAAGGAGTAATTTTTGTACTTTAGCCGAGAGTGAATTTTTCGTGCTCGGGTTGATTATAGAGTATAATACTGCTTCAGAATCCGACCAGATTGTATATTTTTTATATGCCTTAAATGAAGTCTGTGATTTGATGAATCTAATGCATTCTAAAATAGCACGTTGTTCGGCTTGAAAGACTGAGTTGTTATTATTAATTGTGTAATGATTAGAATGATTTATGTTGAAGAATGCAAAACCAGTTCCAGTATTTGGTAGATATACACTACAGTACTCTCCCACCAGAATTATATCTGTGATAGAATTCGATGAATGGGATACCACTAGTGGATTCACTGCCGTTTTGTGGGAGGCCGGGAGAGCTGTGTATAAAGATCACCGTACTTTTGCAGATCGTGAGATCTGTATTAAGTTCACGGTGTTGCCTTTAGCAGTCGATTGAATACATGATCGAAACTGAGTAGCTACGGCCTCGAGGAGGTGGATAATGTCGCAGTCACATGTAGCAAGTCAACTGTTCAGTGTGGACCATCCATCGAAATAAGCGTGTTCAAATCGAAGTGGGAGTTTCTGTCAAGGTAGGCGTGTAAGTATCACGTCCGGGTCCCCCCATGTTGGTAGGGCAGATATCGACCCAGAAACCATCATTTTAAGTGATGTCTACGTATTCAGAACTCTAAACGATAGAGGGGTTTCAAAAGTTCCAATTTTATACCACTATTGGACAGCATTATAATAACTGTTGACATTGAATATATTTTTTTGTTTTGAAAAGGACTAATTTTTTTTTTTGAAAAAAAAAATATGTACTATGTGGCAAATGGACGGCATCCCATTACGAACTTTACTTGGATCTATTTTTTATTTTTTTTTGAAAAATGGAATCCATTTCTTTTCTTCACTTATTTTGATTCATTTTTTTAAATACTTATTTAGAGCTATGCCAAAAAAAAAAAGAAAAAAAACAGACTTTTTAGTCGCAAATAATGACTCACTTTAAAGTTTTGCTTGTTTTCTTTGAGCAATGCATCATTGTAGCTCACATTTAGTAAATCTCCACTTTCAACCATAGATGGATCCTAAAATATGTTTTAAAAGAAGATTTATTTATATATATATATATATATATATATATATATATATATATATATATAAATAAATCTGTATAAATAAAGCTGAATATTTATAGGTAACTTTTACAAATCTGTAACCCAATGCACTCTCGGTGACTATCCCCTAAAAAAAAGAATTTTCCACTCTATTTGTTTTATAATATGAATGATTTGCAGCTCTAATCAATCAGAAATTTGACCCGTTTTTATGAATTATTACCCATTGTCAAAATGGGTGCTTGTTTTGGATTGGATGGCGTCCACACACTTTTCAACTCTCTTCAAGAGTAAACAGTGCGCATGCGCTGCTGTTTTTCTTTTCACTAGCAGGCAGTTTTAATGCACTTACATCATAATAATTTAAAGTATTTTTACATTCTTTTTACTATTAACGCATAACGTACTGACTGGACGGTAGATTTCAATATAAATATGAATGCTGAAGAAGTGTTTTGTGAAACACGTACATAGGGCAGGACATCCATGGAGACAGCAACCCATTCTTTGAAATGGTGTGGCGGTGTCTATCCAGAAAGAAAAAGCATCTGACCCATGGGTCACCAGCATATATGGCAACGTTACTTTTAAAAAGTAACGAGTAAAAGTACAAGTATTTTTAAAAAAAGTAACGAGTAAAAAGTAAAAAGTTCGTATTTTAAAAAGTAACGAGTAAAAAGTACAAGTACTAAACAAAAAAAGTAACAATTTAAAAGTCCATTTCTAGGAAATCGAAAATTCAAAATAACCTAAAATTTTATTGAATAATATTCTTATGTTCTTTAATGTTTTTGCAAAACTGTTGTTATTTATTTAATTATTTTTATTTTTGAAAGTTATGGACATTAATTTATTTTTAAGTTCGGAAGAATATTATAACATAATTTTATAATATAATCGTATAATATAATTTTAAAATCAAATATAATTTTAATATCAAACTTTTTATGAATTTGCACGAAAAATAAATTTTATCTATTGATTTTAATTTTTAGTTCATTATTTTTATTCACCATTGATTTAAAATTGTTTTACTCTATAGAAACGCGTTTTAAAAGCACAAACATAAACAAAGGAAACACGGGGTTTCAGATAGCTTTGTGAAATTTGAGCTAGTAAAAAATAATTGAATGTGCAGTATAAGTTAAAACAGAACAGTCTACAGTTTTATTTGTAACAATGGCTAATGCTGAAGTCATGCGAGAAAATCATTTTCCGAACATTTCTGTCTAACGGAATAATTAAAATTTGTAAACGAATTTGTAAACAGCGGCTAAATTAATACCTTCGAGTTTTCAAGAGTTAAAATAGTAATTATAATAGTTTTCAATAGCACAAATAGTTCTGAAGTTCTTAGAGATTTGACTGGGCGTTGTTTGACAAGGCCGGGCATTAACATAATTCTAGTAAAAAATGTACTAGGTAAAAATGTATTTAGTAAAAAATGTATTAAAACAAAAATGTATTATTAAGGAGTTCAAAAAGAAAATTGAAAAACATAATAACAAAATCCAACATTTTTTATTTAAAATGTATTAAATAAATGCATAAAACTCGAAAATGAATGAAAATAACTTGCTAATTAATATTTTTTTTCCATTTTGCAAAATAATTGCATTTTGAAAGTGGTGTCACTGAGTCTGCTGCGAGAATTTCTCAGAACATGCTTAGCCACGCTAAATAAGCGCTCCACGGGAGCACTAGAAGGTGCTGCAGTATTATATTTCACATATAATACTGAAATTGGTGCTTCTTACAATTGGATATCGATTCAAAATTGATATGCTTCCCGTTTCGACATTTGAGCTCATGTATGCCATAAATTCTTCTGTCGCTGGTGATTGGCATGATGTTTTCAGCTTTAGAAAACTTAAAATCCCTGGGTTTTTTTCTGTTACGTTAATAGTTATATCAGGGTGTTCAGCTTGGACAATTCTTTCCAATTTTTTTGTAGCCTCCTCCCTAGCTTTTTCTTCCAACCAATTAAATTTGATGCAAGGTACCAGGCCAGCAGCAAACTTTTTTTAATTAATTTTATTTTTTAAACCTTACCGAGTTTTAGAAAAAAGTAACGATTTCATTCGACATTTCCGTTACAAATACTTGTACTTTTTCCCTAAAAAAGTAACGAAAGTACAAGTAAAAGTATTAAATTTAAAAAGTAACGAAGTACAAGTAAAAGTACGCACTTTTTACTTGTACCAGCGGTACAAGTAACGAAAGTAAAAGTACTGCCATATATGGTCACCAGTCATCGTAATAAGAAGATCACAACCTTTTTTTATCATATGATATGTTGCTCTACTTTATAACCATCGTTGAACAGCCAATCCTATTAATTTTTTTCACCCTGTACGAAAAGCGGGTGTTTAGCTGATTCTCGCAATACATCTAAAAACGATGGTAAATTCTGAATATCAGACTTTAAATGATACTATATGAATCTCCTATTATGATATGAAGTCGAATCGGAATGTACAACAAATAATAAGAAGATTGTAGTATTTAGTGCCATGAATGTGTAGTGCGGGTGATACATACGCTTTCTGGAGGGTAGTCATAAACCTATTATCACTGTACCTATATTAGGTGCCTAGAGTGACATAATAGATTCTTATCATCGCAGCACTTATAATGGCGAAAAAAGTAGTATTTAATACCGCATTATTTAATCAGGATTGGTTGGCGAGAATAAACGGCGATAAAGAAAATTTATATGAAGAAGCTGAAAGAATGGAGAAAGGATATATTATTCGTGTGTGCCGGGATCGAGTTCCAGCTGTGACTGGCTGATACGAGTTCTCCTCTCGGCTCACCCACACCAGACGTGAAATATCCTCAGTGATATTATGGATTAGAATACCCTTGTCATCGGATGAATCGTAGGAGCTTTTCGTGGTTTCCCTCTCCATATAACGCCATAGCGGTTTAGTTACATCAAAAATGTCCTCCACGAAGGCTTGCCCGTACCAATGCCAGAGCCAAGAGTTCCCTTGCCTTCTGGGTTGGGTACAAGTCTGAGGAGATGAACACTATATATTCGTAAACTCAGAATTGCCATGCTGTCTCTGACGGCAATAATACTTAATTAATTTTGTTAATGGGAACAAATTGAAACAGAAATCTGAGCCTCGTCATAAAAAACTAAATGAATGAAGAAGAAGTACTTATTAATATTGAGAAATCGTAAAAAATCACCTTTCTTATTATCGACGCAAATGATGTTTAATTAATTTTAGTAATAGATACCGCTACGTAAATGGGAGTTTTCAAGAGGTACTAAGCGAAATCACCTGCAATTGATGTTGTGTTTTGACTGATCTCAGGAAAACTGTTGTTTGTGGTAAATGTTTGAGTTGAGCATTGATTATTGAATATCTTCAATTTTGATGGGAGGAACAAAAGCTCTGCTTAATATGATAATACATAAAATTGTTTCAGCTTAATTGTTAGTGCAATAATACTCACATCACTGTATAATCTTCTGGACGAAATCGGAGTAGAACCAGGAATCAAGAAATCGGATCCATCTCTCAAATTCTTTGAAGAAACAGCTCTAAGGGTTGTATCATCAAAAGAACGTCCAGTTTCCGACCACACTCTGGGGAGGATTAAAAATCGTGTGTTATAAGTGCTTTTGAGAATTTTTAGAAATGCTACAATTTGATAATGTTTTATGAAACCCGATACATACAGTTCTCCGGTCAAATTATTAGACGCCCTATAAGATTCCATATAATATCTTAATTATCAGGAGATAATCTACAGCTACATTGTTTTTACTCGGCTGAAACCAATTTTTCACTTGTTTAAGCTCCTGTATCAATGGGTTGACATTGAAATGCAATATCTTAAAAATAAATACAAATAGGAAGTCTATAAAAAATCTCCTCAATAAAAACCCCATGACATGTACGCTTAAATAGATATAAAAGTATTGCCTATATACTCGTGCAAATCATATCTTCATTAAAACAAGTCTCATAAGATTTCAGGCGCGTAAAAAAAATAAAACTGTATTCTGCTAATTAAGATTTTACGTAGAATCTAATAAATTGGACAGTGATTTTCATTTCAGTTCATTTCACACATTTAAACAACAACTAGTATTCTAAAACGGATAAAAAAATATATGGATAAAACATGTTATAGTAACTGATAGAACATGTTAGAAAAACTATCAGTTGCTGCATTTTGTGATTGGTATTTCTGGAAGTTTCGAAGATATCGATCGAATGAGAAATGATACAATTTAGGATATCTAAAACAGAAAATTTTCAATAGCCGATTTTTGTTTTCGAAGTGTGAAAAAAAAGTATTAAGCGACTAACCGCAAAACACGAACAATGTAAAATATTTTGTATGAAAATTCTTTTTAGTTGGAAAAAAAAACTAATTTTACGTAAAATTAAAAGAAATTATCATTTTAGCTTTTCCTCGATGCTTTTATTTCATTATTTGCACCGTGTCATTAAGTCCATGTGAAGCAGATTTTTTTAATTGCCCTTTTGCTTCTTAAAAAAATTTCAAAATGTATCGTTAAACTCCCGTGAATTTCAGACCTTTTTTCAGTGATTTGATTTATTCGATTGTTTAGAGCAGCTATGATTTTAGAAAATGAGTAACCTTTGTCTGGTGATTGTTGAAGAGGGTGGCGGCATGCTGACTTCATTGAGAAAGTCACTGTGACTGCTTCGACCTCTGGATTGCCAAGGATCAGAATCGAATCTTAAATGTCCTAGAGAACTGTGACACAAGCTTCCTCTCTCGCTGAGGTAGTCATGTCCGCTTCCAACATTAGCCATTCTTGACCCTTGGCTACTTGTTACGGACATTCGTCGACGTCTGCCTTGTTCAGTGCTCCGAGTTGGCGGAGGTAATCTCGCCTCTCTCAGATCGTTTAACTGCAATAAAAATTATTAATAAAATTAAATATCATATTAAGAGAGTATTTGTATAGAGTTTTTGCTCGATTTATTTTATTGAGGTAGATTTTCTAAGAATTGGTTTTCAAAATCTCTGTTTCTTCACCCTGAACTCTTTTAGAATGTTTTAACGAGATTTTTTCATTTTGAATTTTTAAATTTGTAAAAAAGGAAGTACTTTTATAAGTAATGAAAGGAGAAAAAGAAGAAGACACTCTATAGATGAGCTGCAGAAAAACCTTAAAATAAATGATCATACCCTGGTGGATGGATCAGCAGATGATGATATGTGGGTGAGACTTCCTTGTCTTCTAGGGTAGAGGGTGGAGGATGTTAGAGATTCTCTCCGTCTTGAGGGGAGTGTTGTGAAAGTGGAACACACATCCATCAGATCTCTCCCAAATATCATCTGAAAACAATGAGATGCTTACAGCACACAGATTTAAAATTTCAATGAGGATTATTATTTCCAGTTTAATATTTTTTATCAACTGATTTAAACTCTTTGGACTTTAGTTACCATACAGTCCCTGTGGCCATACTATTAGACTCACTATAAGATTCTGTTTAAAATCTTTGTTATTAGGTGATACTCTACAGACTGTTTGCACTTGTTTGTGTTCGTGCTTTAATGGGTTAGTATGCAATGCGTTAAAAATAAATATAAATAGGAAGTATGTAAAAAATCTCCTGAATAAAAACCCGTTATATAAAAGTATTGCCTATACACTCGTGCAATACATGTCATTATTAGAACACTACAGTGAGTCTCAAAACTGGATCTTATTATTATAATATACTAATATAACACCTGATATAATTCTATATTTATATAATATATCGTCTATTTTTATCCCGTCGTCTAATTTATATTATATATCGTCTCATTTAACCCATTGATACAGTAACGTAAACAAGTGCAAACAGTCTCGTAAAAGCAATAAAGCTGTATCACCTGATAATTAAGATACATTAACGTAAACAAGTGCAAACAGTCTCGTAAAAACAATAAAGCTGTATCACCTGATAATTAAGATACATTAACGTAAACAAGTGCAAACAGTCTCGTAAAAACAATAAAGCTGTATCACCTGATAATTAAGATTTCTCATAGAATCTTAGAATGCGAGCCTAATAATTTGACTGTAGTTTAAGTATACAGAGTCTTTCTTTTATGGATTTATTAATTTAAAAATTATGTATGTTGTCAAAACTGTGCATATTCAATATTTTGACAGGTAGGGATATTTAATGCACAAGAAGAAAGGAGTGTCATTTTTGAAAATGTACAATAGACTGAATGAATTTGAAATATATGAATTTGAATAAAAATGAATGAATTTGAAATATGTAGATTTTGAATTGAAATTATTACAATAATAATAAAAATAAAAAAACTGACAAAAATATTTTCTGAAAAAACATTTTATTATAAAAAACGTAAGTGCTTAATAAATAGGAAACACCAAACAGTTAAACTATAACTTATTTTAAACATGCACCCAAAAGGAAGAGTTAAAGAACCACAATTCCTTTAAATGAGTTTTAATGTATTTCTACTGTAAAACACTAACAGAGAACCCTGCACATAGCTAATGAAAAATAAGATTTGGATAATAAAGTTCGTATCTTGTAAAAAATATTTTTTTAAAAACAAGTGTGAAATTTAGTTATCACACCATCTTCTCAAATTTGTACAATTAAGTGAATAGATTTTTTAATTCAATTTTTTTTAACACTAAACATACCATTCTAAACATTAAGAACTTCTGCATCGAAAATGTACATATATCATCCTATCGGTTTTGCACATTTGACTTCATGATTTTTTCTAACAATTATACACACTTAATATTCTATTATTATTATTATTTTGTTTGTTTGGAATAATACGTGTCGTATACCTACTTCTACCACAACCGGTCATTTGACCGTGAGAACTATTTATTGCTTTGTAAGATTATCGGATCAGAAATAACGATGCAATGCGTGTTCAACGTACTGCACTCGATGAGTTGCACATTTCTGCAAAAGGACTGTTGCGTAGTGAGTTCAATCAGAATAACTGCGAATTCAAATTTCAAGAAAGTACCTGAAATTTTAGATTGACATTTTTGTGTCAGAAAAAGTGACAAAAACGAAATGTTTTGATAAGAAGCTTATATTTCATTTGGATAGCTTTACTTCATATCTAACTAACTGCTAGACTTTACCCGGAAACATGTCGAAACAATCAAGACAAGCACAAGTTCATAGAAAAAATAATATTAATTATAAGAATAATTATAAGAATTATAATTCTTATATTTTCTTATAATTACAAGAATAATTATAAGAATTATAATTCTTTTATATTCTTATAATTATAAGAATAATTAAAAAAATTATAGAAATAATAATAATAATTAGAAGAAATATGCTTGCTAAAAATGTACAATGTAAGCACCCTGTATGTGTTTGAAAAAAATGCGTTGAACAAAGAAATAAAAAATTCTTCGAGTTTGTAATACATAAAAATTGACACTATACAATTTTGTTTGATTATAATTTTAGTTTATTTCCTTCCTAACATCCATATTTCATACATGCAGTCGAGAAACATAAAGTTCGACCGGCTGTGGTAGAAATAGATATGGATTAAGTGTTGGTATGTTTAGTGTTAAATAATAAATGAAATCTATCGATATTCTCCATAACATTTGTGCAGGATTTATTTCACACCAAGTAAGAGAAGTGCATATTTACCTTGTGACAAGTTTGAACGTGTTCCTCCACCAATAGTCGGATAACGGTTGATTGACGAACAGTGCCACCTTCACCCCCTTTTCTTCAACCGATTAATTGAAGTGCCACAACCATTCTTCATTACACCATCCGCCACCCCTCATAAACTCTACTTCTTCCATCACCATCACCAGAAAGAAGAATTGTGCACACCACCACCCATTTTTTTTATAAAAGTGTTAAAAATTTACCAAAACTTAGAATTGAAATACTGGCAACACCACGTTTCAAAATCATTCCTAATTACAGTCGGACTTCTACTTAACGAGCTTCCATTTTGTGAATTTCTCTCTTTTTTGCGATTTTTTTTCGAGAAACCCAAAACATTTTGGAAATTTCTCCGAAGTGAATTTTCTATTGAACGATTTTTTTGAGATCCACTTTCCCTATTTCCCAAAATATTTCAGAACATTTCAAACTTGTTAACTCTTGTTTTTATGGGGGGAATGACTTCGAATTGATTTTCGGAGCCGCTTCACTTTTAGAGAGAGAGAGGGGTCAAATCCCTTTTTGTTTGCATTTCAAGCAAAAAACTCAGACAAAATGAACGGATTTTATCGGCAGCAATTAAACTTAAGAACGTGATGTATGTTTAAAATCACTTTTATAATAAATGCAGTTATAATTGTATACATAAACTTAGCTTTTATTAGTTGAAAATGTATGTATTATGATAGATTAACACTGGATAATGTTTTGTTCTATTCTTACTTTCCATGCAGATTTATTTTAGGGTTAAGATTTATGAAATAGTAGATACTAATTTACAAGATAAAGGTGTATCCATTTCTATTTTAACTATATCTAGTGTTTATGAATTTAAAACCTGTTTTGTGTTGTCTAAGTATTTCAATTGATGTTTCTTTTATTTAACAAATTTTCCATATAGCGAACTGATCGGGATTGAGTAACTTCGTTAAATAGAGGTCCGACTGTATATTCAATATCTTGGGTAATTGCATAAATGTCTACATCATGTGACATATTAACCATTGCATTCATCATAAAAAAATATAAAAAAAATTTTTTTTTTGAAAATGATTTCTATTTTTTAAAACATACTATAAATTTCGACTAATATGTTTGTGAATGTGACTCATTTGTGTTTTGTTTATGGGTAAAGACTCGCGAGTCGACTTACGTTTATAACTAAGTCATTTATGCCATGAAAATAAGAAGAAATATCCTAATGAAAATGGGAAAACATTATAAATGGGAAATGTGAAAAAACAAAGCAAAAAAACTGATCACCTTAAATAACTTTTGATCTAACAATCGGATCTTCTCGTTCCAAGACTCAATTTTGAAGGGTTGACCTCAAATTTGTTAATACTACATTTTAAGTAACGAAATCAGACACGAAAACGTATTTTCTCTAATATAAAGTACTTTTTTTCCGATGGATTCGGATTTGTGACTCAAAAATTATAGCGGGACCCAATAGTATATATGGACTCAATAGTTTGGTCAGGAGGGCGGTGCAAAGTTTAGAAAGACATCGAAAGGTATCATATCTCGAGAACATTTTAAGGGAATTGAAAACACAATTTTTGCGCACAATTATAAAATTCGTTTATTTAAAGAAATCTCCATGAAAAAAAAACTTTTAGAATATTGTATTTTACCGTGTAAAATTACCTTTTTTAAAACGATGTAAAAAATTACATTTCCTGAACTCTCCTATTTTAAGTCCAACAATTTATAAAAACTGTTCGGAATATTTACAGAGGTTACATACAACAGGTTTAGATACGGAGAAATACTATAATGAAAAACGTGAAATATTACCTATTTACAGATTTCTTAACATCCAACAAAATGTAAAGCTGAAAGTTTTTAGGCGCAGTTTCATAGAACTAAGGTACTCAATTAAAATTGTTTCAATGAAAACTTTTTTTGCGTAACCACACCGCGCTTTCTATTCTATATTCTTGGGAATTCTCACTTTGTCACTCATTTTACTTTGTAATACTCGTTTGGTACTTTCGTGCATTAGTTATGTCATACGTACAATACATTATTTGTACTTAAAGAACACCTATTGCGTAGCCAAAAGAAATTTCTATTTGATTAAATTATTCAAAAGCCATAATAGGTTTTTATGAAACTGTTGAATACAAAACAAATATATTCATGAGTTGCCAGTATTTCTCACATTTGAATGAGTCAAAAAAATCAATTTAACAAATTCGAAAATTTTTTTGTTTCTAAAATTTACTAGAATTCTTTATGTTTGGTTATCCAGATTGATTTATTAAATATTTCGAAATATCAGAAGCATAGACATGGTCATAAATACATCATCATCGATTGTCAATTTAGAAGTGATGACTTTAGCATTATTATTAGAACAAATTTATTGCATGATATCTAATAAATTATTTTAAGTTCTTTTTTTAAAATTTAATGATGCTATTCGACTATTTCCGCTAAAAGGTTAAATATATGTATGCAATCTTATTTACTTTAAACCGCATCGGTTAATAAAGTACACGTATAACTGATGTGATTTTCTCGCTTTTATTTTTTACGCTAAACAAATAGAAAAAAGTAATGAAAAATCTGTATTTAATAACTTTAAAAAAAACTGAAATTGATTGCAATACTTTAAAAAAAAAGAAATTAATCCTACACTCCTTGCTTTATTCGGTTGTGTGTTCTATTAAACTTAAACTAAATTTTTTGCTATTTTTGACGTTTTCGGTTTGTTAAATAGTAATTTGTATAGTTATGACTTTGTTTTATTAATTTTTATATGAAAATACTACGATAAAAATAATAATGAAAAGTAAGAAAAAATATGAATGAATATAAAACTTACAAAATTTAGACAAATGATAACAGTTTTTATTCTCTTGGCTTATTACATCTTTGTGCACTATGTCTTATGAATGAACATTCAGTGCAATAAAGAATGTTAAAAAAAAAGCCATTAATATATTTCTAATGGCATTTGTATAATAACATAACGATTCAACAAACTCTCTTTACAGTATTTTCTTAACAAAAAACATAACAAATACTTTACAAAAGTTAAATATACAAACATTATAATCGTAGATATTGGAATTAGAAGACAGACTAAATCATAGAAATAGATCGAAATATACATTCGATCGAAATATTTCGAGATATCTCTAGATGCACACGATCGAAATATCTCGAGATACATAGGATCGGAATAACTCGAGACTATGAATATCTACAGAATGATTCAGAAGAGAAGTTACAAAATTTGGAGAGTTTGTACGGCACATTATACGGCAATCCACGTCATCGTGCTGTTCATGCCCGTACGAAACGGCCCTTTTATCTATCGAACCTATCTTACTTAAATGTTCATTTTAGTCTTTCAATAATAAATGAAATAAACACGAATTCAAAGAAATTCAGAGTTTAATCGTAATTCATTGATTTTGCGACTAACATGCGGAGATCACCCATTCGATCGCCAAATGGCGATAAATAGTTATTTCTGGGATAATTTGAATGTAATTTTTTTTTAAATAATTACTATAAAATGCAAAATTAACGTAAAAATTAAATAATTTTGTAGCATAAAGGTACGTTTCAAATGCGCATGAACAGCCAGTTCATAATGAGGAATGCCATAACCGGAAATGAATTGTTTCCCCCTTATGATGTGCTCTACCGATTTTGTAACAACTGTACTAAATGACCCTATCCATTATCTCGCTTAAAATTGTTTCTCTTCTGTTTTTAAAAAAAACACTTTCAGTTTTTTCTCTGTGTGTGTCCGTTTCGAGAAGCATTTTGTTCTTACAGACTTCTGTATTTAAAATCCTTGTCAAAAATAAATCACCTCTTCTCCTAAAATATATATAAAATTTAAAAACTATTAAATCGTAAGCTGAAGCTAATTAAATTTAGAATATTTAAACACAACCTCGATTGCTTTTAACTCCCATTTTCTTCGATGTTTTGACTAGGACGAATTATTATTAGTAATGTATTTTGCTTATGCCTGACAGATTAGCTGCTTGTGATGAATTTAATTCTATTTTTACAACAATTATCAGTCCAAACAATTTTTTTTCTGCATATTGAGAATGTTTTTTGTTTCTCTCAAGAACTATTTCAGTGCCTTTAGATTATAGATCCCGATCATTTCATTTTTTTAGACGATTCTAAAATTTAAGTCTTAAGAGAGGTGATTGCAGACCACCATTACTATTTAGCAACAAAAATTAATTTTGACCATTCTAAATTAAACATTCACTTAAAATCCTATATGTGTACTCCAATAACCCCAGAGTTCCTTCACATTTTTACTTGTATGTTCAATTCTAAAGATGTATTAGTATCAAAACACCAAAGTTCCAGAACAAGGAAGTCCGCCAATAAAAGTTTTTTGTAAATATAGAAATCCTCGGTAAGAAATCAAATTAAATGTTCCAAACAACACAAGCACCACTGATACAGTGTAATACGAATGAGAGTTCTTTACATGAAACATTTTTGCCGAAAATGGCGAAATGTTTTTTTGTTTTAAAAAATGAATTTCAATAAATGTTCTAAGTCAGTCCAATCACCACCTGTCCATTTCGGGGGGCATCCTGTAGTTTGGGTAGGGTTGGGTTACCTGTTTTGGGTGACTGTGTTTCGCTCTTGGAATGAGAACAGTTGGTACTTGGAACTCCGACATTCGATCTTCCATCATCTCACTTCTTCGACTTCGTTTCATCGTCGAATTGGTCAGATCCTCCTGTGTGCAAAATATAAAGAGAGACTTGATGAATTTTTATTTGGCCATAAGAAAACTCTATATTGCTGCTTGAAACTTTTTATTGCTAATTCTACTGTTTTGGTAATTTAACCGCTTCCTCGATGATCTCGAGTTAACTCGGGTATGTATATATTGCAAATACTTATGATCCCGAGTAAACTCGGGAATAGCAGAATTCATCAATACGTTCTGTTTTATCACGTTTTTACTCGGCCGGAAGCAAAACAAGAGAATAATCTGCTGTGATCGGAAGTTTGCCCATTTTTGTTTGGGAGTTTTGTGAGACTGCAGACGCGTTTTGTACAATTGTATATACATGATGATTGCTGAATTTACATTTAAAAAAAAAGAGTAAAAAAGTGGCGTTCGAGAGTGAAAGTAATGCGGATGATTTTTTAGATAATGAAGCTGTGAACATACACAAAGATAAATATTTAACTTTATTTCATTGGCCCGAGATTATTTGGGATAGTAAACGAATGGTTAAGTAAAAATTCTTGACGCATAAAACAATTAAAATTTCCACTTAGAACTTGCGTATTATGTTTTGCTTTAGTTCCTTGTATTTATCAATCAAATAAAATGAAAAATGCTGGTCTTTTGCATTTTTTTCCCCGAAAAAATTGGATAAAGGAAGCGGTTAATGTGTGCCTAGAGTAAACCATGAAATTTCAAATGCTGAAAAATTGCATCCAAACTATACAAATGCTGACACGTTATTGCAAGATAATATTTCCACTTACAATCATAAATTTGATCATTTGAAATTTCTTTTCAGCGTTTCCAGGTTTACCCGAATTCCATACATTCAAATGCTTATTTATGTGGAAAAGAAAGGTTTCTCCCATAGTATAGCGTCCCATAAAATTCCAAGCCATTACTTAAAATTTGCCATTTTATAAAATTCCTATAAAATGCTTTGTTTCCATATTTTGATGGTGATATGACGTATGATTTCATCCTTAAAATGGCGTGACCGATCTTATAGGGATCGATTCAATGTATCCATCATCCATTCTTAAGAAAAAGAAAATGCATAAAACTAGCTAATTTCAATGCTTAGAGATAAAAAAAGTAAACATTGTGTGAAATGAAAGGGGAAGAAAATAGTACTTACTTCAAAACCAGCATTATAGGCGTGATGAGGTCTGTGTTCTCCGCTACTTTCGCTGCTTGAGTCCATAATCATGGCCTTTCGATCTAGAGTACCCGCAGTGGGGGGTACCATTCCTTTGAAAACATTGTTTGGCTTCGGTTTTTGAGATCGCTTCTCTCTTAATTTACGACACCCACACAAAAGACAGAACATCATCAAGATGAGGAGAGCTAGAGCGATGGGGAGTGCAATTGCCAACACTGAAAAAATAAGATTGAATCCTTGTTTGTTTTTCTTCTTAAATCAAAGCAACACATTTAATATAATAAAATAGTGTTCTCAATAGATTTACGCGTAAATATATTAAAAATAGGTCAAAGTATTTTAACGTTCATAGATTTCTTACCCAATCCATTTATTTCACATTGTTTACCAAGGTACATACGGTAACACCTGAAAAAAAATGAATGAAATTATTATATTTCTCTATGAATGAGTTAGTTTTTTAAACATTGCAAAAACAGGCAATCCTATGAGTTGTTACCGGCAGAATTTGTTGTCGTCCTCCGTCATGATGCAAATGCCACGATTATTGCAATAATCACAATCTTTAATTTCACCTGCAAAAGAAAAATTGCATTTTTTATTTATTTAATTAGAAATAGAAAATTACATGTATGTTCAAATGTAAAAGTACTGTATATAAACTCGCGCAAAACACGATATTCTTAAAGGACTACAGTGCGTTGCATAATTTAATCCAATTATTATAATATACTAATATAATGACTGATGTAATAAATATTCTATATTCATATATAATAGATCTTCCAATGTATCCAATCGACGAGTTCATATTGTATATCATATCGTCTAATTTAACCAATGGCTACCCTCTCGTAAACAAGTGCAAAACACTCGCATAAAAACAGTAAAGCTGTACAGAGTATCACCTGATATAATCAAGACTTTACATAGAATCTTAGAAACCGTCTAATAATATGGCCAAGTACTGTGACAATAGATATGATCCATCAATGTATCAAAGGGGGTGGGGAATGTATTATTATGAATAAAGTTTCGAAGTGCAGACTCCTGAATTTTAATTAATCTTCATCGCCAAACATTTGACGAATGAAAGAGGTTTCAAATGATAGTTCTCCTTACGGCAACCCTTAAAGATTATACCACAAAGTGTAATCAATGTAGTTCTCTTTAGCAACTACGTGCAGACGATAGTGTCATAAAATAGAGGAGATAACTTGACACAATTCTAAATTTAGCAAAAAAATTCTAGAACATAGTAATAAACATCTCTACTTTTTCTATCCTAGTTCAAAAACAAACAAACAATAAAACAGCTTTGGATTTGTAAACCGTAAAGAAAAAGTTTGCGGAACAAGAATTTACACCATCAACCGAAAGATTAATTTTAGTAAAAATTATTCTATTTGCTTATTAATTGAATCTTTAATAATCTTTCGATAATGTTTTCTAAGCTAAATAAATAAATAATGCATCACGTGTAAATTAAGTTGAATGAGTAAGCTAAGTTAAATCAGCAAATTATATTTGATTTCAACAAAACTGTTTCAAACAAGAGGTTTATTGAGAAATGAAGGCTGCAAACTACAGAATGTAAATTAATATGAATTATGAACATAACATCTCATCTTATAATGTAAATAAGGCACTTTTTTCCGCAGTATTTTGATTTTATTTAAATAATTTCAAACTAAGGTTTAATCGAGTAGGGACTAAAAATGACCAAAATACATTTTATTCAAATACAAAGACCGCTCGATCGAAAGATTCATTTAGTAATTCTAAATGAGTTACTAAATGAATTTAAAAAAATTATGGATAGATTATAGAAATATAGAAAATTATAGATAGATATAGATTGAAAAAAAAAGTACTATTTTGCCTGATTATTAACTGAATCTTAAATAATTTTTCAGAAAAATCATTTTTGAAGCAGTCTTTTTTTCTCTTTTCATGATTTGTTTTTTTAAAAAATTAAATGAATTATTATAGTTATTTAATAAAAATAAAAAAGGCTTTAATGTTATTCAGCCTGGAAAAAACTTTTCGAACGAACTGATAAAAACACATAAGAAAACGTGTGTTAGAAACAATAAAAATTATTCTTTCAATATTTAGTCAAGTTTAAGTCAGTTCAACACAACCATTTATTGTGATAAATTCCAATATAAATGAGAAAAAAAATATTTTAACATATAATTCAACCATTTTTTTTTCCCGGGAACTAATGTATCCAACCAGAGTAAATAGGGCCCACATTGTGGCCCTATACGTTACTATATATGTACATATACAATAGCGTTGAAATAAGAAAATTCACAGTCAATATTATGTTTTTTACAACATTGCCCTCTATCTCCCCTTAATATTGGACCATTTATTATATTGCCGGGTACTAGTGTACCCTATCAAAGGAAATAGGGGCCCACAATGTCGCCCTATAGGTTACTACGTATGTATATATGCAATAGCGGTAAAATGAGGAAATTCGCAGTCAATATTCTATATTACAACATGGCCCTATATTTCCCCTTAATATTGACCCATTATATTCCAATTGGACCACGTATTGTATTACCGGGTACCCTACCAGAGGAAATAATTATAGACTTATTAGGGGGTACACTATGTGAACCTGTAGGTTACCGTGTACATATGTATGTACTAAAATATTTTTATTATCGCGATTTTAGTTACAGTATACCTGAGCAAATCCTTCCAGGTAAGAGAGGTTCCAGATCTTGATATCCTTCTTTACATTCACAGCTGTAGGATCCAGGTAAGTTGACACAAACTGAACTACGAGAACAGTCGTTGTATATATCATCACTGCATTCGTCGAAATCTAACAAGAAAATTAGTACACTGTAAGATCAATTAGAAGTTGACACAAACTGCACTACGAGAAAGTTCGTTGTATCTTTACAATCATCGAAATTTAACGAAAATTGCAAAGCATTAAATCAATAAGTCATTAAATAAACAGGCTGCACCGAGTCGTTGAGTGGATCGAGTATCATACCCAAGTCCAAATTTTTGATGGTTTTCCATTGATGGATCAACATAATTTTGATGGAAACCATCCATAATTCCATCATAAACCATTACATTTTTGATGGTATCCAACATAAGTAACCATCACCCCAATGTAGGAATTCGGACTGGTTTAGGAATGTCCAACATGAGAACAGCAACTTGTTTTGATGGTTTGTTCCAGTTGAGCCATCAGAAATTTCTATGACAGAAATCAAATGTTGGAACGGTCCTGAAATACCGTCACCCCAATGTAAGGACTCGGACTGATTTTTGATTAAAAAAAATTGCTTTGATAGTATATTCCTGCTGATCCAACAATAATTATTATTAAACCATCATGGAAATACATCGTTGCAACATCATGAATTTCCACCACAGTGTCTTAGAAATCAAATGTTGGAACGATGATGAACAATCGTTATTACGATGAAGGAATGATTGATGATGGTCCAACATAAGCAAGTTGTTTGTTGGTATATTCCTAAGAACCAACAAGAATCTCGATTAAACCATCGTGAAAATGTATAGTTGGATCCATCATGGACCCTCAAGGTTTGTGGGTCTATGAAAATCCAGCTTCTCTTGATGGTTAACCCTCATCACATTAAAATGGCACCTTCCATCATGGAATGATGGAAGTTTGGGGGCATACCAGAAACCATGGAAAATGTTGGATGAGGGAGACCATCCAATGATGCTGGATCCTCATGACTGCAAACCATCAAAATGTTATGATGGAACCATCCAGAATTGGGTACGGGTATCTGTTTACATACCTTGGACGTCTTCAACTCTTTGAATGATGGGACTGACGAGTGTTGTCGCGTTGACTAATTCTATTTCTGATGCAGCGAATTCTAACGATTGGGCCAATTCTTCTTTCAAGAATTCTTCATTGGTTGGCTTCTCGCCACTCAGCTGCACAGTGAGGTTCACGAACACACCACCCTCCTTCCTACCAACACCTATAACATTTGTGCTCACGTAATGATCACGCACGTTAGACGTCTTGTAAGCATCATCGACCTGCAAACAACAACATAAATGTTCCTTTTTAAAAGCTCTAAAAGTTAACAAATACAATTGACACAGAAAACCTATGTTAAAAATTTTAATAGGGTGCTTTTTAAAGAAAGCTGATATCTTTGTTAAGAAATACTATTGTTATACAGTAAAACCTCGCTACAATGTTCGCTATTTTGGGGACCCAATAAATAGAGTGTGCCGACGAGTTGGCCGAGTGGTTAGCGTGCCTGACTGCGGACTCGATGGTTGCGGGTTCGAATCCCGCTCAGGGCATGGATGTTTCTTTCTCTCCCTCTCAGTGTTCTATGTCCTTTCTTCTGTGTGATTGTGTGAATGTAACCCACCGTATAAACGGGATGACGTGGGAGACGCTACTCCACTGCCGTGGCTTAGCCATAGGTGTCTACTGGGTAACGATAAGAGAGTAGCAATTTTGGCATTTCAGGGGACAATGGGAAATAGATCCAAGTGCCCTCCATTGACCCAAAAAATAAATATAGTGTTGTAGGATATAGTGTTATATCGACAACCTACTTACTTTGAGGACACAAGAAGATTTCTTTTTAAGTTTTAATGTTATATATTTATTAACTACTAATGTATTTACATAAAACGCAAAAAAATAATTCGCAGAGTATTATTTATGGTTAACTATTAAAAACAATCGAAATAAATTCAGAAAATAAGGTCGTAAACATAACTGAAAACCGTTTTTATGAAAAATAATCTGATATTTCTGTTTGTTTATTCAATTTTTTTGTCAAGCCAACCCCCAAAGTATGCATTGAATCCAAAAAGACGAAAATGATTTTCGTTTGTGAATGGTGCTCCACCCACCCTCTGCAGAAAAAATTCTCTTTCAGGTCTTAATGTGATGCTTGTGGTCATTTTCTCAGCTTTTAACGTGGCGGAAATGAAATCAGATAGTAATGTTACATCTGTGACTTCTTAAGAGATTAGGGAGGCAGTTGGGGTGGTCAGCAGTGAGTCTTCTCTTGTCAGATAAAATAAGATTTTTTTACATTATTTGAGAACCAATAATAAATGGAGAAAATAAGGTTGAAATTTGGAAAAAAAATCGTTTTACAGGGGTTTATTGCTTCGGAGAATAAAGTAACAGTGAGAGGAGCGTGACATTAATTTATATACAAGTTCGTCTGGACACGAAGCATTCTCGTAATAAAGGGAGTTATTGCAGCATTGGATGTCGTAGTAGCGAGAGTTCACTGTATTTCAGAAAAAACTAATTAAAAGAAAGAGATGATCATTCTTACAGCTTTTCGGGCTGTTGTCGTCAGATTCTGATATTCAGGTGAGAGTGAATTTTCCAGTTCCGGTAAATAGGACACCTCATTACCACCCATCTTCAAAACACGTACTAAAACCACATAAGATTTAACATCTGAAAATAAAAACATTTTATCAAGATTCAAAGTGATTTAAATGTAACGACCCTTTAGCCGTTTTAACAGAATCTCTTCATATAATATGCATATTTTTTAAAGGCAATGACAAAGGAATAATTAATTTTCATACGTGTGTAACCAATTTGTATTTCATATGTGTGTATCTCAATTGCATCTGTGGGGCTAATAGTTAACGACAATGTCAACCTTCATCTATGAAAAGGTACCCCACATCAAAGAATCGAGTTAACATGTTTTATATGCTAGGGAATTGGAATTATATTTTTGTAGTGGCAGCTACACTACAGTATTGAATTGAATATCACAGGCTGAGCCATTTTTACAACATTTTGTGAACATTTGTTATGATTACGAAAATCGGAAGACAAACTATCAGTTACTTTATGCATTTTATTATTATTTTTTTTAAGGGAAAATGATTTGTTAAATGATTTGAGTAAGTAAAGATTTTTTTCTCCGTATATATAAATTGTTCAGATGGAAAGTTAAAAAAAAAATTTGAAAAAAACTTTTGTAGGGAAACAAGAATGTGAATTTTATCTGAACATTTACAAGAGCTCATTCAGCAAAGTTTTATTTCAAATCGCAAAATACACGGAAAATATTGATATTTGCATTCAAAAAAAGAGTTGACGCATATTTAGGACATATAATAACGTAAACCTAATTTATATTTAAAAAAAATATTAATTAAAAATTAAAATTACGGATCCATTATGCAAACAATATTTAGTGTGAACTAAAATTAAGGTACTATCATGTATACAATATCTAGTGTGAACTGAAATTAAGGTACTATCTTGTATACAATATCTGATGAGAAGTGAAGTTACGTTGCTATCATGCATACAATATCTAGTGTGGACTGAAATTTTAGGTGCAATATCTAGAGTGAGGTGCAATATCTAAGGAAATCTCTCACCTCTGCACTCTTGAGAACCATCTTTCTTGAAAAATCCAGGTCTGCATTGGCAAGACCAGGACTTGTCAATGTTTTGTTTGCAAACCTCTTTGTTCTTCAGGTTGCATTCTCTTGGACAGCCATCGGTTATGGGTACTAGAGTCTTTCCGGGTTTCCTGAAAGTAGTGGATTCCTTGGTTGAAGTTTTAGGTGGTTTTTGCGTTGTGGTTGTCGGAGGTTTGGTTGGGAATAGTTTCAACGGCGGACCTGTTCTTCCAGGTTTCGATGTTGTAGGTTCGGTTGGTCTATTTCCAGATTTGAATAATTGTATTGTCTTCCGGGTTGTGGTTGATTTTTCTGTGGTCACTTTTGGCCTTTGGTTAAATGTGAGTATGCCTATAATGGAAACATAAATATAAAATTAGAAAGAGTGCAGGAGATATTTTGTTTGAGAAGTAATGCCTTTCCTTCTGTCCAATGGGTTAAGCTACCGTACCTTAATAATGTACCAGGTAATTTTTTTTAAAAAAAATTATTGTTTTTTTTTAAATTTTTAATCATAACAAAAGTAAGTCATTTTTTATATTTCAACTTTGATTAGATCATTTTATTGAATAGTCCTATTATTTGTTAAAAAATTTCTTTTACATAAAATTTAAATGAATGGTCCGAAAAGTTTTGACTTAAACAGTTATAGAGGATTTTCAAATCTTATATTTGTTTCCTAGATTTTTATTCAAAAAAAGTTTCATTATTTTCATTTAAAGATACTCCAATTTTGTTTCTCATTTTCTGTTTTGCTTTACTTACTACATTTTGTCTGTTACATTTTACTCACTATTATTGTAATCGTAACGTAGAAGATGGATAGAATGTTGTGTTCCCCAACTTTTTACACATTTTACAATCTTAAAGTGTTACTATGATTACTAAACATCATTTAGATGTGAACAACTTTAAAACATTTTATTTTCATTTCTCAAAGTAAACTTGACTCTCATTGTGAGATTATCCAAATAGCCATTAACCGCTTCCCTGATTACCCCGAGTTAACTCGGGTACGTATATATTACAAATATGTATCATCCCGAGAAAACTCGGGCTTAGCAGAATTCGTCAGTACATTTTGTTTTATCACGTTTTTATTCGGTCGGAAGCAAAAAAAAAAACATAATCTGCTGTGATTGGAAGTTTGCCAAGTTTTATTTGGGAGTTTTGCTGTTAGACTGAGGGACTGCACAACACGTGTTTTGGGCGATTGAATATACGGATGGTTGCTGAATTTACACAGCAATAAGAGTAAAAAAAAATGGCGTATTCCTTCACTGACGTTTGAAAAATATCACTTTGTGTTGTAAGAACTATACTACAAAGACTCATATTTAACTTCTTTCATTTGCCCGAGGTAATTTGGATGATAAACTGATTTTAAATTAAATGTTTCTTACACATAAATAAAATTAAAATTTCAACTTAAAAATTGTGTATTATGTTTTGTTTCAGTTCCTTATATTTAATAATAAAATAAAAAGATAAGTTGAATTTTTGCATTTTTTCATAAAACAATTGGTGAGGAAAGTGGATGAGAATAGCATTTTTACCTGCCAATCTTGGGGAATCTGTAGATGTTCCCGTTGCGGGTCTGGTCGGTTGAACCCCATGAGTAGGAATGACCAATGTCCTCACAACAGTGGTGGCGATAGAATTAAATATAAGTGTAGTGGTCGTTACCGTCGTGGTGGATTCCGATGGTTGCATAGTCGGAATAACTTGCAATGCTTCTGTTGGTTCCGGTTGAGTACCCAAAATGGTTCTCGAGCCAATGATGGTGGAGACATAAGTTCTGGGAGGGATAGTTGTAGTAAAAACGGATGTGTCCGTGACAAAAGTCCCTTCTGTTTGGTGCACATTACTCGTTGTTAGGGTCAATGTGAGTGTGACGCTCTCAACACTCGTAACGTACCTAGTACCCGGATGAGAATGCTCAGGGCTGTCACCAGGAACTGGGAAGAAGATAGTAGTCTCCCCCCCTGAAGAAAGCGTTTCTGTATTTTTGTTTTCTGTCGTTTCCGAAATTGGGGGGAATGTCCCGAAGATCGTCGTTGCGCCTGATATGTTGACACGACTCGGTCCACGAGCATATAGATCGTCAGGAGAATCAAAGAATATAGTTTCCACTCCGACAACAGATGATGTTGAGATGGAACCTTGCAAAAGAGTGGTTGTTTGCGGTGGAGGTTTCCGAGCATCTGGGAAACCGAAGAAAATAGTTTCAAGTCCAGTGATGATTGATGTGCTCTCTCCGCTTTCAATTCCCGGAGTAGACATTTTGTTTCGATCATCATTTTCGTGCTTGGACACGCTGCCTTGTAGTGATGGGTCGTGAGAACCGACAAATCTTCCATCTGATTCAGAAATGTAGAGTGTTTCGGGAAATGCAGTTCCAGTGTGGTTTATAAGGATGGTATCCGTGCCTATAACCACGCTTGATAAAAGCCTGATTTCTGTTGCAGGCTTATCACCACCTGCCTCCTCATAGTTCACTATCGGTGTGAAGCCTGTAATGAGAGTGCTAGGTCTGAGAATGCCTCCTGCTGAGGATAGAGAAGGCTTAACAGATGGTTTTGTATTGCGTCCTATGGCTCCAATCGGAATGTATATGGGTTCTTCGATATTGCTAACCGTGGCTCCTCCTACTGGCGGGGCCAACGGGGAATCGTTATTTTCAATCTGTTTTGTAGAATTAATTCTCTGTTTGTTGCCATTGGCAGCAAACAGATTAACAATATCTTTAATAGTTTCGCCCAAGTTTCCAACCAAGTTAGTGTTGGTCAGAACGTCCGATAAATCGATGACGGCTCCAGGTTTGATTCCCAGGGTCTGAGATGATCCCGATTGATAAGTCGTTGTGGGATGTACAGCAGCGTGATGTGTGGCCACATCGGTCAGTCTTGTGGTGGCGTAATCTGATGCGGAATCTCTCGCAGAAGAAGGTGTCTGTGATTCGTTGGGAAAGAAAGATGTTTCTAAATGGGGCGTAGATTTAGTTGAAGATGGAGGCCGTGAATCTTCATCGGATGGGACGATAAAATCAGTAAACAAAATGTGCGTTGCTCCATTAGAATCTGTGGAAGGAATTCCCGTGATGATAGAGGGTGGAGATTCACTTTGCACTTTTGTTTCAATGCCAATTATTTGTATGTCATCATCGAAGTCAACATTAGTTGCAGATGACGTACTCTCATTTTGCGTTGATGCCGTGGTTGTAGTGGTTGGCTCCACTCTTATTTCGACTGAATCTGATGATCGTAATAAAGTAGGTGGCGTTGTCGTACTGGGTCGATAAGCACTTTCGGTTGGCGTCGACTCGATGGTGACGTATTGCGTAACGACTGTCTCGCTGTCACTTATGATTGTCTCAGTTCCTCTAAAGAGTGTCGTGTAGTAAGTGTAGGTCGTGTAGAAAGTTAAAATTTCACTGGAAGGTGAAATTTTGTCCTCAGTGGATGATGATTTAATATCATCTCTTTGGGAACTTGTCTGCCTAGTGTATTCATCACTAACTGTCAAAGAAGCAGGTACAAATAAAGTGATGTAGGATGTAGCAATCTCTTCTCTGCTCGACAGGATTGTGCTCGAGTCAGTGAACAGTGTCGTGAAGTAAGTGAGGGTGGTGTATTGTGTTCGAATGGATGGAACTAGATCTTGGAATGTAGGCTCAACAGTTTTTGTTGATTCATCCATCGTGCTACTAGCTGAAATCGTTACTCCGGGCTGTTGTTGTTGTTTTACAAGTTCAGTTATAACACTCGGAGCCACTTCGGTAATGGACGAAAGAATAGACTCTCCGCCACTGAATAAGGTTATGTAATGAGTATTCGTTGCTTGGATGGTTCTTGTTGTGTACAGTGCTTCTACTGAGGGTGGTGGACTCTTATCTAATGTGAGCGTGATGACGTCAGTGGCGATTTCTTCCAATGGCGAAACTATAGATTCCGAACCCCTGAACAGCGTCACAAAGTTTGTGACGGTTCTGTAGAGCGAAGTTGTCGATAGCTGTGGTGGTTCGGTGGTCTTCATCTCGGTTGGGATGATTGTTTTGGTTATGGTGTATGTTTCTGTCGAACTGACGACCGAAGATTGCAGCTCCTCCAGAGGTGTCACGACAGTTTCGGTGCCGTTGAAGAGAGTCGCGTAGAATGTGTGAGTTGAGTAATAGGTTGTGCTCACCAGATTCTCGCTCGTTTCTGTCACTGTCACCGGCTTCAGAGCATTGGGCATCGTGACCGGAACGGAATAAACATTGGTCACCACTTGTTCGGAAGTGGATATCGAAGGCGTTCCTTCGTTGAAGAATGTAGTGAAGAAAGTGAATGTCGTCAAAAGAGTTCTCGGTTCGTAAACGGTCGTTTTGTCCTTGTCCATCATCCGAAGAGCATCTGTGACCATCGTTGGGCTCAGAGTCAGAGTGGGCTGGGCCATGTCTCCATCAGATGCCACTATGAGAGAAACTCCATTGGAGATTTTAGTGATGAGGTTCACTCGAGGTCCTATGCTGAGCTGATTGTTGACCAGCTGTGGTTTAAGAGTTTGAGCTGGTTGTCTAACATTGGAAAAGGAACCTAAAGTAAAAAGATTCATTCCTTTAATATGTATGAACACAATTCCCTAGCTACAATTCATCAGCACTTCATCAGGGGGCACACTGCTTGCTAACACGTCTGTTGTGTCCCCTGATGAAGCGCTGTCCCGCTAACTCATATATATTTAACATTTTGATGGTTTTTGTCTTTTGCTGGAGTTATTTCTCTGACTTTTTAAATTTAATTTAAGTAAAACAAATTTGGATTTAGCTGCTTTAAGTTCTTTTCTATTTTGATTTATTGTTTTAAATGTTACTTACTTACTTTGTTTTTTTTCTTTCTGAATTTGTAAATTAATTTCATTCCTTGATTAAATTTTAATGTATATTTTCATTTAAGATGATTTCTTTTCAAATAGTGTTTTGTATAAGGATGCTTAAAAAAACATTACTATTTTAGTTATTTAGAAATAAGAAAAGGGGAGAAAAAAATGTTTATAAAATAGGTTCAAAAAATTGGGGGAAAAAACCCCTGAATTTTAAAGATAAGATTCCTATTATTCTTTTTATATAAATATGAGTTCTTTGACCTTAGTGCACTCTAATAATATTTTCAACGTTTATTTTTCTGATTTCTCTTTTTGGCAATAGACTTATATAAAGCTTCATTTAATTCCGGTACAATAGGTGTATTAAAAAAAATTGTGTGTTGGTGTAGAATTCCAGTTCCTTAAAATATCAGTTTAAATAGTCATTTGATTTTAGGTGACATTTGTTTTAACACAGGAAAGACTGGATGTTGCTGTACATTAACCACTTTCCTGATTATCCCGAGTTAACATGGGTACGTTTATATTGCAAATATTTACTATCCCGAGTAAACTCGGGCATAGCAGAATTCGTCAATACCGTTTCGTTTCATCACGTTTTTTTACGAGAAAAACAATAAATCTTCTGTGATTGGTTTGGAAGTTTGACAAGTTTTGCTGTTGGATTGTGGGACTGCACACGTGTTCTGTACGATTGTATATACGATGGTTGCTGAATTTACATAGAAAAAAAGAATATAAAATGATAGAGTGCAATGAAATATACTTACTGGTAAGCAATGCTTCTTCATTCAGAGTTGGAGTTGTGATGAACGATAAATCTGCATCAGGTTCTAAAAATGAATAGATCAGACTCATAAGGTTTCACAATCAGCTAACAAAAATTTAATAATCCGGCACACTTATCATTATGTTTATATATATATATATATATATATATATATATATATATATATATATATATATATATATATATATATATATATATATATATATATATATATATATATATATATATATATATATATATATATATATATATATATCCTGACAACTCGAAATCATATAGCAATGAGGGGTCGGAAATGCTTTTCTGAAGCAGCGATGTGCACAGAAGCACCATAAAGAAAAGAGACCGTAAGTGAAAAATCGTTTTAATAATACATCGAAAAAAGCATAAGGTACATGGGTCAATGTAAGTGTTCGAAATTTCTGCCACCGGCTACAACGCACATCTCCGGCGCATGGACAACCGAACATTCTACAATACTCCAGGCATATCTCGAATTTCTCCGGCAGCTACTGCAATTCTTGCAACCAGCTCCTCAGCATTGTCAATAGGGGTGTCATAAACCAGTGTTTTCATATGATTACAAATAATTGCGATTATAATCAAATGATGCGATTACTAGTAATTACGATAGCATACTGCATCTAAATACAGTATGTACTCATGTATAATAATAAATACATAAATACAAGAAAACACGAAGAAAGTTAAGAAAAACAATAAGACTTAGTATTAAATTTGCTTTCAGATATATTGATGACTTAATTATCTTTAAATTCCAAGATTTCACTATTTTATTGAGTGATATATACCCTGAGGAATTAATCTTACTTCGTAATCATGATGATAATATTAATTTCAATTTTTTGGATTTGGGTATTACAAAAGTTGAAAATATCTGCCTTGTTGATTTATACGATAAAAGAAATGATTTTAATTTTAATATTAATAAACTAATTACTTGGAATTCTAATGTTTCTAGGAGCATCTATTTAAATACCACTTTTAATGAAATGAACAGAATTAAAAGAATATGTAGTAATATTTATTTATGCAAAAAACAAATCGATAAACTCTTTCAAAATTTGATAAAAAACAATGGATACCCAACTAAAGTAATAAAATTTTATATAAAATCATTGAATTAATCGTATATTTTTGTGGATATATTTACTAAACATTTTTTTTGTTGTTAATTTTTATAATTTTCCCATGTGCAAATCCATTTCGGGTAAATCCATTGCCAAAATTATTTACTGAATAATTTCTTTGTTAATTTGTATAATTTTTCCATGTGCAAATCTATTTCGAGCAAATCCGTGGTTAAAATTATTTACTAAAAATTCCTTTACTAAATAATTTCCTTTGTTAATCTATACAATTTTTCCATGTGCAAATCCATTTCGGGCAAATCCGTGTTAAAATTATCTATTAAAATTTTTTTCTTTGATAATTTATATAATTTTTCCATGTGCTAATCGGTGGCTAAAATTATTTGCAAAACAGGCAATTTATGTTTCTCTTTTCTATTTTATATTTTTTCTTAAATAAACATCTATTTTCTAAAACTTTTTTTGGTCAATTTTTAAAACTATCCAGTATAATATTACCTTGCGCACATCCATTTCGGGCGCATCCTTGGTAACTAACAAATCAATGCACAGCATAACAAATCACTTCAGCAGTGCAGTAAGAACGACACTTTAAAACCCTCTTGTTACACTCAATTTGCGCTTTTGTTTTCATATTTTGTAATCTGGCAATCTTTCTGCGAAAAATTTTTAAAATCATTCTTGAAAAATTCCCGTCCATGTAAGTTTATCAGATTTCGCTACTCGCTTTATAGTCCATTTTTATTATTGTTTTTTCTTTTTATTTTATTTTATTTTCTGTTTTTACATGTTATTTTTGCTTTTTGTATTCTATTTTATTTGTTGTAATTTTTATAAAAAAATTTTTGAGTGCTCCTCACACTTTTGTATTAATATATTTTGCTTAGGCTTTATTGATACAATATCAGAAAGCACTCTGTTTTGCGGATGTAATCGTGTGGGCTGATGAGAAGATTAAATCTTTTTTTTTCCGGTTTTTTAAATAAAATTTCATCCTTTTTTTAATTTTTATTTTATTTCATAAAAACTGCTGTTTGTTATTTTTTTACTTATTATTTCCCCCCTTTTTTCAAGTGTCTATAATTTTTCTTTGCTTTATTCTTCATTTTGAACTTATACATATATATATATATATATATATATATATATATATATATATATATATATATATATATATATATATATATATATATATATATATATATATATATATATATATATTTATATTCATAGCATGTACGCACATATTAAAATACAATTTACTAATGTATGATGCAATGTATGCATATACAATGCTCAAATAAAAATTGGATCACCCTTTTTAATTTTGATCTCATGATTCGATCGATTATCGGATCTTCATTCGATTACCGGATCGATTATTTTGATCTAAGTATCGGATATCGGAACGATTTCTTTTAATAAACATGCTTCTTTTCGAGGGAATTTGTTTTCTGACTCCCCAAATAAAAGGGATTGGTTGAATAGTTTCTGAGAAATCGAATTTTAAAGAAATCGTTTATTTAGAAATAGATTTATCAAGAACTATTCAACCGATGTCGCTCAAATTTTGTATTTTGCCACGTAAAATGATACACTTTAAAATTGCATAAAAAATTAATTAAGGAAAACGATAGTTACGAAACCCGACACAAAAAAGTACTTTGTCGAATAAACATACCTATTTTTTGACGTATTTAAATTTCCCACCCCCAAACCATAGGGGGTAGCTGTCATCTGGGAAATAAGGAGAGCGGTCCTAAGTTTAAACCCTTTCATGTTAATTATACTTTTTGCGTATTTCGCCATATCTCTAGAAACTTTTAAAGGAATTAAAAAAGTTTTACACACAATTGTACATGCAAAATTCACTTTTGATAAATTGTCATTATTATCATTTTACTTAATATCGGTCAAAACATTTTTGAATTGTAAGGTATAAATATTTTTAAAGCATTTTAAAGAATATAATTTCACATGGCAAAATGTTCGCTTGAAAAGTTCTCGAGATATGGCGCGAAATGCGAAAAAAGTAAAATTAGCAATAAGGTATCCAAGCTTTGGGCAGCTCCCCTAACCAAACTATTGGGGTCATATTTCCCTAATTACGGCTACCCCCTATATTTTGGGATGTCAGAAATCCGAATCCGTCAAAACAAAAAAAAAGGTATGTTTATTCAGAGAAAGCACATTTTTGTGCCTGATTTCGTTATTTAAAATATCATCTGAACTTATTAATTAGCATGTTTGAGGTCAGCCCCTTAACCCGTTACGATTGAGTCCTAGATCGTGAAGATCCGATCATTAAATTAGAAAATATTCAGGGTGTTCCGTTTTTTTTTTGCCCACTGTACAAGCATAGATATATTTTGTCCTGATACAATGAACATATGCATTTATAATATACAGTGCCTGGACATATAATTAGATGCACTCTAAGATTCCATGTAAAATATAATTATCAGATGATACTATACAGCTTTATTGGTTATATTCGGATGAAACAGGTTTGCATTTGTTTACTCTCCTGTATCAATGGGTTAACATTGTAATGCAATACGTTAAAAATAAATACAAATAGGAAGTCTATAAAAAATCTCCTGAATAAAAAAACCCATTACGTGTATGTTTAAATATAAAAGTATTGCCTATAAACTCGTGCAAATCATATCATTATTGAAACGCTACAGTGCATCTCATAGTTTGGTCTAATTGGGTATAATATGAAAAAAACACAACTACTTCGATTTAGTAGGAACAACATATGACGCAATGCTAAACGAATGGAATTTAGTTGTTGTTTATTTAGTTATTGTTATTAGTAGTTGTTGTTATTTGTTTTAGTTCTTGTTGTTTATTTAGTTTCGATAACTTTTCTTTATAATGCAATAAAATCTGGCGAGCAGCTATTTAAACGATCGAACACTTCGTTTGTTTATTTGTGGCTTGAAGTTAGGCTCGCAGAAAATGCCGTTCATGGGTTAAATTTAGTAGGAACAACACAACCTGTGACGTAGGCTATATTATATCCAATTATTATACTATACTAATATAATACCTGACATAGTAAATATTCTATATTTATATAATGTATCGTCGAATTTATATTAAATATCGTCTCATTTAAGCCATCGATTACACTAACGTAAACAAGTGCAAACAGAAAGAACACTAAAGCTGTTATATTGTATCACCATAATAGAATCTTAATAGTGCTTCTAATAACTTATGCCAAGGATTTTTTCAGAAAAAACACATAAGGATTTCCTCACCAAGTGTTTCTGTGACATATCTGGAGTTCGTTTCTTCCAGGGTCGTGAAGGTGGATTTCCCGTCCACCGTGTAGGGAACGGTGTAGGTCGTGGTCGTGAAGTAAGTGAAAATGACTGTCTTGCTCGGCTGGACGGACATTTCCTCCGGAGTGTCCAGAGAGGTCAGAAGTGCATTTCTGTAGGTGGTGCTGAGCCCAAACACAACCGGAACTGATGTCATCGTCATTTCTGAAGTGTGTATCCGGCTGATTTTGACGGGTCGTTTTGAAGCTCTCTGCGAACCACGCTCAGCTGTTTTTGTGACCACGTAGAAGCGAGGCCGTGTTCTGGTGGTTCTTGATACAGCTCCAGGGGATCGGCGGATAGTTATTTTAAGACGTTTCCTACCACCAAATTCTAATATAAAATACAAAAATAGTTACATTCTAAAAGTTATTTTTTTTAAGCTTAGAAAAGAAACTAATTAATTCGTAATAACCGCTTTCCTTACCAAATTTTATGAGAAGAAAAATCGGCATATTTTTTTTTTATTTCTTTAATAAATACAAGGAATTGAAACAAAACATAATACACAAGTCTTAAGCTGACATTTAAATTTTTTCATGTGTAAAAAATATTTAATTTACTATCAGTGTACTATCCCAAATGATCTCGGACAAATGAAAAAATTAAATATTATTCCTTGAATATGTTCACATCTTCATCATCTGAAAAATCATCTGCCTCACTTTCATTTTCGCTCTCGAGAGCCATTTTTTTTTACTCTTTCTTCTATATAAATTCATCCACCATCATCGTATATACAATGGTGCAAAACGCGTCTGCACTCCCACAAACAACAAAACTCCCAAACAAAAATTGGCAAACTTCCGATCACAGCAGATTATTCTTTTGTTTTGCTTCCGGCCGAATAAAAACGTGATAAAACAGAACGTATTGACAAATTCGGGATAATCAGAGAAGTGATTAATTCATAATAATTTCTAAATGATATTGTGACACATTTTAAATGGAGCAACCTGAAGACCTGATTTTTTTTTTTAAATTATAAAAGAAAAGCATTTTCATCATTAAAATGAAAAAGAATTATATTTGATGCATGTTGTTTTTTTCTCTTCTTCTGAGACCTGCTTGAATCAAAATAATGAAACTTTTTGGTTAAAAGGGTATTTTTAGTGTTGAAAACAGCAAAACCTTTTTGTTATTAAAAGGATTCGCTGTTTTTATAAATTCAAAATATACACGAGTAAGAAAAGGTGTCGCTATACATTTTAAAGTTGAGAAATAAAATCAAAAATACAGATAATAAAAATTAATGAACGAGAAGAAATCATTTGAATTTTTGGTCCTAGATTTTTTTTTCTTTCTAAATTCTAAACAAAGCTTCTATTATGATTCTTCAGAATTTGATAACGTTTTTTTTCAATATTCATTTGTGACCTACACTACATATTTTTGTGTCTCTGCAATGTATTGATTATTATGATGCATTATCGATGCAAACCGCTTCCCTGATTACCCGAGTTAACTCGGGTATGCATATATTGCAAACATTTATAACCCCGAGTAAATTCGGGCATAGCAGAATTCGTCAATATCTTTAGTTTTATTACGTTTTTACTCGGCCGGAAGCAAAGCAAAAAATAAATAATGATCTGCTGTGATTTGAAGTTATGCTTTTATTTGTTTGGGAGTTTTGCTATGTTTTGGACTGCAGACGAGTTTTGTAGCATTGTATATACCATGTCTGATAAATTTTCATAGAAGAAAAAAGAATTAAAAAATGGAGTTCGCGAGCGAAATTGAAAGTAATGCAGATGATTTTTCAGATGATGAAGATGTGAACACATACAAAGACTCATAGTTAACTTTTTTTTTTATTTGCCCGAGATCATGTGGGATAGTACACTGATGGTCAATTAAATACTTTTTACACATGAAAGTATTAAAATTTCAATTTATAATTTGTATATGATGCTTTGTTTTAGTTCCTTGTATTTATTAATGAAAGAAAAAAATATGTTGATTTTTTGCATTTAAAAAAAAAATAGGTAATGGAAGCGGTTCATTTGGCAATAAAAAATAAACTAAGTAGTTTAAATTCGAGTAGTTTAAATTTGCTACAAGTATAATACAAATAACTTACCTTGGCTGCCGCTTTCAGTGACTGATTCAATATCTGATTCAGTAGACGACTCATCATCACCCATCTCTTCTGTGGTGAAGTCGGGACTGGTTGCGCTGTCATCATCATCCGTTTCAGGAGAGCTATCCGCAGAGTTCAGAGGTTTAACGCGTACTCGCACTCCCGGTCGAGGCACGAATGTTCTGAGGTTTCCAGGCCTCTGAAGAACTGTCGTTGCAATTCTCAAAGGTCCCCTCAGAGACTGAGTCCTTAGCAAGCGGCTGTTCCCCGGTATTTCCGGTGTTGATTGGTCACTCGATGAAAGCTTCTGGGATCCGACAGAAGAAGAGAAAGACGGTTGAATGGCTACCGTCTGAGGGTAGGTCTGTTGATCTTGTACCTCAGCGTCACCAGGCTCCAAATAGTTGTTATAGACAGCGTCAGTCTCTGATGGCATGATCTCAACCAAAGTGGGAGTGATACTTCCTCTCTCTACCACGGCATTTCGGACGTTGTCGAACTTGACTAGCGTTTGCAGCTCGAGATTGACTTCTGTTGTCGTTCCTTGGGCTGTTCTGAGTCCTAAATTAACGATCTTCTTGTCAGGTTTCAAAGTTAATATACCATTTCCGTCAATAGTGCTTGAAAAATCTTGGGTCACAAACGGTTCTGTTTGGCTATCGATGTTTGAAAGCGTCTCGGACCTTTGGGAGTGTGTGCTTTTGTCATTGTCCTTCAGAGTATAGTAGTAAGTAAACAAGGTGTAGTATGTCTTAGGCAGAGTGGCTATGTCACTCACTTGAACGGTGCTACTGGATATTGAATTTGAAAAACTATTTTCGTTGTGGTTATTTTCCGGAAGAGTAGATCGACCATAATAAACATCACTATTGTACAGCTGCACTCTGGAGGCTAAGTTAACTATAGTTGTGGTGGCACCTTTAGCCGTAGATCCCAGGGGAACAGCTGTTGGAATTCCAGTTTGGGACGTGAACCCTCCCCTTGTTCGAATAAGACCTACAATGTGTGGATTGAGTGTCTCAGTGGCAACGTTTGATACAACAGCCTCCCTCGTAGAATAGGCCGTAGAAGGACCATTTAGGAATGTTGTCATGTACGTGAAAGTTGTATAATATGTTAAGGGCAAAGCAGCGACATTTGAAGGTTGTGGACTTGTGATATCGTTGCCCCTTATCCTATTGGGCCTTCTTTCATCGTTGTGGGTAGTGATCGCTGGACCTCTTGCTCTGGTGCGTCCATTTTTTGAGTCCGAAGTATCTTCAATTTCTGCCAGAGAATTTATGATTGGCTTCCTGTTTAAATTCTGTCTTGGAGGGGGTGGTGGCGATCGGTTTAGTTGAACTCCTCCCGGTCTTCGTAGTCGAATGACTCTTCGTGGGGAACTGGTTGTCTCTGGCTCATCTCTGCTTTCTTCGGAAGCTGTAGTTGTAGGCACGCTGTCGTCTGCATTTTCGCCATTCCCTCGTACACTTTCGCGAGTTGGAGAATAACTAGGCAAGTGACGTAGTGTATCAAACCCGTCTGCTTGAGCTCTAAGACCACTTTCAGTTGTGGGAATACTCGATGGGTTTCTAACCCTGCCAAATGTGTCAGCTGGTCTGTTTGTTCTAACTGCTTCGAAGTTTTGGGGAGGTCGTATATTTTCGCTTCCCGTAAACGGAGGTTCGAACGGTGAATTTGGCCTGTTAGGAGAAAAGTACTGCGCTCCTCTTATGGGAGCAAAGTTATTCACCACCGGAAAATCCTGAGGAGGTGGAAGTATCATATTGTTTGGGTAGCCACGCACACTTCCGAAGTTTTCATTGGGAAATCTCCTGCCCGGGTAAAAATCGGAGTCTGGAACATTTCTGGGAAAATTTTGTAGATTACTTCTCGCATAATATTCGTCACTCAATCTATCCATTGGCTGATTTCTTGACGTCTCAGGCTTTATTCTACGAATATAAGCCCGTCTTGTGGGTATGACCCTTACAGATGGTATCGGCCGATCATCGTTGAATCTGGGACCTGTAATATGAAAAGTATCAACCCTATATGCATCGGTAGGAGGTTCACTTTCTGTGTATGGCTCTCTATACGCATTTTCGCCTGCATCATCCTCAGTATCATCTACCTGGAGTAATTTCCTAGATTTAAAAGTTACTGAATCCAATGAAGTAAGTTCAAGTGGATTGCGAATATGCAACTCATCTTTAACATACTCATTTCTTTGTAATTGTTTTGAATTGTGGGGCGAAAGTCGTTCGTTATTAATTATTTTGCTTTCATCGGGGAAGCTACTTTGAGATGGTGTATTTTTTAAATGACTAGAAAACTCAACCGGTAGACTATCGTCATCCTCTCTTTCTTTAAAATAGGGAGCGACACTAGGACGAATAAAGTTAGTTTCTGAAATGTCAAGAACTTGTGTAGAGTTTATGTCGTGGATACTTCGGGCGAATCTTGTGTGACCATTTATGGCGAGAGGTACTGTTATGGTTGTTACTATAGAAAAAACCTCCCCGTCCGGGGCTGTAAACCGGACAGTGACGTCCGTGGTGACCGATGGTAAAATAAAGACAGGTTGGGGGAAAACAAAAGGATGGGCCGTCGGAAGTTGCGGAACTTTGACTGTGGCTGTTTTGACTAATGTGGTTTCGCTTAAAGTAGTACTTGTAAGAGTAGTGAGAATAGATTTTCCATTCAGAAAAATTGGGAGTACAGTGGTCGATGTTACTGTTTGTGTTGAAACGAAAGAGTTTTCGGAAAGAGATAAAGAAAACCCGTTGTTTTGAACAGAGGGAGCGAATGGGTTGGGGAAATATGGATATTGTGGTGGGATTTGAGATAGTGGGGTCTTATCTTCCAGAAGTGTGTTAGTTTGTGTAGCTAGAATGGTCATGATTTGCCTGTTCACAATATTTTCTGTTCGAGTACCGTAACCCATTTTAATGGCAACTAATGAAGTTGTTTCAATAGTTGTCGTCGTTAGTAATATTTCAGTCACAACCGTAAATTGTTGGTCAGGGGGCAAATTTGCGTCTGGGAAATTTGTAACTGCTGATAACAACGTTTTAGTGATGCCACCAATAGTGTATTTCGTTAGATCTTCTGTTTGAATTGTACTTGTTGAATATCCTGTTGTGGTGATCGTTGCAAACGAAGTGCGCAAACCTAAATGGACAGGTAGAGTTTTTGTTGTAGTAAACTTTTCCGTAACTGTTATGGGGCCAACTAATTCTTGGGATGTGGATGAATCGAAAAATACTGGAGTAGGTTGTATGTCGGGGTCAGAAGAAAACTGCGTGGTAGTGGATGTGGCAGAAGATTTTATGGTCCTTGGATCAAATTTGGGTGGTCGCGTTGTTCCTCTGGATCTTCCAAACACCGGAAGAGGTAATACTCTTGGTTGAACTTCGTTCTCCTCATTTTCAAACCCTGCCTGGAAATTACTTTTCCGTAAACTTCCGAAATTTGAATTAGAATTGTGTTTTCTGTTTTTACGCTTCTTAACTGAAGTATCTTCCTGAACATTATTCAAAATTTCGGAATCTCCTTCATTCGATAATAGAAAGCTTGCTGTCGGATTTAAGCTGAGCGAAAACGTTGTGGTCAATGTAAAACGTCTTTTGGTAGAGGTGCTATCCGGTGTATCGGTCATAGTAGGTGTCACTTCTCTACTGCTAGGGGGTCGACTGTTGGTTTTACGTTTATTCGAACTAATATAGTTGTTCTTAGTGGACGATCGAAACCTGTTCAATGTAGAAGATGTTCTGATCGACATTATTCGAGATTTTGACCTCGAACGATCAGCCTTAAGAGAAGAATGATTATTCTTTTGCACTTTAGAAGGTCGATTTAAACGAAATTTCGGTAAAGGTTTTGATTGAAATGTCTCCTCAGTGACTAAATCAGTAAGAGTTTCACTTGCGTCAAAGTCAACATCATCATCTTTAAGTACTTCCTCTGGCTCTTTTTTTCCAAACTTATGCGTTCTTACCATTAAGGATTTGTAGCTGCTGGATGAAGTAGGTTTTATGGAGGAAGTACTTAGCCTACTCGTTGATGAAGATCTCAAACCTCTTGATAGAAAAGATGGCAGACTTTTTGATGGCTTGCTGTAAGTAGCGGAAGATCTTGCACTGCTGCGGAATCCTCGAGTAGTGGACGCTGTATTGGTACCTCCGAATCTCCGAAAACTGGTCGAAGAAGAAGGAGTTGAACCGAAGCGTCTGTTAAGGCTTCTAGACGCAGATCGTTTCTTCCTGCTACTGGGATCCTGCTCTTTTATTGGAACAACGTGTTTTGTATTTTTTCTCTTTTTAAAAATGGTTGTTTTGTTGATGTTTAATTTCATTTGATGCTTTGATTTAGAAAGATCACTTTTAAAATGACTAGACGTAGCAAACGGTTCAGTGAAGTCAGAATCTGGTAAGGGATTCGTCATTATAGAATTGGAGCAGTCGTACGGCTTTTTGAGAGAAGCAGTAGAGTCTAGAAATGAGCTTTGAATGTCGGGATAGCTCCTTTTCTGGAGGTGATGGAGCGTATCAGGAGAAAATGATGTTCTTAAAGCTTCTGGTAGCAGTATGGGTGTCATCTGATGGGGAAAAGTGCTTGACAGGAGATTTTCATACAAAAAATGTTCCTCGGGAAATTCAGCATCAAAGCCTACTTCTATTTTGCTCCAGTCTGCACTGTTTGTTTCAGCAAAAGAAGAACTATTTGCATTGCTTTCAGCATGTGTTGAAGAGACTATGACATCGGTTGAAAATATCGATAGAATTTCAAATTTTGGGGTTGGTGAAATATTTGCGGTATTTTCTTTCATCTTCCGATCGTTGAATTTTTCGAAAATGTCTCGAGCTCCATTTATTACCTCTTCTCCTGTAGAGGCTTCTTCCATGAATTCAATTTTCAGACTTTTGTCAGGTATTGAAAGTGAATTAGTAATAATGGATGAATTCGATTGAAGAGTTAAATAATTGGTTACCTGAAGAGTTTCGGTAGAAATGCTAGGAACATGAGCGTATGTTCCGTCTAAGTAAGTTCCATATACTTCAAAGTGATATCGTATGGTCGTTTCATTCATAATTCTATCACTTACAGAGGCTGTTACAAGACCTGTTGTCAAATCATCAATGTGAAACGTTGACAGACTTGTTGATGACGGTTCTATGGAAGAAGTGGAGGAAGGAGTTATGGTACGCGTTGTGTACGTGCCCAGGTGAGCATATGCACCTCCAATATGCGTGCCGTAAATTTCTGATACAAATAACAATGTCGTAGATCCTTCTATTTTGCTCCTCACTATTCTTGATGACAAGAGGCCGGTTTTTCTCACTCCCGAAGTAGATGTCGCAGCGATGGGCGCTAGCTTAAAACTGAAAGGTTCTCTCGTGGAAGAAAGAGGTTGAGAACTGGTGAACACCCTGGCTGTCTGAGCATAAGCATTTCCAATAAATACGCCATGAATTTCCGTGGTGAGGTGAACTGCGACCGGACCACGAACTTTACGTGACACCACGCTTTGCACAAGTCCCGAAAGTCGAGACGGGGTGATGGGTTGCAGTGGCGCGGTGACTGATATATCTATATCTGTCGTCATGGGAACGATGTCTGAGTTCGATTTTGCTCTCTGGGCATAAACGCCATTGACGTAGGTTCCGTATATCGTGGTTGTGTACTTGGTCATTCGGCCGTTGCGCTTTACTGTGGATGTAGCGAACAAAATTATTTCCTCATTCTGGGACTCGGATGAGGATGCGCTTACTGTAGCTGTTACTTTCGGGACAGAATATTTGTGAGTAATGGAGCTTTTGAAAGTAGAATCTGGTTGAGAAACGAGATTTAATATTTCAAAATTTGTGCGATCCTCTTGCTTTGAAATTTTGAAGTTCGAAGACTGTAAATATTTCAAGTAAGCAGCGTAAGCTTTACTGTATTGAGCGCTGTTAAGAAATGCGTCATCTTCGAATTTTGTTGAGGAGTTTTCTGTGCTTGAAAAATTGTTAAATTTGTTCTTTTTTAAATCATTCAAATTGTCTTCTGATGCTTTTTCCTCGTTAGTTTCATTTTCATCATTCATTTTGGCTTCCAAATCAAGCGAATCATTCAGAGACAAAAGTCTTCTATGAAAAAAAGAATTTTCTGCAGTTTTAGCAACCCTATTTTGCTGCACAGGTGTCGAATGGATGGATTCACTGCGTCTTAACTTGACAACTGTCGGGACTATGACGTCACTTAATATTTCAGTTACAGTATGCTCTCGACTTTTTATGACAGGATGCCCACCTGCTAACTCCGTTGTGAAATAAGTATAGGTTGAATAGAAAGTTACCATGGATGGCTGCATGGGTATATGAGTCTCCATAACGTTATGCTTCTTTTCGTAATCTTTTAAGAAGTTGGGTTTTATTTTATCGTTTTTATTGAGTCCGTGATGAGGTGTCACGTTAAGTCGCCTTTGTGTCGGTAATAAATAATATGGTTTTTGAAAGCGTGAAGCACTGTTTTGATTCTGTTGTTCTTGTCGACGAATTGTATCGCGTCTCACTGAAGGAGTATTATACGCTTTAAGTGTTCCGGTAGGTTGTATTTTATTGTAATACACAGATGAAATTATTTTAGTACTAGACTCAATTTCCTTCTTATTACCTGGCTTCAGTGAAGTTTTATAGTATGTATGGGTTGTATAATGGGTAATAGGAATTGCGCGTTCATGTCGGTTCAAAAAATTTAAATCATTGCTATTGTTAGCAACAGAGTCTTCTTCATTTGAGCTTAAAAGTTTTCTCTTGAAAAAGCTTTTCAGTTTTCTTTTGAAGAGTTTTTCACTGATATGTCGCTTATTTCTTCTGTAAGGGGAAGCTGAGCTTTGATGGAGTACACGTGATACTGTTGGTACAATAACATCTGTCAATATCTCTGTTACTGTGTGTTCTCGACTTCTTATGTAGGGTGAGCCCTCTTTAAGTTCCGTTGTGAAGTACGTATAAGTAGAATAAAATGTTACTGCTGTCGGTGTAATGCCTTCTCCGGGGTAAAAAACCGCGTTTGTTGTCTTTTCGGGAAGTTTTTTGTACGTTGCAGGATTAAATACTGGAATGCTTGTTAAGTAGGGAGTCCGAGCTATGTATTGGTCAGGTTTCTTATTGCGAAAATCATTATTATAATTGTTTCTTCTTCTATAATTGCAGGATGGGCAATCAGATTTAGTAGGTGTGTCATAGAAGGGTCCCCGCACTTTATCAGCAAACGATGGTTTATAGGGTTGATTAGAACGATAATTTGGAATGGCAGAATAAGTTCTTACAACTGCGCTGTCAGCTCTCAAGTCGTAAGCTCTTGTGGGTCGTATGAATTCTGAATCGCAACATTTCCTTCCCTCTTTTGCCCTCAATATATTTTCACTCTTTTGATGAGCCGGAGCATAAGCTGGATCATAGAGTGTGGAGGAGACGACTTTTGTTTTCGTTTCTATTTCTCTTTGACCACCCGGTCTCAAAATGGTTGCGTAATAAGTGTAGGTTGTGAAATAGGTAGAGGGTGGCGCGCGTGACGAATAAATCATCTCAGCTCCGTCTGCGGTCAGGTCAATGTCGTCAAGCTTTGGTGAAAACTTGTATGTTTCTGTAGGACTGAGTTTACTAGGATCTGTATCCGCACTTTGATTTCGTGTCCAGGTGTGTGACAACTTTCTGTCGATGCTATGACTTGATATCAAATCTGCACTGACCGAATTGTTTTCTGAAGTTTCAGTTTTTAATCTATCTGTCATTGCAGATGATGAAACTTGCAAGTGCGGTGTCTTCTGTTCAAAATTCCCTATCGCGTTAAGACTTTTTGCACTGTTTTTTGATTCAATATCCGTTTTGAGATTTGAACTTACGGTATTAATGGAATGAGTCAATGTTTCGATAGAAGAAACCAGGATATCTGACGGATAAACTATAGTTTCATTAAAACCCTCAACAGTTGTAGGTTCTGTTACAGCAGTTATTTTAACTGTTTCATTCTGAGTCATTCCAGGAATGCTCCCCTCATTTTCAGCAATCGGTGCATTACTAAGCGTTAGACCTTCAAAATTTAAATTTCTGAAACCCTCAGTTGTATTAGTTTCAAATGGAGTGCTTGGGGTATTGAAAAGTGCTTGTTCTTTCGAATTAGAAAGTGTGCCTCCGTTATTCATTTCAGTGTCAGAAATTGAAGTTGTAGTGTTTTCTGGTTGATCCATTAAAATGTTTGGAAATTCTTTTGAATCAGAGCTTTCGGTACTTATTGCAGTATCATTAACTTTATTTGTGACACTTTCTGGTTGAGTGCTCGAAATGTTAAAAAACGTGTTGAAATTAATAAATGAGCTATCCGTATTTATTTCAGCATCATAAATTGTAAATGTAGTGCTTTCTGGTTGATTTATTAAAATATTGGGAAACTCTTTTAAATGAGAACTTTCGGTGCTTATTACAGTATCATTAACTGTATTTGCGACACTTTCTACTGGAGTGTTCAAAATCGTGTTCAAATTAGTAAATGAGCGATCTGTATTTATTTCGACATCGGAAAGAGAATTTGTAGCGTTTCCTGTTGCAGCAGTCGTAATGTTGGAAGATGTAGTTTCTTCCTCATCTGCTTCCACACTCAAGAGTTTTCTAGAATGTGTTTCTACAAAATTTCTTTTCGCTCGTGAATGCGTTGTCCTAGAAATAGGATTTCGTACTGTCGGTACGATAACATCGGAAAGAATTTCCGTCACCGTGTGCTCTCTCGTTCTGACAATAGGAACTGAACCACCCAGTTCTGTCGTAAAATACGTAAAAGTTGAATAATAAGTGATGCGTGTTGGTGTTATTTTATGATTGTCATGTGGGTCGTTGAAATTCTTTTGAAATCGCTTGGAGTCTGGTACATTTTGCGGTTCCCTCACATCATCGTATACGATTCGTCTGTCCTGCCTGTTTGCAATTCGAATATTTCTCCTGTCATCTCTCTTAGCTCGTATTCTGTCTCCAAATTTCAAAGTAGGGAGGACTACGTCAGAGTACACCTCGGTGACTGTATGTTCTCTCGTTCTCACAACTGGTAAATCTCCTCTCGCCAGTGTTGTGGTCGCATAGGTGTATGTAGTGAGGTGTGTGGCAGTGCTCGGTCTGACCACTCGGTCGTGACCCAGAACGACGGTCCGGTCACTTGGTGGAGGAACTCTTGTTCTACCTTGTCCTCTGCAACTGGGACACTGATCTACATTGAAATCGTCATAGTGAGGTCGATTGTAGAGTGATGTTACACCATGATTGACGGGGAGTGCTGGATTTGGCGTCAGGTTGGTTTCGGTCACGTACCTCGTATCTACATGCACATCGCCTCCCCTGAGTTTAGTTGTATAATATGTATAAGTCGTTCGGTGCGTGATATAAGGGTCGTAATGATCGTGATGAGGGTGATCGTCGTAAGAAATAGCCGTTCTTTCAACAGGACGGGTAATCACCCTACTCGGAATTAATCTTGTTCTCTGCAAGGGGGTAGACCTGGCATAGGTAGGTATGGGAGTCACATTAGTTTCCGTCTCTTTTCTAGTGTTCACAATCGGTACACCGTCACGGAACCTCGTCGTGTGATACGTGTACGTCGTTCTGTGCGTCACTCTGTCAGGCTTGTACAAATTGGGATCGATTGGTTGGGAATAAACGGGGAATCTTTCGTTTTGAGTGTACAAAACACCGCCGTGTCTGTGTATCGTTGGGATAGGGGTAACGTTTGTATCGGTTTCTCTTCTGGTTTCAACTATCGGCGAGCCATTCCTAAATCTGGTAGTAAAATAAGTATACGTAGTTCTATGAGTCATATCATGAGGTCCAACAATATGCGGGGCTTCCGTGTGGTGAGGATACAATTCTTCATCGTCTGGTTCATAATATGTACCGATTTCAAACGGTGAATACCGCCCTGCGGACGGTATCGGTGTCACATTGGTTTCAGTTTCTTTGCGAGTTTCAACAAACGACGTACCTCCCCTAAATCTAGTTGTGTAATATGTGTAGGTAGTTCTGTGTGTTATTTCACTCGCTCTTTCAAGGTCATAAGGGACAGTCTCTATATGATGATCATGCGTTGAGGGTATCTTTGGATAATGTGTGACGTATACGCCCTCTCTTCCGTCGCCGTGAACGTGACCACCGCAACACGGCTGGTCGTCATCAGATCGATCAGAAGGATAAACGGTTTCCACTTCCAAACTACTTTGGATTTGTGTACCTCCCCCTGGTTTTAGGATTGTTGTGAAATAAGTGTAGGTGGTGTAGTGAGGAGTTAAATAAACTCGGGCGTCGGTAGAAATGATTCGTCCCTCCGGATTGAGAACAGTCACTAAAGTTGGAACATCTCTCCTCTTCCTGGATTCAGGCTCATTTGAGACAGCTTCAGGCTCATTTGAGACAGCTTCAGGCTCATTTGAATCAGCTGATGTCGTTATAGGTGAAGGGTTTGCATTTAAGGATTCAAGAGGAGGAGATGTATGAGCAGTGTCAGATTCTATACTTGGCATTAAGAAAACTGGTGTATCAGACACTTTCTGAGGAACAAGCGTTTCGAACGTAAAGCCGAAGGAAGATTCGAGGTTTAGATTGCTTGCAGTGGATACACTATCAGATTTAGTATTCGCAATGGCAATGTTATTTCTATCGTCAGGTAAGCTACCTGTGATTTTAGAAGTTGATAAGGAATTTGTAGTTTCCGTTACTGATATGACAGATGTGTCATTTTCAGCAAGAGTATTCATGACTGTAGTTGAAGTTTGTGAATCAGGTATGCTAATGGACACAGATTCTCCAATTGGGCTGTTATTTAATAACACTTTCCCTGAGCTGTACTTATCATTAATACTTTTACTGTCTAGATTTTCATCCTCAAGAATTTTAAGGGAACTAAAAACTTCTACAGGCAATGGAGAAGCAATAGTTTCAAGAAGAATATTTTCATCTTTGTGATCATTCGATTTTGTCTCATCTGTTAATACTTTTACTGTCTGAAGATTTAATCCTGTTTTGGAATCGCTATCATTTGTGTTCAAACCATAGTCCATAGTGGTGCTCTCTGTTTTTGCCATTCTCCCTACAATGTTTTGTAAAAGAGCATCCTCTTTGGAATGGACAGTTTCATTGTTTGGAGTGATACTTTTCTCTGTTTGCATCATTTTATTGTTCGAAGTGACAGGCTTATCAGTTTTCATCATTTCATTATTTGGAGCAATACTTTTCTTTAGATGCGTCATTTCAGTGTCTGAGGCAATATTTCCCCGTGTCAAAGAATCATTTGAAGACATGTCTTTCTCTGCTTGAACCATTTCGTTCTCTGAAGCGATAGTACCTATTGATTCACTTTCTGTAAATACTTTCGAAAGTGCATCCAAGCTATCGCCATTAGAAGCTGAACTCATTTGTATTAATGTATTTTCCTCAATAACGGAAATGGACGGATCTAATAAATGAAACTCTTTTTTACTGGAAGAAGTATCAGGAGTCTCTGAGTTCAGAAGGGTTGAATGTAGGACTGGAGTTGGCTTTACTTGTGGTTTACCGTCAAAAGCTTCACTTTCTACGTCGGAAAAAGAGTGTTCGTTAGATATTGAGACAGAATCAGTTGTTTCATAGATTGGTGAGGATGCAAAAGTGGGTGTTGCTAGCTCATCGATTCTTGAAACACTTGTTGGAGTAATAAAATCGGTAGTCTTTGTTTTTTCAACTGTGAAGAAAATGCGTGAAGTACTATGTATAATGTGAGCATATGTTCCCTTAACGTACGTACCTTCGACAATCGTAGTCCATGCCGTAGTTCGACCCTCCATGACGTCAGTTCCTGTGGTCGACAGTATAATACCAGTCGTGTGAACTTGTGAAGCTAAAGTAATGTGACTTATATCAACTGTCGATACAGATTTTTTGACTCGGTAGTTTTTAAAATCACCCTCCTTGCTTGTGACGGACAACAATTTCCTATGAGCGATTCCTTCTTTCTTTTTTTCATTAAATTTTTGAGAATCGTTTTGATATAAAAAAACAATTTTCTGCATTATGTCACTCAAATGCTGTTTGGAATACACATTTTTTCGCATTTGTTGCTCCGTTTTTTTATGGATGATTTTCTTGGGCAATTCGTGATCGAATTTTATTAAAGTAAAAGTCGATGTCGGAATAATAGACACGGGTTCGCTGACAGCCGTTTGATAGATATTTCCTGACACGAGGGATCCGTATGATTCCGTTTCTGTACCTACTCTGTATGCATTTCTTGATGAGACTCTCTGACTATTCGTATTATCCAATAATTCTTTTGTAGGCAGATGTAGTCTCTTGCTCTGTATGATGTAAGGAAATTGTTTCTTACGATATTTGTCCGAAATCATTCTTGCAGATGGACTAGAATAGTCTTTCCAGTTGTCTTCTATTTTCATGCCTTCTTCCAAGGGGTTATCTATACTCAAATATTTGAAAACAACATAGTATAAGTTAAAAATGAAAATATGCATTGTAAAGCTGCCAATCACAAAAGCATTTGCTTATCTTGAAGCTTATGGAAGAAGCTGTTCTTGGCGCGAAAGCACACATTCAGCTGAAAGCAGGTTAAAAGCAAGTCGAAATTCTATTCCTTTCTCTTTTATCGAAAGAAGTTTAGAATTTCAACAATGTCACTTGAATTATGTAAGCAATTTCTTCTTTTACGATTTCTTCTTTTTTTTATGTACATTAATAGTTTCTTCTCCCCTTTCATACGCTTAAAAAGCATTTATTATTTCTGAAGCTTTAGTCGTAGACAGCATTTTTTAAGTTATGAGTCTGCATCTTTTTAGTTGATACATTTGTTTGTAAGGTAAGGTAACTCAAGAAACTTGAATTAGAGTTATACTGTAGAAATAAATGCAAATGCGAAATCACTGCTAATTAAATGCAAGTGGTTACTGTAGTTACCACATTTGGTAAGTTCACATTATGGGGAATTTAACTTTTTGCTTGAACACTGTAAATCGTTATAGAAATATTCTTGTTCATTTTCAAGAGAAGAAATTAAGCGTGAACTCCTGTTCCTTATAGTCTCTCGTGTTTTGAGAATAGTGTATGTTTGTGATATTGCGCAACGAAATCTGTATCATATTTATAAGATCGAGTTTGGGTTCAAAAACATTTCGTAATTGAGTGTCACAGAAAAATCAATTTTCGAATTTATGTTATGTATTTTAATTGTTTATGCATCGCATCCCAGTTAAAATGTCACCATCAAAAATACCCGAGTTTAAAATGTGTTTAATATAAAATAAGTAATAAAAAAAGTAAATTCTCCGATTTAGTGGCCTTATAAGTATTGTTGTATAAAATGTGGTTTTGGAGTAGTGTCTCAAATATACTATTAAAATTCGAATGATAATGTTTGGTGAGGTGATGTTTGAATCCATGATCTGTTTCCGAGCAATAAAGCTATAGGCTATAGTCATTATATGAAAGCATTAGATGCAAGCGCTGTAATGGGCATAGAGAGAAACACACATTAAGCAACTAAAGAAGCACATTATTAGCATAATACACAAATAAAAATACAATACATAAGTACAATATGTAAACTAATATAAGTACAATTTTATCTTGTTTTACGTATGCAGTGAAACAAAACACAGTCCCTGACCAAATTATTAGACGCACTCTAAGATTCTATAGAATATGTTAATCAGGGGATACTCTATACATCTGTATTGTTTTTACGAAACCGGTTTGCACTTGTTTACGAGAGTGTGTCAATGGGTTAATATTGTAATGAAGTATGTTAAAAATAGATACAGATAGGAAGTATATAAAAATCTTCGGAATAAAAACCCATTACATGTATGTTTAAATATAAAAGTAATGCCTATACACTCGTGCAAAACATGTCATTATTAAAACACTAGTCACGTAAAAACAATAAAGCTGTATAGAGTATCCCCTGATAATTAAGATTTTACATAGAATTTTAATGTGCGTCTAATAGTTTGGCCAGGGACTATAATTCATTAAATAATAGGTTCAATAAAATTTTAGTGAATTATTCTAATTTTGAAGATTACGTAATTCAGGTTCTTGTAAAAAGTAGCTCAAAAAATAGCCAAGGTCAAAACTATTTTTTTGTAAGAAGTTAAAGAATGCAATTTTGTAAAAAGGTTAAGATTTTTCTTAATAATTTCTTGTGTAACTTTACGTAAACTTTGTTATTCCCAAAATTTACAGATATATTGTAAAAACTAGAAAAAAATATTAAATGCGAGAGAATCTAATAATGAAGCAGCTGCATCGAGTTGCTTAATATCTTGTCGCCATTAATGTAGAGCGCAACAAATAAACGGATCACTCAAAATATCTTTTGATGGGATCGCAATTAACACGTTGAATTCCATGGGGATCATCGGTCACCTGCTCTGAGTTTGTTCGTAGTGCCACGGGGGGTCACCGGTGACCGGCAAAGCTAAGATTATTAGAAACACATAATTCGAGTAAATTTCTAATGCTTTTAATTTTTTTTATATTATTATCGTTACCAAAATGGTTTGAAGAAATGAATGCAATACATACTGAGAAAATCATTTTGGCCAGGCGGGCAAGCCATGTTAAATAAGCTTGACATTCAACGTGTTAATTAGTGTAGACGATATTTTAAGTTACAAAATCATATACAACAACGTATTTTTTTCTGAATAAACATAACTTTTTTTTTGTCTGATTCGAATTTCTGACCACCAAAATATAGGGTGTAGAAGCATTCTGAGGGCCCTGATTTTTTAGTCGAGAGGTCAGTCCAAAGTTTGAAATTCTAAATGTTAATTTTATTTTTTACGTTTTTCGCCTTGTCTCGAGAACATTTTAAAAGAATCGAACAATTTTTGCAAACAATTATAAAATTCGTTTAACAAAAGAAAATTTTAAAAAAAATAACTTTCAGTAAATATATATTATTCCATTTAATAGTAGCCAAAAAAATTTACGTCCCGTTAAAGAATGTAATTTTACGCGGCAAAAAGCAAAATTTGTGCAAAATTGGCCGAATTGTTTTTGAAGATTCGAATTTCAAAAATACGTCATTTTTAGAATTTGATTTCTCAGCAACTAGTCGATCCATTTCTTTCAAAGTTTGTATTTTGTCATTTAAAATGGCATTCTTTAAAATGATATAAAAATTGTATACCTTACATTTCAAATTTTTTTCAACTATTATTAAATAAAATAATAGATATATACTAAAAGATATACTTTGCATGAAATTATCTTTAGATATATTTATGTGGAGAAAAAGTACTTTTCGATTCGTTTAAAAAGTTCTCGAGTTATGGTGAAATACGCAAAAAGTAAATTAACATTAATGGGTTCAAACTCTGTGATTGCTCTTGTGACAATATTTCTCAGATAACAAACATTAAGATTGGGCCCTAGAACGCGAAGATCCGTTTATTAGATCAAGAATTATTCAGAGTGGCCGTTTTCTATTTTGCGCACTGTACACCAAAATATTAAAAGGTCATAAAGTGCATTTTAAGGATAGCACTATTAAAAAATCACAATTATTAAATTTGACATCTAAGCAGTGATCACCTTTCTCAATAATTACGGTTATTAAATTAAATTAGTTTTTTGTGATCGCATATTTAACTGTCATTATTAAATATTATAGATTTTATGAAATATTATTTTATAGATAGATTTATATATTTTTTAAATTGATTTATTATTTATATTTAGTATATAGAATTTATTAAATATTATTATATCATTATTAAATATTATTTTATAACCGTCGTTGAACAGCCGACCCATTTTTTGGGTGTACGACTTCAAATGTTCAACTCCGTAGCCTTGTCATTTTGAACCCAACTCCAGAAGACAAGAGAACTCCTGGATCAAGTATTGGGAGACATATTTGCCTTCGTGGAAGACTTTTTGAGTGAACTAACCCGCATTTGCTTCACATGGAGAGGACGACCACGAGAACCTCCCATGGTTAACCTGACGGTAAAGGGACTTGATCCGTCTGCAGCTGATGATATTTCACGACTAGATTGTGGTCGGTGAAAGCGCATTCATATCGACCAGCCATCGCTGGGATTCGAACCCGGTTCACCTTATTGGAAGGCGAACGCTCTATCCCCTGAGCCGTCTAACTCTAGTAATTAAATTAAATCGCATCTTTAATGATGTTGTAATTAAATCGCCTTTTAAGATTAAATCTCTATTTACAGTTATTGAATTGCATCGTATCCCCTTAACTGAAACAAAAATATTAAAAGAGGGCAAAAATGAAATTCAACATTTTAAAATCTTTTTTTATTCTATTCAGACTGCGTTTAAATAATTATTTATTTTGGAATTTAATGGAAATAATAACCATGATAAAAGTTGATATTATTAAACTATAACAGTATTATTTTTGTTTTATAAAAAAAAATTGAAATAAAATGGGTGTTTAATGTTTATCAAAAATGAAACTAACCTATTTGTCTTTTCTTCCTTCGTTTTTCCATGGCCATAAGATCTTGTAGTCTATTTTCATCTGGGCATGTTTTATTCAATGCATCTTCTGCAATGGAAGAGTGTAGTATTAACCTCACTTCCGACAAATAACTATTTTCATAATTTTGAATGTTTTACAGTCATGAATTATGTTTTAAGATGAACATTCATAAGAGACAAACAGTAAAGTACAGAAGCATGGGATAGCCTGGTCGGTAGGGCGCTGGGCTCATGTCCGAGAGTTCCTGTGTTCGAACCCCGCCGGCCGAAGACTCCCCGTGTAGTAAAATGGTGACTGATGCAAGCTAAATCAGTCGAGTCGCAAAGTCCTCCATGTTCCCATAACAAATCAATACCTCGGGGTATACTGGATTGGAAATGGATCTTTCTCGGATTCAGGTCAAAATTACGATCTGTGGATGAATGAATGGGTCAGCCCTATAAACGGGCGTGACTGACGTATGGCAGAAGTCGAAATCTGGGTCATAGATGGCGCCACTGGAAAACAAGAACAATCGCATCCCCCTGCCTCAACAGGCATACGTCAACAACGGTAAAGTACAGTATCTCTTAGTATGGCTTCGTTACATTGTGGAGGCTTATAGACCCACAAAAAATGCCCTCTTTACATAGGGTTTCTGAAAGGACCTGTAGAAAATTCCAGAAAACTATCCGAAAAATGATATTCAATCCCGGTTCAGATAAGTCTCGGAAGCGCAACAAAAATCAAATGAATCCGTCTTCAAATGGGAGAATCTCCGAATTCCTTGCTGTTGTTCATCATAGAGTTCCCAACAATAGGGAGCATCAAATAAAATTTAAGAAATATATCCACTTTTAATAATTTTGTAATTTGTTTAAAGTGAATGACTTAAGTAAATGGCAGGAATAAATGATTTTGAAAAATATGTTATGGATGCAGGAATTGTGACAGATAAAAAGTAATTTCAAGATAAGTAGTTGATTAAAAAGCATTTATATAACAGATTTAGGCAAGTTGACATTAAAAATATTTTTTAAAGATTAATTTAAATTAAGAGAGGACAACATAATTTGGATTGAAAAGCTTTTTTAAAATTTGCATAATTACTTTTAACTTTGCTCTTTTGTTTAGTCAGTGTATAAAAAATTCAAGCAATCTATTCATCAGCAAATAAAGGTTCGCAAATTCGTGTTTGTCCCGTTTAGGAAACCCTTAAACTTCATCCCATGAAGATTTCCAAAATGGTACTCATTTAATTTAAATCTAACGGAACTTCTTATTTATTCTGTCTAATGAATATTTAAAAGGAAAACAGGTCTTTGATTTATTTTAAGTCTTTCTTACCTTCGTCCGACCCATCGATACAGTCCTTGACACCATCTTTGACCCTATGTCCATCTATGCAGTGGGGTAACCCACACCGGCAACGGTGCTGACCTCGGCTGCATTCTGAAAGTAAATAAAAACATTTTAAGCTACATAATTTGAATTTTGAAGAGTACATAACATTCAGCGTCACTGGGAAACTTCATAAGCTTTTTTTTTATTGCAAAATTCATTTACCGCGAATGGCCATAAGACCACTTTTTTTAAGCAATATTATGTTAAAATGTTTATGGAATTTAAATTGATTCATAAAAAGAATATTCTAACCAAAAATCAACTTGATTTTTAAGACCATTTTTCGAGTTGGAAAGGTGGATGAGGTTAAAGTGGTGTAAAGGCTTCTTGAATTTCTGTGATTATAAATAGCGGAATCGATACGTTCTGTGTTTATAACTAATAGACTCGATGATAAACGAAGGCACAGTTGTCAATGGCTCTCTCTCTCTGTCATTTACATCCCAAGACAAAATTCTGGATGGTTCCATCAAAACACTTCGATGGTTTATGTTTGGTTTCAGTGAGATTCCTGATGGTCCAACAGCATTGGATGGTCATCATGATCATCCAACATCATTCCATGACGCGGTTTTGATACTCCAACAAACTTTCATCGCACCATGATGGAAAATGTTACTATGATGATTTATCCTCAAGAGAATTTACACTCTCATGGACACACAATCCTTGATGATCCGTGATAGTTCATGATGATTTCCGACTATACATTTCCCATGATGGGAGTGCTTGTTGGTTCTCAGGAATCAAAACAATTTTCGATTTTTTTTTCTTTTCTTGTACCATCCTACATCAGTCCCAATTCCTACATTGGAATGGTGGTTGTTCATGATCCTTCCAACATTTGATTTTTTAATTTTGTTAATGAAATTAAATTGGAATTTCTAAATGCAAATTTATTTAAAAATCCTCGTCATTTAAAATTTTGTATTCTCTTAATTTAAAATCGAATGAATGATAAGAATAACTAACCTTCGTCTGATCCATCGTCGCAGTCTGGCCACCCATCGTGGAATCTTTCGTTCGGAATACACTGATGTATAGTTTGGCACTGAAATTCTTCCCCGATTTTACATTCTAAAATTGAGAAAACAGAAAATCAATTCATTCCTTTTTGAAATCACAACACACTATAACAACAGGTTTTGTAAACCATAAAGTGATCCACATGTGTAAATAAATACAAAAAGTTTTTATTCATTGTTTCGGTCGATGTATCACATAATCATAAACATCATTTTAAATATTTTATTCACTAAATCACGCGTTATTGAAATTTTTATTTAAAAAAAATTTAAAATAAATTACGATCAGAACCTTCAGAAAGTTTCTTCAGAAACTTTTTCAAAATCCGCGAAAGCCTATCCGTTAACACTTTGAGTTTTAAGACTTACGGTAACAAACTGTTTTCCATATTTACACGATATGATCGTGAACAAATGACGTTTTTTATTATAAACATACTCAAATTAAAATATCTTTCACGGTTAATTGTTAAGCACATAAAACACTCGATTTTGACAGCACATTCCGCAACTACTAGTTTTATTACAACACTTGGACAAACTCAAAAAATACAATAATTGTTTACTGACTGTACAGTCCCTAGCCTAATTATTAGACGCATTATAACATTCTAAGTAAAATAATAATTATCACGTGATACTCTACAACTTTGTTGTTTTCAAGCGACTGAAACCCGTTTGCACTTGTTTACGTTCGTGCACCCATTGGTTAAAACAGATGATATAAAATATAAATTCGACAATGGGATAAATGAGACGATACATTATATAAATATAAAATATTTATTATAACAGGTATTATATTGTAATAATTAGATCCAATTATTAGATGCGCTGTCGTTTTTTAATAATGACATGGTTTTACACTAGTTTATATGAAATACTTTTATATTTAAACATACATGTCATGGGTTTTAATTCAAGAGATTTCTTATATACTTCCCATGTGTATTTATTTTTTAATGTATTGCATTATAATGCTGATCATTTGATACACGAACATAATCAAGTGTAAACCGGTTTCAGCCGTGTAAAAACAATTAAGCTGTATAGTATCGCCTGATAATTATTATTTTACATAAAATTCAATAATGCGTCTAATAATTTGATATAAATATGAATTAGAATTAAAATTTTTCTTTGTATAACTTTATTGTTTTTGTTTTAAACTTAATTTAAATGTCAGAACTTTTAAACTATTTAATAATAACAATGAAACTAAAATGTGTGCTTTTGATTTATTTATAATATTATTTTAAAAACATTCATTCTTGACACATAGATAATAAATATTTATGATAGGTACAAAATAATACCTATAAATTATAACATCTATTAACATACCTATAAATAACATCAACCTGTTATTATTTTTTTGTATATTAAAAAAATTAATGTTGCAATCGTTTCCGCACTTTTCCTTTAATGGTTGGCCACCCGTACCGTAGATAACCACGATATAATTGAAAAGTTTATTTCATTATATTAATTTTACATAGCTACTTTTTTCCGAAAAAAAAACCCTTTTTGAACGGTCAGCTACCCACAAAAATTGTTTTAGTCCGAAAATTAATCTGGCGAATGACAAATAATGGATGTTTTACTTTCTAAAAAAAAACTATGTCTTTACAAAAACGTAGTTCAAATCTAATTGTGTCTTAAATTTTACAACAAACTTCACATCATTGAATGTGGATAAAAAAAAAAGATAAATTGCTTTTAATTAGCTCGTCATTTCTCGTAGCAGTCAAGGATGTAAAGTCATTATTTACGGATGTTAACGATACGAGCAATTGGAATTTTTTTAATGTTGTTGTAATTTGTTGTTGTAAAATGCATGAAGCAAAAGACTACAACAAGAATATATTGATAAATTGTTTTCACGTGATAAAATTCTGCAATTTTTAAACAATGAATTTTGTATTTTACTGTATCCGAAAAATGAGTAAAATTTTTTTTTTAAAGAAAGAACATTATAATAATTTTCACAAATAAAGCGTTTCAACACAGTTTTAATGGGATAAAAAAGCATTTGATAAAATTGTTCATCATTGTAGGTTAATGGAGCTAGTTTCGTTAAATTGATAAGCATTTTTTTTAATAATTTTGCAAAATCAGCAATTTAAATTTTACAATATTTCCATAGCGTTTTTAAACTAATGTTTTGAAAGCAATATTTTACAAAACACTCATCACAGTTTTGTAAATAAATTTTTTTTTTTATAAAACGGTGATTTTTTTAATATATAAAATAATGACCGGTTTGTTTAAAATTTGATCTGCAAGTTTAAAAAATTTTTAAAAAAAATTCGATTATAAATTTTATTAAAATGTATTCAGAACTCTTTTTGTTCCCTTACTGGTCTATAATAGTTATTGAAATTCAAAAATAGAAGAAAAATAAATAAATAAGGAGATAAATGAATTTACGTTTTTAAAGTCACTCATTTTATTCTTATCAACTGGATTGAGCAAAATAGAAAAGCATTATTAAAAATGGAAGTTTTTTAGGTAGACTGAAAATCAAACCTAAAAAATTAGATAAACTAAACAGGATAGAGTCGCGCAGTGAAGACACGGTTCCCAGTAGAACACCGATGTCAAGCATCACTGGCTGTGGTTAGTAAGCGGGTGGGTGACTACTTTGATCAGCTTAAGTAGGGACAGAGGGTGAGCGGTATCGTCCTCCTTAAACTGTTCTACCGTAAAGTGCTCGACTTAGCGCGCAGGTCGTCGGGCAACCGAAGCGGGGATGCCATCCCCTTTGCAGAGGATCAAAATTGTGATGACACAATTTCGAAACGTATCATCATCAGGATGTTTCCCAAACCGTCGCCAATAGCCCATTGTGCAGCTTTAGTGCGACGTAAATAAAGTACCTATCTACCTAAAAAGGACAAAATAGTTTTACGTTTATCAGACCTGATGCAGGAAAGATATCACTTTCAAACATATGGGCACATTTTTGGTGATTATAGAAATTTAGTGTAAAAGGGCCTTTTCTTTTTTTTCCCTTTTTTTTTTTAGGTCTGAGAAAAATAAAATTATTTTCTCCTTTTTAGTCTGCTTGAAACAGGATTTGTTTTTTTAAATGCAATTTTTTTAGTTCTTCGTCTGTTAGTTTGTTTACGCAGGAAATTTGTTAGGAAATTTATGCCGGAATTGATTCATAAAGTAAAAAACAAATTCCAAAAAAATATGAGAACAAAACATAAAAAATGTAGTTTATAAACCGATGAAAAAAACTGTCTTTCAAAATGTTAAAAAGAATTTTAACAAATATAATATAATAAAATAGGTCTAAATTTAGGTTTTTCTTCATCAACACTGGAATTTCGGTAATAATTTGGTTGGTTTTGAGATGAGTCGGATAAAGAGTCTCATGGTGAGGTTGAAATTCGCGTCGGATGGAATATCCTTAGAAAACATCATTTCTTGGAGAAGTGAATAAATATTAGATATCCCACTCTTACTTGCGAATGCAAATTAAATAGAAGTTTGTCCCACGCTTCATTTTTCAGCTGAAAGTGACAAAAATAAAAAGCTCTTTAATAACACTCTTTCTTCACTACTTTCTTCCACTGCGTACATTTTCTACTATTCCTATGGGTTGAAAAATACGTAAAAATAAGTACTTTTAAGTAAGTATGAAGTTTGAATAATTTAATTTAAAATAAAAAGAGTGAACTTTTAAAGATAACTTTCGAATTTTAAATAAAAGTCAACTGCTTTTGTAAATTGTGATTTGTAATTTAAAATGTTCATCTTATTTTATTGGAAATGTAAAATTATGAAGAAAGAATGAAAAGATGATTTTTGACTTTTTTTTTGACACATCCTCAGAATAGTTTTTTTAGTATTTATTTTATTTTCTCATTCTGAACTTTTATACCTGAAATGATACAAAAGCTAAAATAGCAACTAATCGGTCTACCTGACTTTTTTATTTCGAAATTTGTGACCACCTTATTTTGTTTAAAACTGAACAGTAAATAATGAAATGAACTGTGCTTCCCTTACGAATTTTTTCGAAAAAAAAAAATGCGAAAAATAAACATATTTTTTTATTTCATTACTAAATACAAGGAACTCAAATAAAAAAAAAATACGCAATTTATAAGTTGAAATTATTTGAATTTTTTAATGTGTCAAAAATATTTAATTTACCATTATCCCAAATTATTTCGGAAAAATGAAGTAGTTAAATATTTCTCTTTGTATATGTTCACATCTTCTAAAAAAATCATCTACATTACAGTAGGGAACCGATTATCCGGAACGATCGGGACCATCGCTATTCCGGATAACTGATTTTTCCGGTTTTCTGAATCACTACAAAAAGCCGTTTTTTTTATTGTTAAACCCAACTAAAAAAAAAATAATTATGGAAATAATCTTAAAAAGAGGAAAAAACGATGAAGTAATACACTAATGATTATTTCCAAAGTGATGGTAAGGTAAACATCCTTCAAAAAAGAAAGAAAAATCCTAAAATCTTATGAGGAAAAAAAATATCTTTTAAAAAAATGGCGGGAAAATTTCTCGAATTTCGTTCCGGTTTTTTGGTTTTCCGGTTTTCTGATTTCCGGATAACGGGTTCTGTACTGTACTTTCACTTTTTACTCTTTTTTTTTCTATGTAAATTAAACAACCATCGTATTGTGCAAAACACATGTCCCACACATGGCAAGCTCCCAAACAAATAACTTGCAATCGCAGCAGATTATTATTATTTTCCGCTTTGCTTACGGCCCAATGAAAATGTTATAAAACAAAACGTATTGACGAATTCTGCTATGCCCGAGTTTATTCGGGATAATAAATATTTGCAATATATACATATCCGAGTCAACTCGGGATATTCAGGGAAGCGGTTAAAAAAATACGCAAATAGACAAAAGGAATATTATTTTAATTTCGAAAAATTTATATTTACGATTATAAAATTCTAGGCTGATTCGGGATCTAATACCTAATGAATACAAAGTACACGCGTTTCCTAATAACTTATCGAGATATGTTTTAAGAATCTTACAATTAATAATATTAAATATATTAAATATTAAAAAAATAAAACAGAAAAAATTATTTTGCTCTGTGTCCCATGCTGTTATGTCCATTTGTTAATCTAGCAACACTCATTTTCAAATAAAGGAGGAAAAAAAAAAACAGTTATTCACGAAATATATTTCTCAACATTGACAAATTAATTTACATCTCATTAGTGTTTTCCTCCAAGTCTCGTCGTTAGAAAGAGCAATGCAATCAAGAACGTTTTTAATAAACAATAAACACTGAAATTGAGATAAAGTGGATAGATTAAAGAGATATAACATGTATCGTTCATGTATTTTTTTCACTTCAGAAACTTCTTAGAATAAAAAAAAAAAAATATATTTACTTTACATTTTTTTCAATCCATTTACATAAAATGTAGTGGAAAAATAAGGAAATATTTTAGATAAATTATTTTTTAATGTATATAATTATCACACTGTAAATAATTTCGAACCATTCTATCACTTCAATGTTCTTAAAAACCTTATTCAGAGCAAATCTCGAAAGTGCAAAATAGTGAAATGTTTTCTTCAAAAGTTGTTGTTTCCCGTTCATTAAATGAATGTCAATAAATAATTGTATTTGTTCATTAAATGAATGTAAATAAATCAAATAAACAACAACAAAAAATGATTCACGAAGAGGAAAGCATGCAACGACAGTACCAAAGAAGAAAAAAAAAAGCCGCATGCAAATTTATTTATTTTGATATTAACTTGTTTTAGAACAAAACGAGACTTTGTTTTGGAAGATAATGTAAATTGTTTTTTAGATATACTCCTCAATAAATGAATATAGTTTCTTAATGGTCTCTCTATTTTCAATTGCAATTATCAAGTTTTTACTTACATAATGAGTGATTCTGCTAGTCTAGACGCAGACCTCACCGCAATTTCCTGACATTATGGTTACAAATAGTACGGTTTTTACAATAGAATTTATTAACAATGGCTATAATATTAATATCCCCAAAAAATTATTTTCCAATTTTTTGGGATATGAATATTATTTATTTATCAAAGTGCGTTAATATTGTATTTCCACGGAGTATTTTTCAGTAGTTTTGTACAGTAGTTTTATAGTTAATTACTAAACGCAGTTACATTCCTTAATTTTTGCAATTTAGAGGGGAAAAAACCCTTTCGAACTCTATGTCTGAACGGGTTTTTGTCTTATCGAGATTACAGTCCCTGATCAAATGATAAGACGCTCTGCAAGATTCTATTTAATTATCAGGCGATACTCTACAACAATAAGTGTTCACGCGGCTATTTACACTTGTTTACCTTCGTGTATAAACTGGTTAACATTGTAATGCATCGCGTTGAAAATAATTACAAATAGGAAGTCTATAAAAGATCTTCTTTATTAAAACTCATTTCACTTAAATTTAAATATAAGAGTATTGCCTATAAATTCGTGCAAAAGATACAATTATTAAAACACTGCAGAGCATCGAATAATTTAGTCTAATTATTATGATATACTAATAAAATGCTTGATATAATAAATATCCTATATTTATCTAATATATTGTGTAATGTATCCAATTGCGAAATTTATTTTATATATTGTTTAATTTAACCCACTGAACGTCAACAAACCGGTTTCAGTCCCTCAAAAACAATAAAGTTGCATAGTATAACTTGATAATTAAGATTATATATAGAATCTAATAGTGCGTCTAATAACTGTAGTTAATTTAATATGTATATAAACATTCTCCACACACATCGAAAAAAGACTCTCAAGCATTTGTTGTGGCGGTATTTTTCTAAAGTCATAAAAACGTGAAAGATAAATAGAAAAGAATCTTTTTTATTGAGTGAAATAAAACGCTCACTGAGTTTTCCCTTGACCCAAATTGACGGGAATGCCTCCGCTCTTTAAATCAAATCAGAGTAAGTAAGCATGCAAACAGTTGGCGCAACAAAATCTTGCACTGAACGGTTGAAGGAGTTTTCTGAATTTAAATCATGTGACTTATGAGAAGGAGAATCTTCTTCTGAAAAATGGAATATATAGAGCAGTATTTTGTTGTTGTTTTTTTTTTGAAAAAAAAAACATACAATAAAAGCTTTACTGCCGTTTTCTGGTACCGAAAAATGAATTATACGCAAATAAAATTGATAATTTTATATTTTAACATCTGCTGTCCTAAAAAAAAATTCATGGTTTTGATAAATAAATCTGAAAGTTATTTTGTTATTTGTAAATGACTGGAAAAAAACTTTCAAATAAATAGTGCAGTAATAAGCATGAGTAATTGTAAATTCAAATAAACTAATTCGATTTGTTTTATTCATTGATTATTTATTTTTAGGGATTAAGAGCTGATATATAAAATAACTCAAATATTATATACCTATTTTTTGCTTAACTTTAATTAAAATTTCATCGCCGTACCCGGTTTTTTTCCCCAGAAAAAACAAAGCGTAAAGATGCTTTTTTCTCATGGATGGGTTTTGTGTTTACAGATTATTTGAATGCCCGAAGCATTTTTTTTTTTTATCAAAGACAAAGGTTTGATTTTGAAAGAAGTTTTTTAAAAGTTTCTTTTTTAATAATTTTATAGCCTGTTAAGTTTCTGTGACTAGTAAATTTCTTAATTTTGTACGTAAATAACCGTAGAAAATCTTGATGATTTAAGAAAGTAATGTTTAAAAAAGTGAAATGTGGCCGTGATCACTGTTATCATTAAGCAAAATAGTTTCAAAATATGAAAAAATAAATAAAAAAAGGTTAATAATATAATTATTGGGAATTATTTCGGATTTTTTTTTCTTCTTTTTTTTTTACATGAAGTTCAAGTCATGAAAACTTATCTTAATTATCTCGAAAGCAATATAATTCCATATCCCCCCTCAACAAGTGATTTACAGGTTGATTTTCTGGGTAGGTAAGGAAACTTTCAGTGATAAGTTGAGTAAGTTCTATCAAATGGTCCCCCAAAGGAAATATTTATACAGTTTTATGATTGTGATATGATTCTGGTGCAATGTACCACATAAAACTTTTTATCATTGCTGAATGCTACTGAAGTACACTGTTAGAAATTTCTCGGTTAAAATGGTTAAATAACAATTTATTTAATTGTTATTTTACCATATTGAAACAAAACAGTCAAACTAACATAAATAAGATGGTATTCAAGCTGTTAACTGTGAGAAAAATCGTTTATTAATTGATTTCACCTAATGCGGTTAAACAACCAGAATTTTTTCGCCCCACCAAATGAGTCTACTTAATTCCTTGCAGTTGGGCACATATTATAGCCGTGATGGCTGTCAATCTGATGACCGACCGAACCGGGTTCGAGTCACATTGGCGATAATCCTATATTTCCCCCATTCCTTTCAACAACGAAGAGTTTTCAGTGTCCCCAACTGGTGACTCTAGTCTATTAAAGTGCGATACTCTCATTTATGGATAGATGGCGGCACTATGAAGCTACTAAACTATCTCCAAGTCCAGTTAAATGTCCTTTTCCTTCTTTTGAAAGTATGCTAGTTGTAAATGGTTTAAAAAATGTATACTTCTATATTCATGCTTTTTTAACCATACTATTTGTGAACTGTTTCAAAACCGTAAAGATAAAAAATGTTCTTTGCTGCAAATTTTACGGTTAATGGGATGGGCAGACTGGTGCCAGTTATTTTACCATAATTTTAGAATGAAAATTCTAAAAATGTACTCTTTTAACTAGAAAGTTAATAACGTGCAAAGCGTGTTCCGTCATCAATAAACAGTTAGTTTAAATAATTGTTTTAAATCGTCTGCCGATATAATAACTGCAACTCTAGCTGGTTGCTGGGCAACCAAACGACTTTTTCTTATTATTAATGTTATGCTTATCGTTCGTCTGTGCATGTCTGTGGAAATAAAAGAATGTAAAAGCTAACAAAGCGTTCATACTCATTTTACATAAATCTAGTGGAAATGTTATTTCAGACGAAGAACATATCGGATAGAACTCATAGGGCAGTCTTTGAATGAGCATGAAGAAGTCAAGATGACGTCATTTGTGTTTTCTTTCATCAGCCAATAAATAATCTTTGTATGCGTTTATTAAAAGTATCCATCCATAAAATAGAACGTTGTACTACATTATGTTTATATAATACAGATACGTTTATATTCATTCCCTGAATATCTAATATTTTATTTAATGTATAGATTAAAATAATGTAAAGTAATGTATAGATTACTTTAGTAATTTTGAAATTAAACTAATTTTCGGCAATTTAATGGACCACTCTAGTTTATTTGCACATAAGCTAGATAATTTGTAGAATAACTGGTTTCTACACTTTAAAAATAAGATATACAGTTCCAAATTATCAGACGCACTATAAAGATTCTATGTAAAATCTTCATTATCAGTTGATAGATTATACGGCTTTATTTTTCTTTTACTAGACTGAAACCGGCCTGTACTTGTTTACGTTCAATTGGTTAACATTATAATGCAAAACGTTAAAAATAAATTAAAATAGGAAGTGCATAAAAAATCTTCTGCATAAAAACCCATTAGATGTATGTTTAAATATAACAGTATTGCCTATAAACGCGAGCAAAACATACAATTATTAAAACACTACAGTGCGTCTCATCATTTGATCTCATTATTATAATATACTTGATATAATAAATATTCCGTATTTATATAATATATCGCCTAATTTATATTATCCATCGTCCAATTCAACCCATTGATACTGGTTCCAGTCTCTTAAAGACAATAAAGCCGTATAGTAGCCGTGTATAATTAAGATTTTACATAGAATCTTATAGAGCGTCTAATAGTTTGGCCAGGGACTGTATGTAATCACAGATATTAATCATTTAAAAAACATTAAAAGATGTTACTTTTAACTAATTCCTTAACGAGCGAATTAAAATAAATATCTAATTAGATTTGACCATAGAAAATTCGAATAAGAAAAAAAGACATTACCAAAGAGCACTCAAAAAGAAAATATGAATGTAAAAAAATCGTAACCTACACTCTATCAATGTAACGCCATTTTTAGTATTTATATTTAGATTTAAATCTCTTCATTCTCTTCAAAAATAGGAAATAACAGAAATACCAGTTCTCCCTCCCATCAGTATTCTGCTCGAAGCAAATTATTTTGTGTGACCAGAACTTGCGGGGCCGAATCTAGGCCAAGGAGTTCTACCTCCAGCCTTAAGGCATGCAGATAACATTCGGGACAATTCGTGAAGTGACCATTTCTTTTATAGAGAGATTCCACTGTTCTCTCTCTTTTTATCGTTTGCGTTACTTGGTTTGTTTACTTTTTTTTGAAACAACTCTCGAGTCATGCTTACCGGCATTAAATCTTAAGGAATAGTTCCAACGAGAAGAGAATTCGCGCTTCGTTAAAACTTCAACTGAAGTGTGTGTGCTTTTAATTCATGTACAAGGACGGGAAATAAGATATTTGTTTCCTTTTTCTTTTTTGTTTAGCAAATCGGTTGAGCCATTTTTAAAGTTTATTTCGTGGGACAAAAATCATCACTTTTTCGAAAAGTTAAAGAATATATCGATACATATAATATTGTGTCGTTATTAATAATAATTCTAAAAATGTAACTTAAAATAATTTTGTTTCTTAAGAAATATATATAAAACTACAGATATATTCCTTTTATATATTTAAAAAAAGAAACAGGTGGCGCCTCAGTATCCCTCAGCATTTCCCGGAATTGCATGTGCAGTTTATTTTAGATAGTTTCTGCCTTGTTTAAAACTTTATATTTGACAATTCATTTTCTAAACCTCCATTTTAATTCAGTTAGAGGCTCCACTTCTTTCTCGAACATCAACCATCGGAATATATTTTTTTTCAGATCGAATACCGATCGATCTAGGGTAGAATACCGATAAAGCATTGGAGTAAGAAATAAAGATACATTGATATTCTTTTACAGAAAAATTTATTTACTTAAGAATTTATTTGCTTTTAGAAAAGTCAACAATTTAAAACGCATTGTTCGTCTTCAGATATACATAACTGCAAAATATTATAATTCTACTACTTATTATTTTCTCTAAAACGAATGGCGCAATGCAGGAGGAAAATCTTCAATTTGAATATAAAGTTAAGTCGAAGTTTTCTTCTTTAAATTACGTTAAAAGTCTTATGTTTCGAATCTTCGAAACAGATTTTTTTTTTGTAAGATGGGCTTCGTCCACTCATTTCATCTGTCTTAAAATTAAAATAACGTAGAAATATTTAAAAGTTCAAAATAAAATAATGATGCCATTAAGTAGAAGTTAATATAGTTTAAAATTAAAAGTTCTCACATAAAAAGCGTTTTTTCATTTACGTTTTCTCTTACAGTCCCTGGACAAATTATTAGGCGCACTGTAAGATTCTATGTAAAATCTTAATGATTAGGGGATGCTATACAGCTTTATTGTTTTTATGTGACTGAAACTGCCTTGCACTTGTTTACATTCGTATATCAATTAGTTAAATTAGACGATAGAAAATATAAATTCAACGATGGGATAAATTCGACTCTTCATTATATAAATATAGAATATTTATTGTATGAGGTATTATATAGGCACATTATAATAATTACACCAAATTATGAGACTCACTGTTAAGGTCTGGTTTCTTAGGACAAGCGCCTTATCTGGGCGTCAGCGGGACGTCAACGTCGCGCTGACGCCAACAGAATACTGGTTTGTTAGCTCAAGGTCTGGTTTCTTAGAACTAGCGCCTTATCTGGGCGTCAGCGGAAAGTTGACGTAGAGCTGACGCCAAAAAAATACTTTTTTGTTCGCTCAGCGTGAGCAGTCAATCCTACGCAGACATTATCTCTCATTACGCATGCGTTAATAACGTAAAAAAATATTTATTTTGAATTTGTATTGATTTTGTGATTGTCGACCAGTGTTTTAGAGAACAAATAATGACTTTGTCCAAGAAAAAGCACATTATAGATGAGCTAAATGAAGAGTGCTATGTTTAATGAAGAAGCTATGTTTAATGTCAAAATCAAAATCTTGGCTGATTTCAATGTGCTGTTGGATGTTGTCCGCCATTGCTTCTGTGGCTAACGTCACGTTGTAATCCAACTGCAGTTGAGTTGGACGGCAGTGGTAGTTCAGATGAGCGTTCAATGACGTATACTATCAAACTCACAAATGGACCAATCAGAGGTTAGCGCTGATTTCCAGCTGACGGCGTCCTGTCCTAAGAAACCAGGCCTTTAGTGTTTTAATAATGACATGTTTTGCACGAGTTTATCGACAATACTTTTATATTTAAACATGCATGTCATGGGTTTTTATAGGAGATTTTTTATACATTTCCTATTTGTATTTATTCTTAACGTATTGCAATACAATGTCAACCTATTGATACACTAACGTAAACAAATCAGTCAGATAAAGACAATAAAGCTGTATAGAGTATCACCTGATCATTAAGATTTTACATAGAATCCTATACTGCGTCTAATAATTTGACCAGGGATTGAATGCTCCATAGTTAATTAAAAATCCATTTCTGGCCAAACTTAATGAAATCACTGAAAACAAAATAATAAACTCTTTTTTTTTTTAAATTTTATGTACGTAAAATATATTCTTCTCTGTACATGCTGAAAAAAGGTTCTGGACTTCACGCACACAAATAGTTAAAAATGTTTAAATTTGACAGTCTAAAGATGAAACCTAACAGACATGAATATTTGTCACAATTTAATAAAAGTAACATAAAATTCGCTAAAAAACGCGCTTATTTCATGTAACAATCCAATATATTTTAATTTCAAAAACTCTATTTTTAATACCCGGTTCTATTCAAATACCGGTTAGTCTTCCCTTTCATTAGTTATTCGTGAAATAAAACAACGCCTTAACCACTACCACACCCTTTACCACAAACACCTACGTAAAGGGTTTAAATAAACACCCACCAGTGTTTCAAGAGTCACAACTCAACTCCTCTATTCAAAAGGAGAAAAACAAGGTTGCGTTTTTATGGAAGCAATGGTATCTACCGAAGTCATCTCTTTGGTATGTCTCTTCCATACTATTCAATAGAATATTTCCTCTCAGGTTGCATTCATTGAAGAAAGGTTAAAGAAGGTTGGAAAATAATAGCCATCTTAAACAATAAAGACCGATTTGCAGAGATGATATTGAACTTAAGAGCTCACTGTTTTAGCATCGACATGTAACACTTGAATGGAACACCTCTGACATTTCATTCACTTATCTAACAGCAATAATGAATGAATATTCATTCAGGGCATAACTATAGGAGTGAATTATTTGTTGCGAAAGATTATTTGGAAATTCAGTAAGTGTACAGTCTCTGGCCAAATTATTAGACACACTGTAAAGATTCTATGTAAAATCTTAATGATCAGGCGATACTCTATACAGCTTTATTGCTTTTACGCGGTTTGCACTTGTTTACGTTCGTGTATCCATGGGTTAAATGAGACGATAGAAAATATAAATTGGACGATAGGATACATTAGATGATATATTACATAAATATAGAATATTTATTACATCAAGCATTATGTAAGCATATTATAATAATTAGATCAATATTATTAGACTCACTGTAGTTTTCACTTGATTTGCTAGGGTTAATAGGCAATACTTTTATATTTAAACATACATGTCATGGGTTTTTATTGAGGAGATTTTTTATACTTCCTACGTGTATTTATTTTTAATGCATCGCATTGCAATGTTAACCCATTGATACACGTAAACAAGTGCAAACCAGTTTTAGTCATATAAAAACTATAATAGTATCACATGATAATTAAGGTTTTACACATAATCTTAGAGTGCGTCTCATAATTTGACCAGGACTTTATGTGCAGATTCTTCTGTAAAATAGTTCTTAAATAAATGTCACATTATAATGAGCTCAGTTTTTATTTTGATTTTTAAACATGAAAAAAAAACTGGAATGGAACCTACTATTTTATTTTGTACTTTAAAAGTTTTCTTTTTTCGATGTAGTTAGTCATCATCAGCACTTATTAAATATTTCTTATTCATAAAACAGCCTATTTTCCAATTCGAATCAATTCTGTAACCTACTTTGAAATCATTAACATGGAAGTATAAAATTTCCTAGAGTAACATAGAACTCTCCTTTGGCACTATTCATTTAAAAGCCTTATCATCATCACTGATGTATTCATTTACTTTATTAGCACAAGAAATACTAAAATCATTCATCCAGATTTTCTATATTATTTAAGCAATACATTTCTTTTAAACGCTCTTCATCCCTTCTAAAGCAATTAGGTTCATCACTATTCATGTATTTATTAACTTTTTAAATAAAAACAAATAAAGTTTCGTTTCAAACTTAGAGTGTTAAGATAAATGTTTCAATTAAAAATGATGAATGACAAGGTCTTCGAAATATTGAGGACATCAAAATAAAACTATTTTAACCTGTCTGAGGAAAAGTCACGATGACCTTAAGACGCGTAATTTTTTTTTTTTTTTTTTGCTCCTCCTCGATGACTTTTAATTGAATCTATTCAAAATAGATCAGCCTATGATCAAAAATGTGACAAAGTAAACATTAGAAAGCTAAACATGTTAAATGAAGTGTTTTAATTTAAAATTAGCTATTAACTTTTATTTGAAGTCTTTTTTTTTATTTAAGCTTTTATTTCAATATTTATATATTCTCTAAACATTGTGTGTGTTGTTTTGGGCATTCTCATTTTCAGTTACATTTTGTTTTCCTGCTTAAAAACGATGTATCTCAGAAACTTAAGATGACAAAGTGTTTTTTTTTTGTCATACTACTGTAGTGTGTCTAACAGTACAAAAATACAATTCAAATGCACCAATATATAAGACAGTTCACTCGATTCTATGATGGGGTACCTTTTCACACATGAAAATAGACATAGTTTATATCTATCCTCCCCACATTGGTGACCCGGACGTGATGGGAACACGCTTACCTTGACAGAAACTCCCATTTCGATTTGAACGCGCCTACTTCCATGGATGGTCCGCATTGAACAGTTGACTCGCTACGTGTGACTGCGATATTATCCTCCTCCTCGCGCTGTTGCTACTCAGTCTCGATCACACGCAACATCGACCTGCATAAGCTCGACTGCTCATGGCAACACCATAGCCATCACGACCCTGAACTTAATGCAGCTCTAACGATCAGCAAAAGTACGGTGATCTTAATACTGCTCTCACGGCCTTTTACAAAAACATCGATGAATCAACTAGTGGTATCCGTTCATCGAATTCGATCACAGATAAAATTCTAGTTTGGGAGTACTGTATTTTCATTCGTGAGTTTTTATCTTTTAAATTTACTTCTCATTTATGACGTCACACATTCCAAATTCTTAACTTTAAATAATTTATTTAAGTAGAATTAAGATTATTTTTCCTATACGACTCATCAAAATCAAACAATAATATTTACTAAAATTAAAATCATTCACTGCATTTATTTCGTTATTACTCTTGCTGAGGTAGCCTATTTTAATTTATTTTAGCTACTTTTTTTGTTTGTTAACCATTCAGTATGCTTCAAAGATATTTGATATTTTATAGAAAGCAATTGTGTACGGCAGTGACGTGTTTGATGATTTGGCAACTCATTTGCATCAATGAATAAGAAAAATCAATGAATAGTTTGTGTAAGAGTAAACTAAATAAATTATTTTCACTCAATCACCTAGTTTTGTCCGAAATGTCAATCCCATTCATTATAAAACGAACGGTCTCGTCTTTCGAATTGTGATCGTGAAAGAAAAGGGTATCTTCTTGCTTATCAGAGTGTAGAAAATGACTAATTTTGTCCATTCCTTATTTACAACTATTATTTTTTTTCCTTCCCCCCATTGAAATCGGATAATGAGATTTTTCGAACTCACTCTTTTGTGTGTCTTAAGAGATGTGACATACTTTGTAAAATTTATTGGGCAGAAGACAGCGTTTTATATTTAATCGGACAATACAATATATCACGAAAAGGAGGCGATCATTTCGACTTTCTATTTACAAAATCCTAAAAAAAAAAAAAAAAAAAAAAAAAAACATTGAACACGATATCCGTAAGTAGATTAATATTATAACTTAAAAGAAAAGAAAAATAGAATGTGGGATGTCCTCATTTCGAAGCCTCTTTGTAAAATATCTTTTTATTTTTAATTTTTTTAGTTTACCATTGAGTTATTTTAGTTAATGTTTATAAAAACGTTTTAGTCTATCTGAGTTTCTTTTCGTTTTTCTTAATTTTTCAAATATTTTTCGATTGTGTGTTTTGAGTTCATAAAATGTATAGTTTTTTTCTCACAATCCACTGTGGGCCAGAAGACCATGATCTTTGGCCAAAAGTCAAAAATTAAATTTTTAACTAAAATATGTGTAGGCAGTTTTAATATAGACCTAATTAAGTATTCATAATCGTTCCAAACATTATTACTACATATTAGATGTTATAATTTACTTTTTGGACTGACGAGAGTACAATAAAATGAAAAATATGTTAAATATTTTTTTAAATGTAACTTTTAAATTTTTATTTCAGAAATATATATAGGAATTTCACTTTACTGTTACATTTTTATCAGATTAATTAGTTTGAAATGATAGTACAATTTTTCAATGTGTTGGATTAGTTAATACTCTTGACAAACTTACAGTTTATATCTTATCATTTGACATTTTACAATGTTTGAATGACTTTCGAAAGTTAGTTCCAAAAAGTTCCACGAGGTAATTAGCTAAAAAAATTTTTGTTGTCTTCTTTGTTGTTTCTTCTTTCGAAAAAACCTGCCCCATTTTGCCCGTATTGCAAAGGTGGACTAAATATACCGAAGAACAAAAATGATGTTTTTTTTTTTAATGTTTTCGCGTTATTTTGTAATATTACTTCGGAAATAATTTTTTTTTTTTCATTTTTAATATAAAATTACGAAAATTGTTATATTTTGATGGCTATATTTAATTATTTAAACATACTATATTTTTATTTTTGCTCGTCATATTTCTGTCGCCATTTTGCTTTTTTGGGTATTTTTAGTGCATTTCAAAATTTTAACTATGAATTCAATTTACCTGCACATAAAAACCCCTAAAAAAAACCTCAAATTTTGAAACAAATTTTATCGAAATACTAATTTTGACCACGAAACCTTGGATGCTGGCCCACTGTGCAATCATGAAAATTTGCTTCATTGTATTGCAAATATTCATTAGTGCTTTAAAACATTCTATTGGTAACAATAGTTACAAAACTGAATCAAATTCTATTTTCAAGCCATGGTGATTTTTAAACGCGCAATTTCAGTTTTGTTTATTTAATCATAAAAGCATTTTATTGCCTCGGGGACGCATTTCTTCAAACGCATAAGAAAGTTTTCTTAGATGCACATTTTAAGCAGTATCGATTTGCAATCACGCATTTGAAGACGAGCATTTTCTATAATTTGTAATCTATATTATTATTTGTATTCCATAATTAAAGTAATTTTCAAAAGAAGAAATTCACCCATTATTTAAAGCTCAAAAGGCAGTAGCCAAATATTTTTTTAAAAATATTTTTTTCACATTCAAACTTTTGTTTAGACTTCTCAGAAGAAAAAAATTAGAATGCAAATAAAAGTTTAATTATTTTTCTCTTTATAGTATTCGATACTTAACTGCATGAATCATTTCTAAAATTATATGTCCTGCATTTTATAACAGAGTTTTTATGAATATTTCTTTCTCTCCCTTATGGTAAAAATTAACGTCATTTTTTTTATTGTAACAGAACATTGTTTTCTTAAAGACACCAAACGAAAAAAGGATGTGTTAGCCTCGTAAAAGTACAAAAACTATCATCACCTAAACTATCATAAGCCCCCATCAAATAATAATATTAAAAAAAACACACACAATAATTTTGAGTGCTGATGTTTTTTAAAAGACAAATGTGTCTTTGATGACTGCCATAAAATGGTTATCATAGTAATTTGCACGAAGAAAAAAAAAACGTGTTTAAAAAATGGGTGAGCAAAATCTACAGAGTTGATACGCACCACTAATCACTCTAAAAATAAACTTCAGACAGATTGGATGGAATGACCAGATTTGAATATAGTAACTGCTTCGGATTTTCTTCATAGATTGAAGGGTTCAATTTATTTGAAAAATAAATAGATTGCAGATGTCAGTAAAATTGCAATGTAAACCCAAACAATTGTAAATTAAAAACAAAATTAAGTTATTTGAAATGTGATTTTGTATTTCGACGTATATCTTGTTCACACTTAATAAATGCAAAACTAAGGCGTTAACTTTATATCCCACAAAGTTGTGTTTCAGTCATTTAAGAACCACAAACATTTTAAGATTAAAACATTATGTTCAATCAGATTAGGATAATTAAGTTAAGGAGTCATTTACAGTCTCTGGCTAAAGACGCATTATAAGATCCTACGTAAAATTATAATTAACAGGTGATAATTGTTTTTGCAAGACTTCAAACCGGTTTGCAGTTGTTTACATTAGTGTATCAATGAGTTAAATTAGACGATATATAATATAAATTGTTTACTCTCCTGTATCAATTGATTTACAATGTAATTCAATACGTTAAAAATATATACAAATAGGAAGTTTATTAAAAATCTTTCGAATAAAAATCAATTACATATATGTTTAAATATAAAAGTAATGCTTACAAACTCATGTAAAACATGTCATTATTAAAAAACAACTACAGTAGGGGAGAATGGTGTCAATTGTAACATTTTTTACTTAACTATTTTTAACTAACAAAAAATCCAATATATTATTAGTATTAATTGACAGACGAGTAAAGTAGACTATCCTCTACTAGAAAAAAAATTAAATACCTGATTTTAAATATTATTATATTAGTTATTAACAATTTTTGACAGTCGTGCACTTGTTACAATTGTCCCCACTTACGGGGTCAATTGTAACAGTTCATAAATTCAACTAAAACATAGTTAATTATACATATTATCATAGTTGTGATATATTTTTTATTGATCAAAATAGTAGTGATATTTTAGGAGTAAAAATAATAATGAGCAGAGACCTAAAGGGTTAAACTTTTAACTTTAAGGGGTTAAAAATTTTAATTTTTGCTGTGAAAGGTGACAAATAAAATGATGCACATGCAACATAATATAAATGCTATAGGAAACTATTGGTGGTTCTTAAAGAGTTAAGTAATGGTTTGTAAACATAAGATTATTTATTTTCAGCTGCTACAATCGTCCCTTTACTTATTGTTACAATTGTCCCCAAGACGCCATTTCAGCTTCATTTGTTAAAAACAATGCTAGTTAATTAGCAAAACTAATCTTTTTTTTTATTGAAATGTTAATTAAGGTGTCCACTTACATATTCGGTTACTAATTTTTATTTGTTTAAACAAAACTACTTAGTTACAATAAAATATTCTAATACCAAAAAAAATACTTGCGTGACGTGAAAATATCTTTTGTGATGTAACTCTTTCAAAAGTACATAAAAATGGTTGCCATCAGGGGTGTACATGTAGATTTGTTAAATACACCTTGTGTGCCACCTAGGAACCAAATCTAGAACCCGACACTCGAAATTTTTGCTCTGTTACAATCGTACCCTGTTACAATTGACCCCACACTCCCCTACGCCTCATAATTGGTTCTAATTATTATAATATACTAATATAATACCTGAATATTCCATGTTTATATAATATATCATTTGATTTATACTATCGTCAAATTTATATTACACATCGTCTCATTTAACCCATTGAACATCAACAAGTGCAAACCGGTTTCAGTCTCGTAAAAACACAAAAGCTGTTATAGAGTATATGACCTGATCATTAATATTTTACATAGAATCTTTACAGTGCGTTTAATAATTTGGCCCCAGGGACTATGCATGCTTTGTTAAAACTAAGTGGGGTAACATTTATTACGCTATCATCATTCAAAGTTTGAAATTTCAGAATCATAAAAATTGTATGATTAAAACATTCAGATTAGGATAATAAAATTTCGAAGCAATACTCAAAATTGAGAGGAAGACAGGGAATGCCCACTGATCATTCGGTGATATGGGCAATTTATTAAAGCATTATCGGTTTAGAATAATAAATTTGCGAACCATGCAATAATAACCACATAGAGAAGATATCCAATACTTGAATTATACAAAGAGCGGATTTCGCATATTGATGATTTAGGCAATTTCCAATTTTTGAATTTTCCCAAATGAGAAATTATTTAAAAAAATTGAGAATATTTCGCATAGTGTGAATTCTTATATTAATATTTTTATATTAGCATTATATTAGAAAAATAAATTTAGAATGCACGCTGTTTCCAATATTTGTTGTGAAAATAACTCCGCAAAGCAAAGGTTGTTTGCAAAAAAATTGTAAATGTTAAATTTAATGAATGAGTTATTATTAAATTCAAAATTTCAGCAAAAATTTCCTTTAAAATAGAATTTAAGACAATTTTCGATATTTGCTGGAATACAAATGAAAGGTTATTCGCAAAAATTGCAGGTGTTAAATTTAATGAGTAATTATTATATTCATATTTTCACTAAGATGAACCTTAAATAATTGAATTTAAGATAATTTTCAATATTTAGTACTCCACTAATGAGAGGTTATATGCAAAAGTTGTTAAATTTAATGAGACATTATATTCTTATTTTACGTAAAAAGTACCTTAAAATAATTTTTTTTGCAATTTCCTGTATTTGCCTGAATAGAGAAGTTATTTGAGAGGATGTTGAATTATATTAGAGTTCATATATTAATATTATCTCTAAGAAAATACCTTAATAGATATAAACATTTTAGACAATTTTCAACATTTACAATAAGAAATTCTATAAGACTATAATATTTTCTATTTTTTTCCTTTTCTATTAACCATAGTAACATTGATAATAAGAAAATGTTTAAAAAGTTACCCTATTTATTAAGTAAGCAGAAATTGTTTTGTCACGCGATAGTTTTTCAAAAGAAACATTTTTATTTAAACATTTTCTTTAAAAATCAAGCATAAACTATCAAGAAAAATAAACAATAGTTCTACAGAAATAAAATTTTAAAAAAAATAAACATATAGAAAAAAGGAATTTTTAAAAAAATCAATCAGATTTCACTTGAAAAAAGTAGCCTTGCAGAAAACATTTCATTTATTTTTAATAATGGATGAAAATTTTATTTTCGTTTCATACTTAAATAAATATTTAATCATTTAAATCAGAACAATAAACCTTCTTCAAAGTTTGAAGATTCTTCCTTTATTGTTTCTTTAATAATAGAAAATTCCAACACTTTTCAGAGAGAGAGAGAAAGGTCAACAAAATATTAAATGTTCCACGTGAAGAAATAGTGAAAATCTCGAGATGAATGGGTGCAACCTTGCTTGAAAAAAAAATCATATATAAAAAAAAAAAAAAAAATGTTTCGTTCTTATCAGACGAGATATTCGACCTTGAGATTTTTTGTTCTGAAAGAGAATTATTTGACATGCCACTCCACACATCAAAGTCACCTTTGGCTGCAAAACGGACATTCCTTTTTTTTTTTGTTTAATTCTTTCATTTTACTTTTATTTTACTGCTGCTGCTAAATGACGGGTTAATTTTGTATTTTCTAACACAATATCAAAAATCAAGTAGAAATTAAGTTTGTGTTTTTTAGCGAATCGTAAGATCATGATTTATATGCCTTTTCAAAAATTATTTAATGTTTTATTAGTATTTCAATAATTTTAGAGCCGCTGTAACTATAAAACTACAATTTTTACAATCATAGAATGCATTAATTGCGTGTGCAAGATTATGAATATAAAAATCAAAGAAGCCGTTGCTCTCATGTTTGTTTTGTTACGAATACCCTCAATAATTTGTTCCGTTATGGATGTGAAAATGTCAGTTTAACAATCAGAACATGCATTTTTCAAAAATTTCCTCTTTATCAATGTGCGTAGCCAAAAGCACCCTTTAAGTACTTTTTAAGCACTCAAAAAGCATTTTAAGCACTCTATACATTAACAAAATGCAAAATAATTTTCAAAGACTTTACATGATCCTGATAAAATAACTAGTTCCTGACAAAGAACTCTTTTCTTGATGATATTAGCCATTGTAAAAAGGTAAGACAGGTTTATCGGTTCGATATCAGAGAGTGAAAAATGAAGCCTGTAATTGCGAATAGCTTGCAAATTGCAGCAGAGTTACACATGAGAGTGCAATAATCTAACCGAACTCAGTTCAGTGGACGCACATACGGAATAAATATTTCATCAAACGTGTAATATGATGGGTGCCTTCACACCCTACGGACCAAAGGTAAGCCGAAGTGCATTGTGGTTGAATGAATTGTGAAAACTTTGAATAGAACAACGTGAAAAGCACGCTTTTGCATACTATCGACATGGTAAAGAAAAAAAATCTCATTTTCGAAAAGGGAAAATGAAGCACTTTTTAAAAACACCTAATGAGAAAAGCACCTTTATGGGCTTTTAAATTATGAAAGTTGAAAATAAGCACCTTTTAAAAAAGCTACGCAACCTGTTTCTGTAATTGCAATTTAAAATGAGACAAATGTAATGCAATAACTCATAGTGTCTTACCGACTCCACTAAACGGGTAATGAGTCAGGCTAACAGTTGGAAGTTTTCGCGATTTTCCTCTTCGTGTGACGGTTTCAGGTAATGTTTGATCTATGAGAATACTTAACTAGGCTACGGAGTCGAAAATAGATTCAGCTGTAAGCATGTGATATCGATCGGTTTTTCAACACCGCTGATAAAAAGACAAAAATTATAGTTGGCAATTTCTAATACAAAATTGAGAATTGAATTTAAGCAGAGTTGAAATAGCATTTAAAAAACGGGGAATAAAACATTCTTAAAATATTATGAAAACTTGACTCCCTATAACATTTAAGAAAGTGTATTTTGATATTAAATTATTTATAGCATGTAATGAACAGGAAATTTTTTTGTTAACTTTTTGTCAAATTAACAGGCATAAAACTATCAATATTAGGTGATGTACCATAATTGGAAACTTTTGTGTTTAATTTTCAAAAGACTAACCGTGATAAAATTTTATATATATATATATATATATATATAGTCGGACTTCTATTTAACGAACTTCCATTTTGGGAATTTCTCTATTTTTCGAGGAACCAAGAACATTTCGGAAATTTCTTCGTAAAATAACTTCCAAATAAGGAAGTAAAATTTCCATTTAACGAACTTCTCTTTGAGATCCACTTTTCCTATATCCCAAAATATATCAGAACATTTTATGAGAGAAATGACCTTGAATTTATTTTCAAGCCACTTAACTTTTAGAGAAAGCAGTAATATTCCTTTTTGTTTGCATTTCAAACGAAAAACTCAATCAAAATTTATGGATTTTATCAGTAGCAATTAAACTTAAGAAAACGTGTAGTATGTTTAAAATTACTTTTATAAAAAATGCAGCTGTATTTTTATACATAAATGTAACTTTTTTTAGTTAAAAATGTATGTGGCATGATAGTGTATCTATGGATAGTGTTTTGCTCTATTCTTGCTTTTCCTGCAGATTTCTTTTAGGATTAAGATTTTTAAAATAAATAGTAGATTCTACTTTACAAGATACAGGTGTATCAATTGCCATTTTAATTATGTCTGGTTTTAATGAATTTAAAACCTCTTTTGTGTTTAAGTATTTAAAAGGGGGATTTTCTATTTAACGAATTTTCCATATAACGAACTTATTATCGTGATTTAGAGACTTTGTTAAATAGAGGTCCGACTGTATATATATTCAGATTTAGGGAATGAAAATAAATAAAAATTTAAAAAATAATAATAATTTTCTCTTTTTAAAAAAAAATGTAAATATAAGAAATTCATGCCCTTAAAACATTTGTGCTTGTCGAGTTCATTAAATTTTTTTTTTTCGATTAAAAAAATGACTCTATAAAAAATTTGAACACATTATATTACATTAATTAAAAATATCCTACAATAGTTCGTAACGACCCCTGCGAAACCGAAGATGAAATTAAAAAGAATGCAATTCAAGAATTATAACTACTATTTGATAATGGAAAATCTATAATGTAATGAAAAACTTAGAGGGAAAAAAATAATTCTCTCACCGATTGATAATGAGAATTTTCATAGAATCGAAAAATAATATCTAACTGTTTAGCCTTCATTCTATATTTGTTTATATAATTTATTCCTTCACCGTTGAAGGTTGTTGTCCCCCCCAGTAAGTGAGTAAGAATAGTTTATATTCTGACCTTCCTATCTGTTCTGATCACTAAAGGAAAAAGATTCGAACAAATTCGTTAACCTTCTCTCGAATGGAACATATCTTGTTACAATTTACACGATAAGTAGACTCGCGTTATTTTCTATTATTTCCTGAACTCGCCAACTCAACTGAAGCGTTTCTAATTATCGCCTAATATAAGGCCAGGCTCGCCAACTTTTCCTTTTGGAATTGAATCGGCATTCTCTTCCTCTCTTATGCTAATGGATATTTTTCAGATATAAAATCAATGATTTGTTTATCATATGCAACGGTTTTTGTAAACGTAGTATTAATTTCAATGCATAAAAGTTATTTGAAAAGTTTTTTTTTTTTTTAGAATTTTATGTTGAAGCCGATTATATTTTAAATTCCATTCACTTAAAATGACAAAAAGAAATAGAATAAATTTATGAACTGAAAAATCGTTTTCTTGTCTATTTTATTAGTTAGGTGCATTTTTTTCCATAAAAGAAGTCAAAATTTTACAATTAAAAACAACAGCTCTTCTATAGTTTGCTAACATTTCAGTATTTTTTTTAAAAATTGCAATCTTTTAAAATGCTATTTTAAATTGAATTTTAAAATTTACGAAACTTATTATTCAAAATATCTTAAATTAGAATTTGATCGTAACTGCTACCTCAAGAAAATTTTCTATTGCTGTTTGTTACAGGATTAATACCTTTTTTATAATTGATCTACCATTGAGTTTCGAGTATATGATTCACCCCTTAGTTCAGTGATTCCAAAAATGGTCTATATCGACCCCAGGGGTCAGAGACAACGTGCAAGGGGTCCATGTCAAGTGGATAAAAATTGGGGGTCCATGAAATGAAAATGGGGGTCAACGATAGCGGATCTCATATAAACCGGTAGTGGCTTTTAATTTTGGCATTTCATGAATGGAATAATCAACATACACTGATAGTACCTATTTGCTTACATTATACTATAAAGACATATATCTATCTACATAATTTATAAAAGTAGTTATGAAGTAAAAATTTTATTAAAAGATAAGTTAGTAGGATTATTGTATGATATATGAAACTGAATTATTATAAACTAGCCTGCGTACGTTTTCATTTTCTCTGCGTTTAAGGTTTTATTTTGTAACAAAAAATTATTTTTCAGCGGTAAATTGTAGCCCAGCCTGTGTCAACTCTTTAACTAGCCGCGCAGAGATTTGTTGATTAGTTTTTACATGAAAACGTAATAAACAGACTGACAATACACTACGACAGTTTTACATACAAACTTATTTCCGCTATTATAATACACTCATGGACAAAAAAATTAGCGCACCTTAGCTTGATGCGCTAATTTTTTTGTCCATGAGTGCATTAGTAGTGGAGTACGGGTTTTACAGAACACTATTTTATTCCATTTACACATTAATTAAATTAAATTAGTTTGAATTTAATTAATAAATGTATAAAATTAAGTTGTGTTTTTTTTTCTTAAGTTTTTCACACTATACCAGCTGTCAAAAATACATTTGAAGTTGATGAATTTACAAAAATTCAATATCAGGTAAGCAGGGGGTCTACCCTAAACAGAAAAACAACTTAAATTGAACTTAAAATTAAAAAAAAAAAAAAAAAAAAAAAAAAAATCCATGGTTACAGTCATTGTAAAACGGGTTGTATGATACTTTAAAAAAAATACACAAAACATTTGTGGGGAGAGTTATTATCGACAATATCAACCTTCATCGATGAAAAGGTGCCTCTTCATAGAATCGAGTCTTAATGTCTTATATATTAATGAATTGGAATTGTATTTTTGCACTGGTAAACACACTACAATACTCCCCTACCAGAATTATATCTGTGATAGAATTCGATGAACGGATACCACTAGTTGAATCATTGCTGTTTTTGTGAGAAGCCGGGAGAACTGTATTAAGGTCACCGAACTTTTGAAGATCGTGAGAGCGGCATTAAGTTCAGGGTCGCGATTGCACCTGTGTTGCCATTATCAGTCGAGTGAATGCAGGCCGACGTTGCGTGTGATCGAGACTGATTAGCAACAGCGCGAGGAGGTGGATAATGTCGCAAGTCAACTGCTCAATGTGGACAATCCATCGAAGTAGGCATGTTCAAATCGAAGTGAGAGTTTCTATCGAGATAGGCAAGTACATATCACGTCCGAAGGTCACCCATATGGGAAGAGTTATTATCGACCTTCATCTATGAAAAGGTACCCATTCATACTGTACTGTACTGTATAGTTTAGGTAGATTGCTGCATATAATTATCCTCTGTTAAAGCATATTATTTACCTCTCATACCAACTTTAGGGGATTGTTCTAGTACACTTTTCAAACCTCAATTTTCAACTTATAATTAGATTTAAAATCTAAACAAAAATAGTTGAATAGAAGGAAAACATTTGACCGTTGGTTGCATTCAAGAGGCAGAATGTTGTTTTTGTTTATTTTTCGTCATTGTATAAAAAAAAGAACCAACATTTTAAAAATTTAATTATCCGAAACAAATTCAAAGTTTAAAAAAAAAAGTTCAAGTCTTTTTTTTTTAAATCTTTAGACTGCAAAAAATTAGTTCAGAGACTGCAAAAAATTAGTCTTTCTTTTACCTAGAATAATAATCCGAAAATCGTGAAAATAAATAATTTAATTAATAAAAATAAAGTTAGATTCGTTTTACATTTTCAAAACTAAGAGTTTATGGTTATAGAGCAACGATAAATTCGCTATACTGAATTAAGCAGGTGAAGAAACCAGCAGGCGACTTTGATATTAAACGACGCTAAAACTAAAAACCACGTCGATCAGATTTTAGTTTTAGAATAAACATTTTTTTAAGAAATGTTCCAAATTTCCTACTGTATAACTAACAGTTATGACAGTGAAAAAACATTTTCCAAAATATGGCAGAAAAAACTTTTTTTCTAATGCAAAAAGATGACTTTAAAATAAAAAATTAACTTGTTTCTTTTCTCATAAATGTATGATCATGAAAAAGAAATTTAAAAAATCCATTTTAATGTGCCAAATCTTTAAAAAGCTGCCATTTCGATTGGAAAAGGTAACTGTAATATCCTTGAACCTTTTTCTTTTTTCAGATTAAAAACCTGATTCTCACCATTCAATAAATGTCACGTTGATTGCTTCTAAAGAATGTTCATCAAGATATAAAATGTTCTAGAACATTAAGAAAAGTAAAAAGGTTTTGCTTCGATTCTGACCATAAAAAATATTCGAGTGATAAGACATCGTGACATTAAAATTGATTGTTTATAAATTATTACTGTTGCTTTTGTAAACGAAAAATGTTTCAGTTAACTTAAATCTATCGTTTGCGACAATTCCCGCAAAATTAACAACATGAAAATAGGGCTCAAAATTCATTTTAAATAAAGGAAAGCCTGTATATATATATATATATATATACACAAATATTAGTGTAGTAGACAGATCTACATCGAAGACAATTAGAGAGTTAGAGAATATTAAACAGAGTCTGGAAATTTTACATGATTGATTATTTATAAAAAATAAACATGAGCGTCAAAACACTTAAAATAAGTTATTCATTATCTAGAACTCATCTTTTTCATCTAAAAATAAGGTGTGTGTCACAGACGAGAGTAAACCACAAAATCCTTTAAAAAAAGGTAACTGTAATTAATAAAATTTCTTTAGAATTCCTTCCAATAAAATAAATTTATGGAATTTTCTTTGTTCTTCAATAGTCCATTTTTCAATTGCCTTTTTAAAGATCCGCATCGATCGGGAAAATTTGTAGGACAAAAACTTCTTTCATTTTATTTATTTATTTTGAACCAAAATATTTTTTAAAACTATTGGGTTTTTCTTTACTAGAGGTTGAGTGCAATTACTTTATGTGATGGCTACAAAAATGCTTTCGTATTGCTGAATATCTTTAAATTAGATAAGCAATATTGTTGCAGAAAAAAAACATTATTAAAAATGCATTAATTGAATAAAATTACATAATATTGATTAAACAATACTTATTTTATACATCGAAAGAGGTTTCGCACAAATTTTTATTTACGATTAGATTTATTTATTTTATTTATTTTGCTTTTATTTTCTGAAAATAAGTGAATATTTAACTTTTATATTAAAAACATATTTTAATGATACATTAATTAAAAAATATTTTAATATAATCTAGCAAAAACTTGAAAAATGAATTTTATAAAAGTTGATACAATGAATCCAATAAAATCTCTAAATTGCTTTTATATGATTCTTCTGATTTTAAAGGTACTCATTTTGCGTATTGATTCCTTTAAATTATAAAAACTGATTTTAGTAAATCAAAAAAATTCAAATGCAAAATTAACGATACGCTTAATCGTTGAAGAATTTAAATATCAGTTCATGTTTCGAGCGATATGTTAACTTTTACTTCATTTTTTGTTTCTTCAAACAATTTGAAATAAGACTCCCTTGTCTTATTTCAAGTATCAAATTTTTAAATAATATGCAAGCAGATTTTTTTTTTTTTTAAATCCTTCATGTCGATGCGAATGTTTTAGATTCAGGTACTTAAGTAATATACGTTTAGGGTCATTAGCTTATAGGTTTGCTTTGATTTTTATATTTCGTCAAAAAATAAATAAAATTTAAAAAAGTATTTTTAGAATTAATCGTTTTTTACAACAATATAATATAGAATAAAAGAAGTAGCATTTGGAATAATATCAACTGAATAACAAAATATGGGTTGTGAAGAAAAAAAGCCCATCTTCAGTTGATGCATAAAAGACAACACCTAGTTATTCTGATTTCTATTCACTCTTAGAGAAACTTGTTCACTTTTTGTATTGTTAAGAATATTTAGAATATTAAAGAAAAGGAATTTTTCATAGGACTCTTCATAGAAAAAGAAAGATTTGAAAGATATAAACAAGCGCATTTTTATAAATTTATTATTTATTTTTTTACAATATGATGTTTTATTTATTTATTTTTAACGGAATCCTTCATCGTGCCATTTTTTTTTCTAGTAATGTTATGTAAAAATAGTTTTGGGATTGAGTTTGATTTATATAAAAACATTTTATTTATATTATTACCTGAAATTAAATTGACTTCAAAGACCATTATTGCGTGGAAAGGTGGAGGGATGTTTTCATACTTTTACCTACTGAAATGGATCATAGCATTGAAGCAATTGCTTATGAACTTAACTTGAAAAAAAAATTGCTTGAAATTTAAAAAAAAAAACACAGTTGTGGCTGGCATAGCCTGGTCGGTAGGGTGCTGGGCCCATGTCCGACAGTTCGTGGGTTCGAACCCCGCCGGCCGAAGACCGTCACTTCAGTAAAGTGACTGATGCACGTTAAATCTGTCGAGTCGCAGAAGTCCTCCATGTTCCCATAACAAATCAAAACCTCTGGGGGTACTGGATTGGAGATCGATCGTTCTCTGATTTAGGTCAAAATTACGATCTGTGGATGAATGAATGGGTCCGCCCTATAAACGGGTGGGACGTATGGTGTGGCAGAAGTCGAATTCTTGGCCATAGAGGGCGCCACTGGAAAACAAGAACAATCGCATAACCTCAGCCTAAACAGGCATACGTCAACAAAAACAACAACTCGACGATGAAAAATGAACGAATGCAAGGGGCCCAATTAAAATTGGAAAGCGTTTGACCCCCTTCATGACCTTCAACTACTCTCCGCATTTATGTAGCCCTCATACCTATGTACTTATGTATCTCGTGCTTATGTAACGTCGTTATGTAGCCCTTCAACCTTTTTTTACCCATTGACAAAATGGGTCTTGGTTTGGATTTGATGACGTCCACACACTTTTCAACTGCGTCGCTATGACGACCGCTGCTGTTTTTCTTTTTCTTTTCACTAGCGGACATTTTTAATGTATTTACATCATAATAATTTAAAGTATTTTTATATTCTTTTTTTATTGTTAACGTATAATGACTGTGATTGACGGTAGATAAATAAGAATGCTGAAGAAGGAAAAGTATTTTGTGAAACACGTACATAGGGGAAGGATATGAAAACGACAATCATCCATGGAGACAGCAACCCATGCTTTGAAATGGTGTGGCGTTTAACGGAGTCCATCCAGAAAGAAAAAAGCATTTGCACCCATGGTTAACCAGTGATCGTACGAAGGTGATCACAACTTTTTTATTGATTTCTTTTTTAAAATTGTGGTGGATGACACTTGATGTTAATACAGTTTTTTCAAATACTAATTCATTCATTAAATTTAATTGATTAATTTTAGTCTTGTATGAGAGAAAAAATTTGTAATTATTATTTTTTATTTTTTTGTATTTCCAGAGAAAATAACACTCCATTGTTGTTCTCTTTCCTTGATTCAACCCGAACCTTTACCGTTACCGCCACTTATGAAAATAGAGTTTTTTCAATGGTGTTTGTATTTGCAGAAGATGGCCGCACATCTTCTGATCATTTTTCGTCCTTTTCTTGCAAGTAATAATAATAAAATGCTTTCGTTCAAAAGTTAATATCTACTATCGTATTTACATTTTGTTCTCTCACTACGCAAAATGCCATTCTTAAAATATTCGGAGAAAACAAAATAAATATTTCGTTCGGAATGTCCCGCATTTCATTTATAAACAATAACTCTTTTCTGTTAAAAGAAGAAAAAAAGTAAATAAACCCATTAAAAAGAAAAGTATAATAAAGTCGTTATCGTTTAAAGTATATACTGAGACAGATAAATATTCCATTGGGTGATATACAAATATGTTTATAGCCAAACCACAGATACATTTTCGTCAAAAATAAATACGAGCATTATTGTATTTTTCTTCAAATTTCCATAATCAACCTAAAAAATGTAGCAAATAAGTATGTAATACTTGTTCCGTTTAAGAGAGCAATTTTCAAAATGTTTCGAGCGATTACGATTAAAGACATAAGCCTCGAATGATATGCTCCATTTCATCTCGTTATTTCCTCTTTTGCACCGTTTCAAAAAACGATCAGTAAAACGGTACGATCGGAAATTATTGTATTTTTACGAAGCTTAAAATACAACGTACGTTAAGATAGGGATCAAATCTCGATCGTATTTTATGCAGTGCTTTGTCCACGTTTGATGGTTGAGTGCTGAATTAAATTAATCAGGAAATGCGATCCGATTTAAGGAGAACGACAAATCTTCTATTAAGTAAGAATGGGGAAAATGTTTGAAATTTGAGTCATTTATATTCAGAAAGCATCTCTTGCTGTAATGGGATAATAAATGATAGTTTTAAGCGAATGGTTTTAATTGCTTGAAACAATGATAAGTCTTACTCATTTGATTTGCCGTTTATGGAACAGTGTCGCATTTCCATGTCGTAAGGAAACTAAGAACAAACGTGTTTTAGACACGAAACGCGTAAGATAAACCTGCATATTCAGACCTTCAAAATACAGACACTTTTGTCTTTAAATTTTTTTTCTGTCTAAATATCGTAGGGAAGCAGAAATAGTGAACATTGCAGGAATTATTCCTTTTCTACTTAACTATAAATTAGATGGGTGCTGTGAATTAAATTTGTAGATAGAAAATGGATTAAATTTGTAAAAAAATTAACTTTAAAGATCACGGAAGCAAGTATATAATAATGCTTTCAGATAAATCTAGAATGCCTTTCTGACTTTAATTGAAATTTACCGTGATCAAAGTAAAAAACATAAATTAAAAATCAACAAAAAAAGTTGTGATTGCCTTATTATTATGATCACTGGTTACCCATGGTTCAAATGCTTTTTCTTTCGGGATGGACTCCCGATAAATGCCACAATATTTCAGCAATGATGATTTCAAAACTGAATTCATTCCATCAAAATTGTTTATAATATAATTTTGGTGAGACGCCCGGTGGCTGAGCGGTAGCGCTTCGCGCTGTCGTGCCACAGGTCCCTGGTTCGATCCTCGGGCCGGGCAAGGTTCACTCAGCCTTTCATCCCTTCAGTGGGTCGATAAAATGAGTACCAAGCATGCTTGGGAACTAACACTGGGGGTTCCGCGTTCGGCTGACCACCTGACCGGAACATATGCTCCTGCACCCCAGAGCCCAAAGGTCAAGAAAACTGAGATGGGCACAGTCGGCCTTGGCCCTCTTAATGGGCTGTCGCGCCACTGAGTTAGTTAGTTATAATTTTGGTGAACCGAAATGATGATTTCAAAACCGAATTCATTCCATCAAAATGTTTTATAATATAATTTTGGTGAACCGAAATGATGATTTCAAAACCGAATTCATTCCATCAAAATGTTTTATAATATAATTTTGGTGAACCGAAATGATGATTTCAAAACCGAATTCATTCCATCAAAATGTTTTATAATATAATTTTGGTGAACCGAAATGATGATTTCAAAACCGAATTCATTCCATCAAAATTTTTTTATATTATAGTTATGGTGAAACAAGCAGCAAAAAAAAACGTTAAAAACCAGCAATGATGTTTTTACCATATCAACCATAAAGATTAACTAAGTGAATTTTAGAAACTTTTCCCTAATACCGAACTGTATAAAAACCAAATAAAATTAGTTATAGAAGTAGGACAGGGGTGGCGAACCTTTATACACCAACGTGCCATTTTTTCTAAAAAAAAATGTTTGATGAGGTCATGGACGTGCCGTCAAATAATTTTGACTTCGTGATTATTGGGAAAAAATTAATACTAAATACTATCAACTCAAAACTCTTTATTTACATTGAAAAAAAAAATTGCACTTCTGTTGTTGCAAATTAGATGACAAATAACTTATATTAGGTTGTAAGATGTTAGTTTAAGCAGGACTGTTAATTTTTTTGCTAGCTATTTATTGTTAGCTTATTTTTTATGGTTATTAATTGTTTTTTAGCATTAATTGTTAATTTTTTATTAATAATTGTTTATTACTTTGTGTGTTTTTTTGTGAATTTTAATTTAATTGTTACATATGCTTCATAGTGTAATACCATTTGTGTAATAACAAATGTGATCGGTGGCGTGCCCGAAATATTGTGTCGGGTGCCATAAATGGCACGCGTGCCATTGGTTCGCCATCCCTGAAGTAGAAGAATCCATAGCAAAAACATGAAATATTCCTTTGAATGAAAACAGTGGACAACATTGTGTGAAGTTGTTTTTTTGTCAATACAGTTCCTGATCATATTATGAGACGCAATCTAAGATTTTACGAAAAATCTTAATTATCTGGTGATACTCTATACAGCTTTATTGTTTTTACGTGACTGATACCGGCTTACACTTGTTTATGTTCGTGCAACAATTAGTTAACATTGTGATGCAATATGTTAAAAATAAATACACATGGGAAGTGTATAAAAAATCTCCCGAATATAAACCCATGACATGTGTGTTTAACTATAAAGGTATTGCCTGTAAACTCGTGCAAAACATGTCATTATTAAAATACGACAGTGCGTCTAATAATTGGATCTAATTATTATAATATACTAACATAATACCTGATATAATAAATATTCTCTATTCATCTAATATATATCGTCTCATTTATCCTATCGTCAAATTTATATAATATATATCGTCTCACTGAACCGACTGATGCACTCTCGTAAACAGTGTCTCGTAAAAAGCAGTAAAGCCTGTATCACCTGCATAATTAAGATTTCACACAGAATCTGAGAGTGCGAGTCTAATAGCGTGGCCACAGGGACTGTACATCCGTTCATTAATTTCTATAATTGCACCTCAGTGAGTGGATGGTTACAAAATATTATATGATGGAGAGATTACAAAATGATGTGAACTGACCTTCATCTGATCCATCTGGACAATCGGGAGAACCATCTCGGACCCTCGATAATGCTATGCAAGATGGAGAATCGCCTCTGCATGCAAATTCTGTCTTTGGGTCACATGACGGACCTGAAAAAGCACAATTCATGAAATATGTTCAAATAATGACTCTACCATTACAGATGAATAACATCAACAATGATTAATAATAAATAAACGAATGAAACATTTGCGCGCTTTATACAAAATAAAAGATGTCGACTATCCGAGTCTCTTAGTCAAAGATAATAAAATTTTTTTGATATAGCCGTAAGCACACTAAAGTCACTGATGCTTTTAAGATTAGCTAATGTCCCATGCATTCGTACATAATTGCTAATACTGCACGTTCAAAACATAGTGCTTAATTTATTTTTCATAGATCCACTAACGTGCAATGCATTTGGCATTTCATAATAAAACTGAGAAAGTATGTTTGAAATATTAAGTTTTGTCTAATAATTAATAATCACTGCGTATGTTTTTTTTTAACTAACAACAGTTTACTTTTATTTTCATTATTTGAAACCGCTTGTTAAAATACTATTATCACTGTTAATCTGATGCGTAAAAGCAACGCCGGAAAGAAAAATTGGTAGAATAAACTTCGCTGTATGTACATTGGTTGCCCCTACGTAGAACGACTTGCTTCAAAATATTCTGCATTGAAATTCTATTCGAAAATTCGTGCCCTACTGCTGTTGCATGCATAAAAAATCTTGATATGCGCCCCCGGTAGTAGAAGAAATGTGTGTGGAGAAGTACTGAGAGCAATTCATTTAACTTCACCCCTTCCCTAATTATCCCGAGTTTACTCGGGTACGTCTGCATTGCAAATATTTTTCATCCCGAGAAAACTCGGGCTTGGCAGATTATTTGTCGGTGCATTTTATTTTATCGCGTTTTTACTCGGCCGGAAGCAAACAACATAATCTGCTGTGATTGGAAGTTTGCCAAGTTTTGTCTTGGGAGTGTTGCTGTTGCACAGCACTCGTCTCTTGTACCCATTGTATATACAATGGTTGATGAATTTACATTGAAAAAAGAGTAGAAAAAAATGGCGTATTCCTTCACTGACGTTTGAAAAATATCACTTTGCGTTGTAAGAACTATCCTACAAAGACTATTCTTTAACTTTTTTTTCATTTTGCCCGAGATAACTCGGGATAGTAAACCTGATAATAAATTAAATGTTTCTTACTATTAAAAAAAATCAAATTTCAACTTGGAACCTGTGTATTGTGTTTTGTTTCAGTTCCTAGTATTTATGAATGAAATTAAAAAAATATGTTGAATTTTCGCAATTTTTTGTTCAAAATAATTGATAAGGGAAGTGGTTAGTTTTGAAATCCGAATAAAACGTCTTTATTTGTTCAATGGGATCATTCTCTGCTCGACAAATACTATTAGACATAAAAAGGATCAGATGATCATTACTTATCAACAAAGAAAAATCTCTTTTAGAGAATAAACACGCGATTTCTGCATAAAACGTAATTCAAATACTATGCTTAAAAACTTCAAAGACATCTATAGAAAGAGATACATTACGGATGAATAAATTATTTTTTTTGTGTGTAAAACGTTGTCTTTCGTTCGGTTTTGAACTGGCACGACTGTTCGCTCTCAACTGATTCATGTTCGCTGATACACGTCCAAAATATTGAAGAAATAACAGAATCTCAGCATTTATAAAAACGGTTTGGTTCTCCCCGGGAGATTCTGACCTACACTCCCTGTGGCCATAATTATTAGACGCACTATAGTGTTGATATAAAATCTTAATGATTAGGTGATACTCTATACAGCTTTATTGTTTTTACTCCGATGAAACCAATTTGCACTTGCTAACGTCATCAATGGGTTCACATTGTAATTCAATACGTTAACAAAAATAATATAGTAATGCAGATAGGAAGTATCTAAAAAATTCTCCCGCATAAAAACCCATGACATACATGTTTAAATATAGAAGTATTGCTTATAAACTCGTGCAAATCATGTCATTATTAAAACACTATATTGCGTATCATCATTGGATCTAATTATTATACTATACTAATATAATGCCTGATATAATAAATATTCTATATTTATATATAATATATCGCCTAATGTATCCTGTCGTCGAATTAACATTATATATAGTCTCATTTAACCCATTGACACACTCTCGTAAGCAAGTGCAAACAGTCGCATAAAAACAATAAAGCTGTATAGAGTATCACCTGACAATTAAGGTTTTACATAGAACACTATAGTGAAGTCTAATAATTATGGCTTCAGGGAGTGTATAAAGGTCAATTAAAATCATTCATAATGGTTATAAGTACCTAATATATACTTTTATAGAAAGAAACCCAATATAGATAACCTAATATAGAGCAAATTTTTAGCATTTTAAATGAAATATTTTCTTCTCATCCATTGATTGAAAAGCAAAAGTTCATTTGCAAAAGAAAGAAGGTAAAACACTTTCTGAGGCTAAGGCTGAGTGACTGACAACAACTATTGAATTCAATGGATATATTTTGGAATCTCACACTTCCTTCATTAGGCGACATTTCCTTATTTATCCGTGACACTCAATGCTTCGGAGACATCGTTACTTAATCTAAAGGCTATTTTTTAAGAAGTGAACAAACATAGAGCAGTATTCCAAATGTAAAATAATTTTCCCAAATTAAAAAACAATGTTATATATTTGTACTGAGAAATCTAGAATGTTATTTTAGTTTACATAGTGTACACAGAATACCACTTAAAATACTAAACACTAAATATTGAATTTTTATACTCTACACACAATAGCTATTTCAGATCTACAGTCACTGGCTATATATTATGAGACGCGCACTCTAAGATTCTATGTAAAATCACAATTATCAGGTGATACTATTCAATTTTATTGTTTTTATGTAACTGAAACCATTTTACACTGCCAACCCAGTGGCCGAGTGGTTAGCGTGTCTGACTGCGGAACCATAGGCCGCGGGTTCGAATCCTGCTGAGGGCATGGATGCTTCTTTCTCTCTCTGTGTTCTATGTTCTTTCCTCTTTGTGTGTGAATGTGACCCGCCCATAAACGGGTTTGTGGATGTGTGACGTGGGCGACGCTGCTCCACCTCCATGCAACGCCACCGGTGCCCACTGGGTAACGAGAAGAGAGTATCAGTTCTGGCATTTCTGTGGCCAATGGGACAAACCCCAAGTGCACCCCTCATTACAAATTAAAGTGAAGTCAACATTGCTTTCGTCATTCCAATGAATAAATGCGGATTCAGAACGTACACAGAACTGTATAGTAGTTAAAGAATATTCTTCCTCTTTATAGAATAGTAGATATTTCTGTATCTATATAATTCGGAAAACAACAATAAAGAATCATCCGAACTACTTGAAATAGTATCATTTGTGATGATTATTAAAATGTTTTTTATCGTTTTCTTGGTAAGTGTTTTTTAGTTTTGATAGAATAATTTCAACTAGAATTCAGCTATTTTGTTTTTAAGTTACATATTAAAATTCATATCGAGATCTTACAGTTACAAAATTTTGCTGTGTGGTATGTTATCTAAAAGTAATGAAGGGATAAACTATGTATCTATTATTTGAGAATAAAGTTTTCAAACAAAGAACATATCATTTTGGAATTCTCCGAAATTATAAATCAGGTAAGTGTTATGATTTTTACAATAAAAAATTTGCTTGTAACTATTTTTTTTCTCATTTGATGATAGTTCTCTACAGAATGCTTTTTTACATCTGATTAAGAAATATAAGAATAAAAAGAGAAACAATATGGAGGTTTTTTTATTTCAATATGAGGAATTTTTAAAATCGTTTTTTTTTATCCTAAGAATTCTTTATTTTACGTTTTTAGTTTATAATTTTTTGATAAAAATTGTTGTTAAAATACTTTTTCTTGAAAAATTAATTGGTGTAACATTATGTGTTAATGTATACTTCTTGCATATTCTAATGTTTGAGGTAATATGATGCAGAAGAGTATAGAATAAAAATTCGGTACTTACGTATTAACGAAACCGCAGCTACAGATTTGGCGGTTTTTAAGTGCCGCCAATCTACACTTAAAATTTTTGCGACAAATCATAAAATAAAACACTTTATTTATAATCAAATTAGTCATTTGGATTTCGGTGGAAAATGGGCAGATATAGAGTTTAGCATAGATTCAAAACAAACTCTATTCTCTTTCACCTACCAGATGCTGTCGCCATATGAACTATAATAAATAAGTTCTCAAATAAAATAATGTTTCCAAAACGTACATTTACTAAGATAAAGTTTCATCTTATGAGAATTGGTAAATTTTCATTTTTTCGGTAAAATATTTCACTTCTGAGAAAATGAAATTGCATCTTGTTTTGTTTTTGGCAAATCCCAAAGAAGCATTTTCGTAGCACTAAAAAATGGCGACAAAAGATAATTTGTTTTTTGTTTTTTTTTTGTTTCGTAAGCATTATTTAATTTACGTTTTTTAGTTTCTAAATAATGATTTTTATTGAAACTTAAAATTTTTTTTTATATAAATTGTTGTCAAAAATCTTTGTTTATAAAATTAAATTATATAAAGTTATGAGGCTTTATTTCCTACTTTTTGTTCATTTTAATTTTTGAAGTTAAATGATTCTTAAAGCTATGGAATGTAAGGTTTAAATGCGCCTTTCATGTTATATCATTAAATTTAGTAAAGCTATTTTTTAGGCATTAGGTTTTAACTTTTATAAGAATGTACATATTTTTTTCTGTTTATTTACAAATATTTTTCCGATGTGTTTTGGATGTCTCTTCTTTAAAAAAAAAGAGATACCATTTTGTTTTCGTTTGCATAAGAAAGAATATCAAACATTTTTCTATTTTAAATTTAATAAGCCACAATAAAGTAGGAACGTTACAATGCTACACGCTACATTCAAGACGTCTCCAGAGTAACTGAATGACTGTATATATATAGAAATCGCAGGTATTCGTCTCATACAACAACTATAACTAATTACATGTTAATACATGAGACAATATTTTAAAATAGTATTAATCACGATGTTAAAAAAATGTTGATAAATTCAGGAACTTTCGATATTGTAAGGAATATATTCTAGTTAAAGAAATAAACCTGTTTAGCCATGAGAAGGTATTATTAATACGATATTATATTAAAAATTATTCTTGGGTATGTATTTTTTACTTGAAAATCATAGTTTCTTTAAGCAAATGTTCTCATCGAAGTAAATATGAACAGAACTAAAGAACAGACATGATCCTGTCGAATTTGAAAGAAAAAACCTATTTCTGTCGAGATCGAAAAAATGTTTGGCTTCTAAGAAACATTTTAAAATACTTGTAAGTATTGCAGGTATTTATAGTTAACTAAATCAGTTAATACGGTTGAATTATTTGTGCACGATAAACAATTACATGTAGTTTTAGAACATTCCATCCATATTTTGAAGCCAGTTTGCATAACTAGACCTACTGAGAATTATTGTTCCAAGCATAGCTTTGTCAATCCATTAAGGAAATCTCGATAAGAGGTTGGGTTTGTATTTTAAGTGGCTTATTGTCTAATGATTGAATAATACTAATCGCATTCACCGTCACTCTAATGGAGTGATTAGCCATTTTAGAACAGATACCGCACGAATACAGAATTCCTTTGAAATGTGACGGCGAGAAGGATTGTAAGCTTAAAGTTTGTTCGGTTATTCTCAAATTCTATCCTAAATATGCAGGATGTTTCATAATCACCACCTTTAATATATAGGAATTAAAAAAGAATCATCATTAGCGTTTTCAAATTAATATTTCAACAATAATTGGATTGATCTTGAGTAGATGAATAAAAAGTATTTTATGAACGATGAAAAATTTGCATATAGGGAGAGTGTAAACTAATCGTACGCATAGAAAAAATAAAGGCGCGTGTTATCAGATAATTATAAAAGTATAAATTTGGTGACGTGGACCACATGTTCTACCATGTAATGTTCTTTATTGAATTTATCTGACGCAGCGAAAATAAAATAATTAAATATTTAAATGTGCGCAATAAACTATTTTTTGTTGTTGTTCAAATAGAGCTATAAGTTAGAAATTATCACTGATGTTATAATTTTAAATACGTGGAAAACTGAATCGATTATAGAATGTGAGAGTCTGTCAAATAATTTGGCCAGGGACTGTAGCCAAAAGCATCACATTCTACTAATCGCAGATGACTGCGCGTGTTTCGGTCTTTGATTGAAAAAGTTACAAATAGAAGCATCTTAATATTTGTTTAAAGAATTCTTTACTTCTGACCTTTTTAACAGGAAATTTCACCGCAACCAAGAAATGGATGCTTAAGGAAGACGATGCGCAATTTTCATTTTTTTCGGTCACGACCCACTAAACTGTCTTTATTTGCCTTCCTTCTTTTTTTATTCTCCCTCAAGAAATATATTCTCTTCGCGCTCTTCCGAAGGGAGTGTCATTAAATGCCATTGACGTAATAGAACAGCAAATCGTTTGCCGTGATTTTGGGATCGTTATAGAAGGCTTGATGCGTCATTCTTCTGCAAACATTTTTTAAAGTTTTTTTTTTTTTTTAAATTGCGAATGCACTTACATCTTGGTCCTTATGCAACAAAGATACATGAGTTTTGAGCATGGAAATAAGATTACAAAAGTATACAGTCCCTGGCCAAATTCCTAGACTCAGTATAAGATTCTATGTAAAATCTTAATTATCAGGTGATACTCTATACAGTTTTATTGTTTTTATGTGACTGTTTGCACTTGTTTACGTTCGTGCATCAATAGGTTAAATGAGACGATCTATAAATTCGACTATTGGATACATCCGATGATATATAATATAAATATAGATTATTTATTATATCAGGTATTATATTAGTACTAGTGGGCTGCGCCCCCTTCTCGCTAACGCTCGCCAACCCCCGAAAATTGCTACGCAATCTTATATGGTTTGCTTCGCAAACTAAGCTCGCTTCGCTCGCTACTAACTTAGGTACATTACAAATGTACAAAATTCTAAGAATTCAGAACAATTATTCAAATCCATATAACAACTTTTTTAAAAAAAAAACATTACATCTTTTTAGTAAATACTACGTCATTAAAATAAATTTGAATTCAAATAAATGACGTGTAATTCGTTAAACCTATTAGAAATGTGCTATAGTATAAAATCTTAAGATAAAATTTCTAAAACTGATATCTCTTTAAAAAGGTTAAAATTTTGGCTATAATTAAGTCTATTAAAAATTGAAATAAGTGAATTGCAGTGGAAAAAACTGCATAAACAAATAAATTCGACTACTCTCTTGTGCCTAGCTTATGCTCTCTCTGGTTATTTCAGTTTCTGTTTTTAAAAGCGCTATATGTTAAGCCATCTAAGCTAGATTTGGCATGTGACATTTTTAGCGGCAATGATTGGTCAATTTTCTAGTGTTGCCATTCGGGGAGTTGTAATGAGGCCTTTTTTTATCGCCGTGTAAGAGAAATATATATATAGATATTGTAATAATTAGATCCAGTGATTAGACGTACTGTAGTGTTTTAATGTTCGCGCGAGCGTACATGCAATACTTTTATATTTAAACATACATGTCATGGATTTTTATTCAGGAGATTTTTTATAGACTTCCTATTTGCATTTATATTTAGCGTATTGCATATTACAATGTTAACCCATTGATACAGGAACGTAAACAAGTGCAAACAGTCTCGTAAACACAATAAAGCTGTATAGCATAATGTGATAGCTGAGATTTTACATAGAATCTTAGAATGCGTCTAATAATTTGGCCAGGAACTGTTGATCAGTAATTCACTTTATGACAATAACAAACCAGAATATGGAATAGAATGCAGTAAAATACCTTAAATAAATCGTGACTTAAGTTTCAAGAGTCGCAAAATTGTTCAAGTACTTGAATTTTGCCTTTTTGTGAAATCCATGAATAAGTGATTATTTTTTAACAATTTTATTTCTTCAAACTTCGCCATTCTGAAATTCTAACAAAAAAAAGAACATGTTTTAAAGCGCGTCTAAATGCATTAAAACACTTCCAAGTGCATTAAATTACCAAGTTTAATAAGGTTAAGTGGTGGCTGTCATAATTTATTCAACCTTAAGTCATTAGAAATGATATTTTCAAAAGAAAACGTTCATTTGTGAAAAACTTCTTTTTGATTCCGTAGTTTGGTGATTTTTTTAAACAAATTTTCAGTTAATACATTAAAATCAGCGTACAGAAACATTGTTGTTGGAGCAAAAACTTTGTTTTCATTTTAACGAGTAGTTTATGTGGAGATGACCTAAGTAATTTAATAAATCACATCCACATTTTAGAATGTGTGTCTGATATTTCTGACTAAAAAGTGCAGAAACGTTCAGATAGTCGTCGGATGGGGGCATTTTTATAACGAAGGTCATCTGTTAGAAATAATCAACACACTTCCCGTTTTGAATAAACACAGGACAGCAAAAACAATAATGCACATAATCTTATCTCAAAATGTTAATGCAGCGGACCTTAACAGAAACATCACATTTTATCATTCTACAAATTTTTGACCATTTCTGCTCTTTCGAAACAATCAAAGACAATAACCGCACGTGTGTATGTATATAAAAATAAGCAATGACCACAAGGTTTCGAAAATCTAATTCAAGCCAGCTTGACCAGTGTCTCTCTCTAATCTCTTCCTTCCCGCTGTTATTTCGGCCCATTTTGTCATCGAAATAATGGGCGATGCAGGCCACCTATGTAAATGCGGCGGCATGGGGACTATCTTTGTAAAAGACAATGGAATCCATTGCCGACTAAAGATCTGCAACCGCTACCAATTAAGATTGGATAATGTTTTTGAGAATTTTACACAGGAGCGGTTAGAACATTGTTTCCACCGTTGCCCCAAATTACATCACACAATGGTTTTTTTAGATGGGCTCTCTTTTTCCACCAACGTTTATGAAACGCTTTTAAACAGAATAAATTCCACACGTGATTGACTAAAAAACTATTGATCCGTGATTAATGTTGACCCATTTTTTTTTGTTGTCTTCCATTTCATTGCGAGTATTTACAAACAAAAGGTGCAACAGCTGATAATATACCACCTATAATTAGTTTTTAAGAAATCTTTCGAATGAAGAAGAATTTTTATTTGCTTTAAAGATAAAATTTTTATGAGTTATTGTACTTTTAGATAACTCTTATTTATAAACTGCTTAATTATGCTGAAAATTACAAAAAAAGAAAACTGAACATTTTCGGATGTGTAGCTATATTTTTGTATATACTGAAATATGACGCAAAAATATAAAAAAAATAACCTTTGAAAAATTCCTTTTTTTTAAATTAAATTCCTGAAAATCTCTTATGCAATTGCTAAATTATATTTAAAATTACAAAATTGATTGATGGGAAGCTTATTTAACAGTTATAGCTATTCTGGTGACTATAGCTTTGTATATACTGTTAAAATATTTCGAGAGCTGCAATTGTTAAAAATTTTTATAGCTGCTGTCCTTCTTTTTTGACTAGTTATGTGTACAGCTACTAAATCATATCAACAAGTAGAAAATAGACTGAACAAGTAGGAAATAGTTAAAAACAACGAGTAACAAGTAGAAAATAGAATAAAAAATTTCACAATTGGTAGCTATTTTCTAACTAGTTCTGCATATGTTGATGAATTTGGTTTGAAAATTGCAAACTCGATTGTTAAAATATTTAATAGTTATAGCTCTTGATTTGACTGGTTATCGGTCAAATCAAGACAACAACTTATAAACAATTTTTTTTTTAAATCCCTTCTATCATTAAAATCTGATCACAAAAATTCGTTCGATATTTAAAACGGTATTGTTTTTTTATTCCCTATTAAAAGAAAAATCAAGCAATGTAATTTTCTAGTTTTTATTTATTTATTTATTTTAAAGCGGGAGATATTTGTGCTCTGAAGATAGCATCATTTCTGGCAGAGATGGAACTTTTTTAAATCGATAAACAATGCAATGCAAACGAAAAATAATTGAAAATATTTATTTTATAATTTTTTACGTACTTCAAATATGAGTAAATTGTTATGAGCATATGCAATCTCATTATATCTGCCAATAATTTATTCGACCCATGCTTTTAAATAAAACATAATTTGATTCCACGTTCCAAGTTTTTCTATTTAATTTTTCCTAATTACCTATTGCTATAACTCGAAGCTTTATGTTAAAAAAAATTTCCATAATTATTATAATTATATTTCAATTTTATTACTTAAATTAAAAAAGTAAATATTCAGTTTCTAGCTATTGATTCTTTATTTTACGTAACCATTTCATTATTTAACCTATCGATTTCATTATTTCGCCATTTGATTTCTTTTACTTTGAATTTTATTATTTCATCTTTTTATTTAAATCACTTTCCATAAAATACTTGTTTTCACAAAGGAATTCCTTTTTAATAAAAACAACGTACCCATATTTTTTTTTAACTTAAATGTTTAGAAAGCTAAAAAGAATTAAAAAGAAATCACTAGTCAATCTACAGTCCCTGACCAAATTATTAGATGCACTCTAATATTCTATACAATATCTTAATTATCAGGCGATACAATACAGCTTTATTGTTTTCACAAGACTGAAACCGGTTTGTACTTGTTTACGTTCGTGTATCAATCGGTTAAATCAGACGATATATAATATAAATTCGACGATAGGATAAATCAGACGATATATAATATAAATTCGACGATAGGATAAATCAGACGATATATAATATAAATTCGACGATAGGATAAATCAGACGATATATAATATAAATTCGACGATAGGATAAATCAGACGATATATAATATAAATTCGACGATAGGATAAATCAGACGATATATAATATAAATTCGACGATAGGATAAATCAGACGATATATAATATAAATTCGACGATAGGATAAATCAGACGATATATAATATAGATATAGGATAATTATTATATCAGGTATTATATTAGTATATTAGAAAAGTTAGACCCTATTATTAGACGCACTGTAGTTTTTTAATAATGACATGATTTGCACGAGTTTATAGACAATACTTTCATATTTAAACATACTTGTAAAGGAATTTTATTCAGGAGATTTTTTATATACTTCCTCTTTCTATTTATTTTTGACATCTTGCATTACAATATTAATCAATTAATACAAAAACGTAAACAAGTGCAAACCGGTTTCAGTCGTGTAAAAGCAAGAAAGCTGTATTGTATCGCCTGATAATTAAAATATTGTATAGAATCTTAGAGTGTGTCTAATAATTTGTCGAGGGACTGAATAATATTTTTATATATTAATTTATCAAAATAATTATAAAAAGACTCATTTAATATTACAAGTGTATTTTCTTGGGCAAATAGGCTGGTTTCTTATGGTATTCGGGAAACCCTTCGTGATGCCGTGAAAAAGTGTATCAAAAAAATCGAACAGATCTTTCTCTCAATCTGAGCAACAAAAAAATAACCTCCCCATTAGTTCATATTCTAAAAACAAAGGCGAAAACATTCCTTTGACTCAAACTATGAGTCTTTGATCACTTTGAGTTGCCCTAAAGGGGTTTCACGACTCAAAAGAAAATAAGCGAGATAAATTGGAGAATCATTAATTAGTCCTATCTGTTGAGGTCATTCGATTTTCTTTCTTCGAAAGGTTTACTGAGAACGTTCGAAACACAATAGGTGATTTCCATTTCGTAAACTAATCAGATTGGATGAAAGTTAAAGATTCATATCATTTCACACCTTTTTTTTTCTGTCGTTAAAAGAAAAAAAATGTCTTTTAGAAAGATGAACAAAAATATATCAGAAGTATTATATATCAATAGTTCGAAACCAATATGGAAAGATTAACAAAAATGACAACAAAAGTCCGATGGAAACTTTATAGAAAAGTTAACAAAATTATATCAAGTTCTGATTCGAAATAATAAGAAGAGCAACGTATTTTAGTAGAAAAGAATTTTAAAAAAATACGCATTTCCCGCTATCTTAAAAATGTCTCTCAATCAAGAGTCCCTGGCCAAATTATTAGACGCAAGATTCTATGTAAAATCTAAATTTTCTGGTTATACTATACAGCTTTATTATTTTTACGCGGCTGAAACCGGTTTGCACTTCTTTATGTCCGTGTATCAATGGGTTAACATTGTAATACAATGCGTTAAAAATAATTACAAATAAGAAGCATATAAAAAAATCTCCCGAATAAGTAGAGATCAGTTTAGTCTCAATATTAAAAAAAAAAAAAAGATAAAGTTTGAATAGCTAAAAATCATTCGTCTTAAACGAAAGATACTGGTTTGGCAAACTAAAGTTCAATACTAATTAAAGGTGTCAAATGAGGCATGTTAGACACTCATTGTTATTAACGCTAATGCTCATTGACTTGGTTAAGCTGTCTTTTTAGTTCTTGAACAGCGCCATTAAGTTTAAGTACGTTTTCAAAGTTTATTTATTCATTATTATTTTTTTTTTCACCTTAAAATGTATTTCTTAGTGTTCTGCTTATTCTTTGAATTTCAAAATATTTTTGCAAATTAAAGTTAGAACTGTTTCGGTTGGCGAAAAAACTTCGCTGGTTTAATTATGGATAGCAAATAAATGCACAGTTTGATTTTGACGGAGTATCTAATTTGATTTATTTTCCATCAATAATGCCATCGAGATAAAAAGAATTTTTTTTTAAATGTCAGCTTATGTTGTAATAAACATTTTAACAACAAATTCTTCGTGATACCAACGATACCATACTTACATGTAAGAGACAAAAATTAAATCCACTATCACTTGTACAATATGCATTTATTATACTTGCATATTGTCTTAATGGTGCGATTTTAAATCTATTAATACTTTCTATTAATAATTCTATACATTCAACTTCTATCAACAGTTCTAAATGTCTATTAATAATTCACACTTTCCATAAATAATTCTAACTTTCTATTAATAATTCATATTTTCTATTAATATTGCTATAAATTCAATTTCTATTAATAATTCTAACTTTCTATTAATTATTCATACTTTCTATTAATAATTATTATTATTATTATTTTTTATCCGTCGTTGAACGGCCTACACAATTTTGAGCTTACGACAACTCATGTTCAACTCCGTAACCTTGTCATTTTGAACCACTCCAGAAGACAAGGGAACTCCTGGATCAGTACCCCCATGATTTGTTATGGGAACAAGGAAGACTTTACGACTCGACAGATTTAACGCGCTTCAGTTACCCTTTACTACACGGGGAGTCTTCGGCCGACGGGGATCGAACCCACGAACATGGGTCCAGTGCCCTACCTATCTCGTCCTTTCTAATAATAATTCTATAAAATCAACTCATTTAAACGGACAAGCTAATTGATTTTTAAAACTAAAATCCGACAACAATCTCCTGGCATGTCAACTTGATGAGCAAAATATTAATCCAATCATTTGATTTACTTACTAATGCTAAATTTTTGTTAACCCTCTGCAATCAGTATAGGATTGCTCAACTTATCTTCTTATTCTTCATATAATCATATAACCGTCTTTTCAAAAGTTGATGACGCGTTTGCTAAGGTTAAAACAAAACGCGGTTTCTACTTAACACAGTATTAACGTGGTATAACATTTCACATATTGCAAGCATAGTTGCAGAAAATTTGCATCACGTTAAGGTTCAAGATAATATGGTTCAGCATAGAGCCTGGTAATAAAAATGCAGCAAGGTTTTGATTTCTTCCACAAAATAACTTTTATTAGCACTAAAATGATTTAGCAGAAAAGAGAAAATTTGAATGGAAAGGTTGTTTTCACTTAAGTATTCCAAACTTTAGTTTCAACGTAAAATTAAATCAGTCGTTCATCAATTAAAGAGTTTCGTGAAAAAGCGTCATTCATTAAAAAAATAAAATAAATTTCTATTCATTTTATTTTACTCTTCCATGTTTATTTTGTTTCTTCTTCACGTTTTTTCAGTTCTTTAGATCTCACTCTTTCAAGGTATCGACTTTTTTCAATTATCGCATCATAAAAAGAATTTCTTATAAAATTGTATTATTTCAACATCATTAGTTTTCTTAAAATGGCAGTTCTTATCGCATTTGTTTATTATTCCGGTAAATTTCTATGTTTGTTTACAGACTTTTAACTTTTAAGATTTTTCCTGTTACATCACTTTTTCTCAGTATTTATTTATTTTATTTTACAAACTAAAAAAAGCAGTTTATTTATTTATTTTTTTGTAAACATCCAATGTAAACTTTAGTCACGGAGAGAAAATAAAATATTTAGCATTGACTAATAAAATGCGTTTGTCACTGGGATGGTTTTAGTTGAAGTAACGATAAAGAAATTTTACCCCTTTTGAGGCTTTTACTTGCCGCACACATTCGAAATGACAACACTATTCGAATCTCTTTTGACAATTCAATCAAATTTAAAAGCAATTAACCAAATTATACGAAAAAAATTCATAAACTATTCTATTTTTTTATTTATCATAACCCAAAAAAAGAAAACTTCATGAATTGCTTTATTTATTTATTATTATGATTATTATTTTGAAATGCTGTTATTTATGTTATATGCAACCTAACAGAGTCTGACGCTTAAAGTTTTTCTTAAAAGAATTTTATTTTTGTCTAAATTTAAAAAAAAGTATATTATAATTAGGAAACTAAAATGAATGCATTTTTCTCAGTATTTAAAAATCAAGTCACCAGAGTTAGCTTCATATTTAGCGACATAATAACAAGTTATAAATGCTCACACTAGGGGTGCTTTACATGTAATAGTTATCCAGGATATGTGATTTACTTTTTATAATATTTTTAGTACATTTTAATGAACACGCTTTCGTTTCTGTAAGGGTAGACACGAGCAATTGAAATTTAGACCAGTTTCCGATTCGCTAATGAGCTGAAATGTCTACTGGTACTTCATGCTCAACGAAAATACGATTTTCTATCGTTTCCTGACAAATGCAAAAAATAATTTATCGTCTGTTTATCACCATGAATTTACAGTGACTGGTAAAAAATATTAGACGCACTGTAAGACTCCATGTAAAATCTTTATTTTCAGTTTATTATCAGGTGATACTCTACAACTTTAGTTTCTTTAGGCGGCTGAAGCCGGTTTGTTCTTGTTTATGTTCGTGCATTAATAATAATTAATATATATATATATATATATTTCAATATTACAATTTTCACTTGAATTCTGTCTTTTGGTTTTTAAAAATAAACTATTTAAAGTTGTATAAATATTTGAGTACTTTAATATTCAAAATGTTTTCGGCCCATATTAAATAGAATAATAAATTATAATAAATAATTATCATTTACTTTTTTGTTCAAACAATTATCTTCAGATAAATAAGTTTCATAACTGTCTGATAAATTGTCTTCAACGTGCTTAAAAAGTTTATGAGAATAGAGCAAAAGACTCAAAAAGTAAAAATGAACAACATTAAGGGTAGCCTGATCGCAACACACAAACTACTAGGAACCTATTTTTTCATAGTGCAACTCTCCCCATGCTTATTCAGATCGGTTTTCGTTACTTATAATATTGATTGCTCTATTTAATTAGGAGATTTGAGATTAAGTTCTCAAATCATTCTATAATTGAAAATTCCATCATTAGATCAAAAAATGTTCAGAGTGTTTAATTTTTACATTTTGCGCATTATGCACTACAAGTGAGTGTTTCATACACAATTTTTTTTATCATTTCTGCTTATTATTGATGGTTACACGTGTATTTCCTTTTTTTTTATACACATATTCTTTAGAAATGTAAGCTCCGGTTCTCTTAACAGAACTTTCAGAACAAACGACCCAACCCAGGATACAAATCGTAGCCAGGTCTAATAATTTTGCGACGACTTGCATCGACTAGACTTAAAATGTGGATCAATGTCTAGAGTTGCCGTCGAGTCAACCGTGGGAATTCTTTTTCTCTCGATGCATTAAAAATTCTCGGTTAGTTTCCCGAAATGTATCTGATACTTGATCTCGATAGCCTTTTTGGATCGAGGGTATTTTAATAAGTTGTAAAACTGAACCCTCTATTCCAGTTGAACCCTATTATTGTTTGCTATTCAGTGACGCCATTTGAAGCTTAAAAAAGTACGGTATTGTGGTTCGACTTAGCACCCGATTAAGGGTTGCGTGAATGGAACGAAATGATTGATTTAAAATGTCTAACACTATACGGAGACTAGAATATCTCTTAACATGAACTGATATGCATATCCATGTATCATATAGAGTTAGAAGAATAATTGAATCTGCTCAAGATAAATTTTCTTACGATGCAATTGACATAAAATTTTAAATTTGAATCAATATGTAGACCCAAGTATTTTACCGTGGTCACGGATTCTAATTTCGACAGACCCATTCTTTTGTTTAAGTATTTGAATGATATTGAAGTCTATTTCATGACTGTTTATTATAAAAATCATACATTTCATTGAGTCTATGTTTCATTTTAAAGAATTATCGATAAACAACTATCGGATTTTGTCAGAATCGTCCTCAATTTCTAGTTTTTTTTAAAAAATTGTTTGGTGATCATAAGAATCATAAAAATGATATAATAATTATAAATGAAAATTATTACAATCTAAGGACGCAGCATTGGAAAATAATATATTTAATTCTATGATTAAATGACATAGTCATAACATAAAACACTCAAAAATTGCTTTATATAACCCAATTGAACATAACAGAACTTAATGAACTCTATGTAATAGAGTTCTGTTATGAACATAACAGAACTCCATTTCATTGCCAGGTGAGATAAAAATAAACACGAGTTTCGCAACAAACTTAGATTTTTTATTTCATTAACCATACCTATTTTTTTTTTCGATCTCACAGAACATCTTGTATACTTATATATTGCTATTATTACCTAGATCATTCATCACAATAATAACAGATGATGAAATGCAACTATTTTTTTTTTAAATTTCAATTAAGAGCCTTAATGGTTGCCCATACATTCACACTTGAATTGAAAGAAAAATAATGGAATTTTAATGAACAATTGATTGGGAAATGAAAGAGAAGTACCTCAACACAATCCGGAAAAAGTGAAGTCCACAGCAGTTATCAAACAACCGGTTTCTGTTGATGAAGGTGGCCCGGTTCAATCACTGAACTGTTGCAGAGTTTCTGACCTGCCTCCGCTAATAAGTGGGTCACAACTTGAGGCTCTTTTATAACCCGCATTACACATCTTAATGAATTTCTTTCACGAGAGTGAGATAAAAGCGTAGAAAAAGGTACATATAAAAATGGAACACTTAATGTCTGGGATATGTAAGACGTTTCTCTAATTACTCACAAGGGGTATTAAACACTTTCCAAACAAGAGTTGCAGTTTCAAAACTAATTAATTGTTATAATTGATTGTATAGATTCATCCATATCTAAAAACTTTCACAATTTTCTAGTTTTACGGAAAGCAACATAAGGATTCTAATCAAAAATGACTACCCACAGTGCGCAACATTTCGAATTTAGTAATTTTCAAAAAAATAAATAAATAAAATTTGCTATGAGGAGGACTTTGTGACCTGAGAGATATTACGTTCCCCAGTCATCTTCCCCATCGATTCGAACTCCAGTTCTCACGAACATGAGTCCAGCTCCCTGGCAACCAAGCTATCACGGCCCCCAAAATAGGCAGTTAAAGTAATGAGTAATAAAATTGTGAAATAAACATAATCTGGAATTATTTTTTTTCACTATTATTAAACTATCTCTTTGGATAAAAACCATTTCACGAGTTTCTATAGTACGCTGAGAAGAAAAAAAGTATGATCATAAGTAGAATATGGTAAAATGTACCGTTTTTCTGGCCCTATAGAAAACACTTAAGAGCTTGATAATTCATACCGAAGCACGGTGGTCATGATTTTGGTAAAATGAACAATAAATTAAGGTGTTATAATTTGCGATAAAGTTTTGGTAAATAGGGTAAAGTTTTGTAATTTTATCATGGCAACTTATAGCGCAGCGTAAAAATAACTTATTCGGTTAAATTTACTTTTCAGTTTTGAATTTTTAACTAAATAATTATAATTTTAATTTTTGAATTTTTAACTAAATAATTACAAATTCGAGGATTAAATAAATTAAACGATATATTATATAAATATGAAATATTTATTATATTAGTATATTCTAATAATTAGAACCACTTATTAGACGCACTTTAGTGTTTTAATAATGACATGTTTTTTTGTCATGTTTTGTCATTTGACATTTTTTAAAGGCAATACTTCTATATTTAAACACACATGCAATAGGTTTTTATTCAGGAGATTTTTAATAGACTTCCTATTTGTATTTATTTTCAACGTATTGCATTACAATGTTAACCCATTGATACACTAACGTAAACAAGTGCAAACAGTCACATAAAAACAATAAAGCTGTATGGAGTGTCACCTGATAATTATAATTCTACATAGAATCTTAGAGTGCGAGTCTAATAATATGGACTGTTTACTTTCTAAACATGTTATTCTGGAATTTCACTAAGATAATACTTAGTATATAATAGTAAAAAAGGTAATAACGTAATTAAATAAAATATATATATATAAATTTATTTGTGAAGGTTTCTTTTTGACGATTAGAATTCTAAAGTTGATTATTCACTAAAATAATATTTAACATTCTCTTTTACATCATCTCTAATTCAAATGTAAGACAGAATCCATTTTGTTTAATCTAACAAAATAAACATTAAAATGAAAAACATGTGTCGTTAGCAGAGGCCATTCTAGGAGAATTTCCGAGTTTATTCGCGACCACCAAAACGCATTCATAATTTAAAAGATGTTAACACCTCAATCGAAGAACGTCTGAGTTTTTCTTTTTGAAACGAAAGCAAATTGTTTACCTTCTTAATTGACTTCCAACAATTTGCATTAACTACACAATTTATTTGGAAAAGTTTATTTCATATAACACGTGTTTGATTCTTTAAGTTAACTGTGTTTTTAGTCAGATGACACCAAAAAAAGTGTTTCCAATTTATTTACTTTTCTTTAACAGAAAAAAATATTGAAGCCAATTATTCACTTCCTAAATTGATTACAGTTTTTTTTATTACTTTATTTGTATCATTTTTAACCGCATCCCTTACCATTTTTTTTGAAAAAAAAATGCAAAAAATAAACCTATTTTTTTCATTTCATTAATAAATGCAAGGAACTAAAACAAAACATATATACGCATGTTTTAAGTCGACATTTTAATTCTTTCATGTGTCAGAAATATTTAATTTACCATCCGTTTGCAATCCCAAATGATCTCGGGGCTAATGAAAAAAATTAAATATGAGTCTTTTGCATGTGTTCACACCTGAAAAATTATTCGCATTACTTTCGCTCGTGAACGCCATTTTTTTTACTCTTTTTTTCTATGTAAATTCATCCACCATCTATGTATATACAATTGTACAAAACACGTCTGCAGTCCCAAACAGATATCGGCCAACTTCCAATCACAGCAGATTATTATTATTTTTTTGGCTTTAATTCCGGCCGAATAAGAAAAGGTGATAAAATTAAACGTATTGACGAATTCTGTTACGCCCGAGTTTACTCGGGATAGTAAATAGTTGCAATCTATACATACCCGAATTAACTCGGGATAATTAGGGAAGCGGTTAAGATGACAAAAGTTAAACAAATGTGATACATATTTAGGTCAATTAAATTTTTACTCAGATAACATCAACAAGGCTATTTCCAACCGTGGGTTTGCGAAATAAGAGAGAAGGTTGATGTGTCACACCCAAAAAAAAAGACGAATATTTTTAAAATGAAGTATTTCCTTGTACCGTTCATTATAGCAATGCGGTTCATTGAATTAATAACACAAAATAAGGATAATATTTTTCGAAAATTTGTCGCTACATTTGAGAATTTTTCCATCTCATTAATAATGATCCTTAAAATGTGACTTGCCCCACTGATTAAAATGACGTTAAAAAAAGAAACTTTAAAGCTTAATTTGTAAAATCATAAACAGAAGTTAATTAAGACATTTTGAGAAAAATTTACTGACTGTTTTTATAAACAATGTAAATATAGTTACCTCTTTTTATGAAAATAAAAAATACCCAAAAACCATTGACCTGTTTAAACTTCTTGTGAAAGTTCGTTTCAGTGAAAAATCTACAAAAGAGTCCTGATTTTGCGAGGAAAAAAAAGAGTTTTTGTTTCAAAATAATGAATAAAAATCATTATTGATTTAAATTTCTCAAAAGAAATGTTTTTGTGAAGAATTACAAATAGGCGAGCGATGGCGAACAGGTTGTGGATAAACCTACAAGTATAATAAAAAGAAAGGAAAATATTTTTTTATAAAATACAAATATTGTATTATCAGTCGATACGAATTCCGCACCCGGCTAGCACCGACCACGATGCTGACGTGAAATATCCTCAGTGGTAGACGGATCATGGGTTAGTGTCCCCTTGCCGTGAGGCTAACCGTGAGAGGTTCTCGTGGTCTTCCTCTCCATGTAACGCAAATGCGAGTTAGCTCCATCAAAAAGTCCTCCACGAAGGTAAATTTCTTCCAATACTCGATCCAGGAGTTCCCTTGTCTTCTGGATAGGGTTCAAAATGACAGGGCTACAGAGTTGAACATGAGTGGTCGTAAACCCATAAAAATTGGGTCGGCCGTTTAAAAATTATATTTATTTATTTACATATTTATGTAATATATTATTTAAAAATTATATTTATTTATAAAATACTCATAGCTTTTTTTGTCTGAAACCCATACCAAATTTTCCAAAACAGCTAAATAATCTGTGTACGCGATTAAAAATCTCATATTTTGGGGGAAATTAAAAATTTAATTTTTCTTTCAAAGCATAATTTTTTAATGGCTCTGTTATGAATAATGTTAATATTAAAAAAAAGTTGTAAAAAGTTACTGTAAAGTTCGATTTATGTTTAAAATATTCCTTCAAAATAAACGAAAATAGTTAATAAAAATAAATTTGAAACTACAATGGAGCTAGACTGGTAAAAAATATTTAGAGATAAAATATCGTCCCATTTACATCCCGAGTACCATTCTGGTAAGACTAACCCGTTCAATATTTCGGTAAAAGAATGTTTGAGCAAAATGCGTCGAAATGAAACAAATAACAATCGAAAAGATCAAGATTTAAATACTTATTTCTGAGCAACAATTTTATGAGCAAGAATATAGAATATTAACTGCATATAATTGTTAGAAAAAGTCATGAAGTCAAATGTGCAAAAAACGATAAGATGATAAGCGCATTTTCGATGCAAAAGTTCTCAAACGGTCATTTGACCGGTTGTGGTACGTTTTATAACCGTCGTTGGACAGCCGGCGTCAATTTGGTTTACGACTTCTAATGTTCAACTCCGTAACCTTGTCCTTTTGAACCCAGTCCAGAAGACAAGGGAACTCCTGGCTCAAGTATTGGGAGAAATTTTGCCTTCGTGGAGGATTTTTTGATGGAACTAACCCTCATTTGCGTTACATGGTGAGGAAGATCACGAGATCTTCCCATGGTTAGCCTGACGGCAAGGGGACTCTAACCCATGATCCGTCTACCACTGAGGATATTTTACGTCAGTACTGTGGTCGGTACGAGCCGGATGCGGAATTCGTATCAACCAGCCATCGCCGGGATCGAACCCAGGTTCACCTCATTGGAAGGCGAGCGCTCTATCCCCTGAGCCATCGTGGCTCTCATGGTACGCTTAGTGTTAAAAGCATAATTTGTTTCCTGTAAGACTTTTAAAGTCATTTAGATAGTGAACCTTCTGATCATTCTATAAAAGGTTATTCAATTTGTTTAATCTTTTTTTTTACCACGTTTTTATTAACTTGCCTTCGTGTATGTCTGTTCGAGTGGAATTTTGTAATCGATTTTAAACTAACTTCCCACCTTCAAATTTGGCACATAGTCCAGAATTGGATGACAATGCATGAAAATGAAGAGAAAGAAGAAATACAAAGTAAAATAAAATTAAAGTTAAAGAAAAATTAATATTTTCGCGATTGTATTTTGTTGTCGATTCGATTATTTCAAATGAGTGTCAAATGTCAGGTGAAAAGTTTTGTTTGCAGTGAGTGACGAAATTGAGATTTTGGAAGTGAGTACAAAAAAAGTCAAAATAAAAAATAATATTTTTAAAAACCACGTTTTTGTAGTTGAGAATAATAATTAAAAAATAAAAATTTGAAAAACGAAAAACGTGGGGTGCATGAAATACATAACAGTACATATGCACATTTCCTTACTCATACACATGCACAGCCACATACACATATACATCCACATGCGCATGCATATACACAACATATTCCACATACACATGCATATACACAACATATTCCACATCCACATTCAGATACAATTACAATTACAGATATACATACACATATTCTCATGAGCACACATACACACACTAAATATAACATTACTGTTATGTATTTCATGCACCCCACGTTTTTCATTTTTCAAAATCAATTGTAGGGATGTGGTTAGCGAAGCTTCAGATCGGGTCAGATGCATAAAATTCGAAACGCTTCGATGCGTTTTTCTTCTATGTATACAGTCATTTAACTTAGGAAAAAGCATTTTGTATCTATTCCTGTTCACACCGTTGCCACCCCAACAATATAATACCTCATTCATAATCCTTACACCTATTCTCTTTTTTTTTCTTCTTCTTCTCAAAAACAGTGGTTTTTTCTTTTTCGTTCTTGAGAATCTAAAGATGGAATAGTATATTTTCTTTTCATGACTGAAAAAGAAATGCAAATGAAGTATGCATTTTCTCTAAAGCTTGTTGGGTTGTTCGGGAAACATATTCGAAGGTTTTTTTTTTTTTCTCAGACTGTCGGAATATTTTCCTTTGTGGATGAATCATTTGATCTTAATTATCATTAACATACCCTAATTAAGTTTTTTTAAGTTTCATTTTATAGGTTGTTCTATTTCATGAGGTTGCGAGGAAGAATGAATGGATATTTAACCGCTTCCAAATTTCACCTCAATTTGAAAAGTTTCGCCTAATTTGAATGTTTTTTACAATCGTTTTGAAAAAAATGCACAAAATCAACATATATTTTTTTTTGTTAATAAATGCTGGAAATTAAAACAAAACCTAATACACAAGTTTTGAGATGAAATTTTAATTGTTTCATGTGTAGCAAAACATTTAATTTATCATCAGTTTACTATCTCGAGTTATTTCGGGCAAATGAAAAAAAGCTAAATATGAATCTTTAAGGGATAGTTTTTAAAACGAGAGTGATACTTTCCGAAAGCAGTAAAGTGATACACCATTTCCCCCCCTTTTTTTTCTATGTAAATCCAGCAACTAGCGTCTGTACAATCGTACAAAGCACGTAAAAAGGAAACGGCAAAACTCCTATTCAAAAATTGGCAAACTTTCAATCACAACAGATTATCTTTCGTTTTGGTTCCATCGGAGTAAAAACGCAATAAAACAAAACGCGCTGATAAATTCTGTTACTTCCGAGTTTTCTCGGTATCATAAATATTTGCAATCTATGGATAACTGAGTTAACTCGGGATTATCAGGGAAGCAACGTATGTTTGCTAATTTTTAAAAGTGGAAATGCTACTGGAGTGTGAGGGATACAGTTTTTAAGATCTCTGAAATCTTTTGAGTTTTTCTACTATCGTAACAAGTCTTCTTGGATCATCAAGTCATTTAATAAGATTACGTCTATGAAGAACAAAACTGTTAATATGTAGGAATATTTTTAGAAGGCACATTATTATGTTTTTTTAAATGCTATACACTATTGTATCATTTAATAAGTCTTCATATATCATCTTACTGAGTGATGCTTAATAAATGATTCGTCCTAAAGGAAAAGATAGTTGAAATTCAAATTTTTAAAACTTGAAAAATCGTTGAGACAAGGAAGGGACTTTACTTTTTCGTTTTGGATTAAACGAAAATAAAATATTTAATGTAAGTTGTTATATTCTTTTCCTTATACGATCTTACAAATTTAGAAAACTGTTCATTAATATTTTCAAACCGAGAGTGTCTTTATTTATCTCGATTATAAAAATAGACAATTTTTAACAGGACCAGTAAAAGAACAGAAACGGGTTCAATTGGGTGATGTAAATCAATTTTGGGAGTTATATTTGTTGACTATGTCATTTAATCATAGAATTAAATATATTATTTTCCAATGCTACGTCCTTAGATTGTAATAATTTTCATTTATAATTATTATATCGTTTTTATTCTTATGCTCATCAAACAATTAAAAAGAACTTAGAAATTGAGGATGATTCTGACAAAATCCGATAGTTGTTTATCGATAATTCTTTAAAATGAAACAAAGACTCTATGAAATGTATGATTTTTATAATAAACAGTCATGAAATAGACTTCAATGTCATTCAAATATTTAAATAAAAGAATGGATCTGCCGAAATTAGAATCCGTGACGACGATAAAATACTTAGGCGTACATATTGATTTAAATTTAAAATCGAATGTAAGTTACATAAGATCTTCAGGTGATCGAATTATTCTTTATATTTTGCATGGATATACTTATAAGTTGGAGACTAACTAACATAATGTCAAATTTATTAATACAGATAAAAGGAATTAATCACTACCAGTTACTCAACATATTACCAATCCGTTTTTCTCAAACATACTCTTTTTATATATATATATAACCTTTACTAAACAGCCGAAACAAATATAATATAATACAATATTTTATAACCGTCGTTGAACAACCAACCCTATTTTTTATGGGTTTTCGACTAATAATGTTCAAGTCCGTAACCTTGTCGTTTTAAACCCATTCCAAAAAACAAGAGACAACAAGAAAAAACAAAACAAGAAATTATCCTTCTTTTGATGGAACTAAGTCGCGTTTGCGTTACATGGAGAGGAAGACCACGAGAACCTCTCACGATTAGTTTGACGGCAAGGGAAATCATAATCCGTCTACCGCTGAGGATATTTCACGTCACCACTGTGGTCGGCCGGATGCGGATTCCTATCGATCCGCCATCGCTCTCATTCGAACCCAGTTCGCCTCATTCGAAGGGCGAACTCACTATTTCCTGAGCCAGTTCTCGTAGTTAAAAAGACACGACTGTCACCGAACCATACAGTCATGATGGTTAAACAGTATTTAAGCGACTAGATAAAAAAAAAAACTTATATCAATGAGGATAAATGGCGTCTATCTTATTTTGAGTATCAATTTCTATGTAATGGTGACCTTACTTACAGTGGAAGGACTGTGCATCCTACATACTTCAGTCTTGCTTGTAGCTCACTTGGGTAGAAAACACTCCTATCGGGTTTTAATCACGATTTTAAAAGCTGAACAAGCCACTTTTTTTTTCTTCTTAATTTTTCCATTTTAATTCGCTCAAAGCTAAATGAAATGCGGTTTACCATTTCATGATTTTAATCTGCAATCAACCATTACTAAAGCTAATATCGAAAAAAGAAAAAAAGAAACTAAAAAGATTTAGTGCACACTATTAAAAATTATCATTTTCTTATTAAAATTATTGCTTAGTGCAGTATTTAAACAAATTTTGTGCAGGAAAAATTATTATTTTTTTGTCTATTAAATGTTATTAGGATTGCTTTTGAATATAGATTCCAACAATTAATAAACTGGAAATGTGTATTCTTTCCATTGTTTTAAAATTTGCAAAACAAAATAGAAAGAAAAGTAATATTGAACTGAACGGGAAACTAAATTTTGTATATCCATCAGGGGCAGTTTTTATATTATCAGAGCTGATTTCGTCATGATGGTTAAACATCTTTAAACAACTAAAGCGAAAAAAATAAAAATTGTTTTAATTAAAAGGTTATATTTTAAATTATCTTAATTCATTTGAAAAACTTAGAGAACATTTCGATTATCTACGTGAAAGGCTTATAAGTTCCTTTTTATTTTAAACTATTGTTATACTTAGTTTCTATCTTCTTAAATAGTATATTTTCCATTACGGCGATAGCAAATGCTCAATTTATTTTGAGAAATACAACAAATAAAGAATAAAAAAAGTAAACAAAAAAAACTTTATTCCTTACCTCATTTTTTTTTTTTGAAAAAAAAAAGCCATGTTCATGATTGAACAATTTTTTTTTAAAATTCACGACTCAAAATTCAATTCAGAAAGATTAAGATAAAAGCTAAACTTCTAAATCAACCAAAAATATCTGGTTTTTTTGTTTTTTGATGCGTTGCAATTTTTAGTTTTTTTTTAATCGTAAAGAGCATCAAAATTATTAAATGTGCTGTTGTGAGTGTGGATTTGACTGTCAACGTTCCTAAAAGAGTGACGATCTTTCTTTCAATCCTCAGATATTTATCTTGAACTTCTTTCTTAGATTACATAATTATATTTTGTTGGAAATTTTCCTGCAATTTTCTGCAGTTTTCTATCAGTTTGAGAGACATTTTTAAACTTCCAAGAACAAATAATGTAGTCCGAAATATTATAAATAAAAGCAGATTTTAGTTTCATAAAAAACAGGAATAAAAATAATGTATTTAAATTTGAATGGAAATTCAAAAAAAAAATTTATTTAAATTATAAATTTCTAATAATGAAACGATGAGTTTGTTGTTTCTGATTATGCGTGCTTCTCTTATAATTTCATATAATAATCATACACTATTAGAGTATGCTGGCGTCCTGAAATTAACACAGCGAGGAACAAACAATGGATTGAAATTTTCTTTTAGTTTTAATAAAATATCACCTTTTTTTCACGATTATATCATAATGTTTTTGTGCTTCGTTTGTTATGTTACACATTTGAGATTTTTGTTAATTTTTTTTTAAAACTTGATTCTTATTTATTATAATTTAAGATTTAAGTCTTTTTTTGACAAAAAATTCTTAAACAGAAAATTATGGCATCAAATTCTTATTCCCTTTCATGTTAAAATAATCAAAAAAAGTGTAAAGTATTTGAACAATAATAACTTTTTGAAAACCGATGCAAAAATTTTTAAGAAACCCCCCTCCCCCAAAGCTAGTCATTAAACCTTAGCAAAACAGGAACAATCGATTTTCTTTCCAATACTAAGCTTGGCAGATGGATTGCAATTATTTTACCATTTTTGGGGGGGGGGACCTCAAATATGTTAATTAATGAGTGCAAGAGATATTTTAAGTCACGAAATCCGACACAAAGACGTACTTTCTCTCAATAAGCATACTTTTTTTCCGACGGTTTTGGATTTCTGCCCCCCCCCCCCAAATATAGAGGGGAACCTCAATCTGTAAAATAAGGTCCCCATAGTTTTGTCAATAAAACGGCTCAAAGTTTGGACCCTTACTAATTTTATTTTTGCTTTCATTTTATTTTTTGCGTATTCCGCCATATCTCGAGAATATTTTAAGTGAATCGAAAACTTTTTGCAGACAACTATATAATTCCTTTATGCAAAGATAATTTCATGCAAAAGATAACTTGTGATAAATATTCATTGTTTTTTTATTATTTTATTTAATAATAGTCGGAAAATTTTTTTGAATCGTTAGGTGTACAATTTTTTACATAATTTTAAAGCATGTCATTTCACATGACAAAATACAAAATTTGAACAAAACAGGTGGAATAGTTCTTGAGAAACTGAATTTTTAAAATAAGGCTTCTTTAAAATTCGATTAGTTTTATATTTTGTGTTTTGTCTATTAAAATTACACGCTTTAAAATGACGTAAAAAATGAAACGCTTTACAATTCAAATTTTTTCAGACAATTATTAAATAAAATACCAAAAAAAATATAAATATTTAATAAAAGTTATATTTTTCATAAAATTATGTTTGGATAAACAAATTTATAGTAAATATGGTATATTTAAGCAAATTTCACCACTTACCAGAAGCTGCCGTCACAAGTAGTCCAATCTGTAATCCAATGTTTATAAAGAGCAACACATTGCGGCAATCACCCATTATTGTTAACTACTGCTATGTACAAGCTTGCAATCCTATGCAATCTACACACCCATGGAACACCACTCTGAACAACAAAAGTAGCCACTCTATATTTTTTATCTTATTTCCTCCTCAACTAAATTAAAAACGTCAACAAGAAGAAAATGTCCCACTAACTCATGATTGCCGAGACAGATAAGAAAGAAAAACTCTCGTGTGGGATGTCGTCTGTCGATAGAACAACTTCTGCTGCCCGAGATTCAGAAAAGCAACAGGTGAGTGACTCGAATTCTCCAAAAAGTTCTTAAACTTCAACGATTGGTGCAAAGTGATTGTGACGTAGCCTGGATGCCCCGTGGTCACAACTAGTTTCTGTAAAGAGTGTGAAGAGATATAACGGTGTTTCTTGGTTGACTTGCTACGGGAGCATCCTCTTCTTTTTTTGGATCTCAGGGACATCCTTTGGATTAATTCTTGAGCGAGGACTCCTGTTGTTGTTTACCCTTTATTCATCCCCGCTTTTGTGTGGAAGAGCCATGAAGATATCTTTCCTTTTTCACCCCATCCGCAATATTTGTTCGGCCTTATTTGTTTGTTGTGGTGTCTTAGAACAGAAATATTTCTGCTGCAAGAGTTCTACTTACAGTTCCGTTGCCAAATTATGAGATTCTATGTAAAATCTTAATTATATCAGGTGACACTCTATAACAGCTTTATTGTTTTTAAGTGACTGTTTGCACTTGTTTACGTTGGTGTATCAATAGGTTAACATTGTAATGCAGTACGTTAAGAATAAATGCCAACAGGAAGTGTATAAAATATCTCCTGAATAAAAACCCATGACATGTTCATTTAAATATAAAAGTATTGCCTATAAACTCGTGCAAAACATGTCATTATTAAAACACTACAGTGCGTCTCATCATTTGATTCAATTATTACAATATACTAATATAGTGCCTGATATAATAAATATTCTCTATTTATGTAATATATCGTCTAATGTATCCAATCGTCTAATTTATATTATATATTCCTTTAATTTAACAAATTGATACACTCTCGTAAACAAGTGCAAACAGTCTCGTAAAAACAATAAAGCTGTTATAGAGTATCACCTGATAATTAAGATTTTACATAGAATCTCAGAGTGCGTATGATAATTCTGTATTTATTCCCATGTAGAGATAAAGTGACGCTCTCAGATAAAGTTAATTACACTTTAATAACGTGTTTAAGTGAACCCTGTTTCCATTAAAGTTAAACCAAAGTTAGCGTAAACTATATTTTCAGTTTTAGTTCCTTTTTTTAAAAAAAAAGCACTGTCTTATACAGTGGCGTACGCAGAATTTTTTCAAGGGGGGTGTTCATAATTTTCTGAAACTACTAAGAAAAATTTGAGTCTGTAATAAAGCACTATTATTTCCCTAATTTAGACAGCTAGATAATTTTGACTTTTTATTTAAACAACATTGTTTAGTTAAATTTTGATTTGATTTTTTAAGTTTAAGAACATAATGTTATATTTTCTGAAAAAAGTCCAATGTCATATGGGTGGGAAGTAACACTTTGAGGGCCACTTTCACATTCATCAGATTTTGTTATGCTAGAAACGTTTTCTTCAACGGAAGTATCACATTTCTGTGCAACAGAAAAACTTACATTGGTACTAGATGCTGTCACCTCACTAAGTTCAGGTCGTGATTTTTTCTCAAATAAATTAAAAATTGTTAAATTCTTGCCTTTTGACATCCTAAGGATCCAAGAATAGCAAATATATATATATATATCACGTGATTTTGGTTTCAAAAGTACAACCCTATTATAGTAAATGTTTTTTCTGTATTCTGAGAAATACCATGAGAAAAAAAAGTAGGCATAAGGCACATAAAAATATATAGTTTTAAAAAATAATAGCTCGCATAATTTTTACTAAAACCTTTATTTTTGCCATTTTGTCTGCGCTCAAGGGGGGTGTTTAAACCCCTAAACCCCTCCCTTGCGTACGCCACTGGTCTTATAATCTTAAATGTTTTGGTTGCCAAAACTTTTTACGTGCGTTTGGCAACAGACAGCCCACGCTCAGTAGAAAATAAAAACTGTAAAGTAAATCCAACCGAATAAATTATTTTTATGTCATGCTTTTTTGTTTTTGTAGAATCGTTTTTATGCATTCTTTAACATTGATAAACATTACCATAGTTTTGGAGTTGAAAATTAAAAGCGTTGCATTATAAAATGTCTTCTTGCCGTGGAATTCCAAGATAATAAGAAGAGAACGATTAAAAATCATTTAAGGCGTTCCTTGACGCAAAAGCAATTCTTTCGAGCTTATGATTAGTTTTTAGAATATTTTAGATAAAAAAAACCCATTTATTATTGTTTATTTTTACCCTATAGAAACAAAGTAGCCAAAGAGAACTTTGTAAATAGTGAAGCTAAGAAGATAAAGATTCTAAGTAATATATTAGTGAGTTTAAGTAAATTTTAGCTTTACGTTGATAATACGAAATAGGTATTATTCTGTACCCTATCCACAAAATTCCAAAACTTTTAGCATTCATTTTAGATGTTTACGTTATCACATTCTTGGCGTTTTAATTTGGTGCCAAAAGACAAGGCTTCTTCGTCTTTTTATTGCCAAATTATCTTAGAAATTTCTTCCACTCAAAGACCTTTAATCGACTGAGATCACCGAATAAAAAAGAATTGGAAAAATAAAATTGTTTTTTATAGTTGAATAAGACTAAAGTAAGATCTAATAAGACTAGAGTAAAGTAATTAGATGAAAGCAAAACCTCAATAAGACTATAAGACACGATAGTCTTATCGATAGCAAGATCTAATAAGACAAGAGTAAAATAATTCTATTAAAGTAAGACTTCAATTAGACTAAAGTAAGACCCGATAAGATTAACGCTATATCTAATAAGACTGAAAAAATCCTCAAGAAATCTCTTTTTTTTTAAATGTCCCACAATAAGCTGTTCTATTAGAGTGAGAATCAAAATAAAAATTGTTTTAAATTGTAGGAGTCTTGAAGAAACAATCGTTAATAAATGACAAAAAATATGTAAAAATGAAATCAAGAAGATACAGGTAGACGAGCCATATTTTGAAAAGGCCGTAAGTTAATATTTCATCAATAGTTTTAATCTTAGTGCCGGACAACAAAGGGAGAAGACCTATGTCGACATGGTAGGAGAGAGATGGCAAGTTTGTCTGATTTAATGTAGCTGACCAGTGGAGAGCTATAGTCACTGGCCAAATTATTAGACTAACTATAAGATTTTAGGTAAAATCTTAATTATCGGGTGATACTCTATACAGCTTCATTGCTTTTTCGCTGCTGAAACCGGTTTATACTTGTTTACGTTTGTGTATCAATGGGTTAAATGAGACGATATATAGTATAAATTAGACGATTGGATACGTGAGACGATATATTATATAAGTATAGACTATTTTTTATATCAGGTATTATAATTAGTATATTATAATAATCATATCAAATGATGAGACGCACTGTAGTGTTTTAATAATGACATGATTTGCACGAGTTTATAGGCAATACTCTTATATTTAAACACATGTAATGCGTTTTTATAGAGAAGATTATACTTCCTATTTGTATTTATTTTAAACGTATTTCATCACAATTAATGTTAACCCATTAATACACGAACGTAAACCGGTTTCAACAATGTTAAAACAATAAAGCTGTATAGATTATCACCTGATAATTAAGATTTTAAATAGAATCTTATAGAGTGTGTCTCATATGTTATAGTGTGCACGAATAAGTTTTGAGAAAAAAACTTTTTAGAGTGAATGAAAGTGAATGTCTCTAAAAGAGTGTCAATTAAAGCCTTTAACAGAAAAATTATGATAGTTGTAAAGGGAAATAATCCGCACTTCGGTAATCAAATGTGAGGCATTGTTGTAGTTGGAGGGACGGGCGTTACGATTAGTCAAAAAGAATATAATAAAACAATAGAGAGTGACGCTGTCATTGTTGTCGGTATTATGACTTTTCAATCCGAATATTACAATGGCGGGAAAAAAGCATTCCGACTATTACCCCTTTCGCTCTATACCTGATGTCAAATCCGATAGCATTCATTAATTGAGTCTATCGGAATGCGCTATCTCAATTGAGACAATTAAGCGGGAAAGAAATGTACACATGCATGAAAAAAAATTTGCCTGACGGAAAAAAAAGAGAAATTTTTGTACTGAACAAATTAAAACTAAGCATACCAACATGTAATGTATAACTATTTCTACCATAGCCGCTCAAATGATTGGACTTGTTTCTTGATTGAATGTATGAAATATGGATGTCAGGAAAGATGTAAACTAAAAATAATTAAACAAAATTGCATAATGCCTATTTTTACATATTACAAACACAGAGAATAAGAATTTTTAATTCATTGTTCAAAGCATTTTTTACATGTAAAGGGTGATTCCATTGTACATTTTCCGCAAACATATTTCTTCTAATGATTATTATTTCACAAATTCTTATAATTATAAGAATATATAAGAATTATAATTCTTTTAATTGATGTTATTTCTTTTAAGAACTTGTGCTGTCTGCATTGTTTCGACATTTTTCAGGATGAAAACTAACAGTTAGTTAGAAATGAAGTGAAGCTATCCAAATGAAATATATGCTACTGACCAAAACATTTAGTTTTTGTCACTTTTTCTGATGTAAAAATGCGAATCTAAAATGTTAGGTACTTTCTTAAAATTTGAATTCCCAGTTATTCTGACTGAACTAACTGAGCAATAAATGTTTGCAGAAATGTGCAACCCATTCAATGCAATACGTCCGTTGAACACGCATGACATCGTCATTTCTGATCCGATCACCTTCCAAAGCAATACATTGCTCTCACGGTCAAATGACCGGTTCTGGTAGAAATAGGTATACGACACGTATTATTCGAAACAAACAAAATACAAAAAATAATAATAATGGAATATTAACTGTATATAATTGTTAGAAAAATCATGAAGTCAAATGTGCAAGAAAGATAGGATGATAAGCGCATTTACGATGCAAAAGTTCTTAAACGGTCATTTGACCGGTTATGGTATGTTTAGAGTTAAAAAAGTCATGATGGGTATTTTCGCATTTTCGGGCAATTGAAAACCTCCAAATTCTCCTTATTGTGAACGCATTCCGGTTGCAAAATAATGACCAGTCTAACATTTGATTTGCATTTAATTTTTATCAAAATAAATCAATGGTCCAAAGAATCCAAACTTTCTAAAAATATGTAGATTAAAAAAACGTACATATGTATATATATATATATATTATATATAAATCCCTTGCAAGAAAAATATTTCTCTCAATAAATTCTAGGAAAATTGCATGAAGAAACTAAGCTTTTGAGAGAAATGGAAGGATACAAAATGATTACTTCATTTAAATGGATGGTATAGGTATAGATATAGGTACAACTAAGGGTTCAGGTATTTATTTTAATAGATGGAACCGTCCAATGGATAAATAAGGCTAATTTTAAATGTATATTTTTGAGCCATCAACTGAAAAACTGTTTGGTTCAATTTAAGAGGTTTCAGTATTTTTTAAGAGTTTGATGGATCTAAATTTAAGAAAAATGTAAGTAACATAGAAAAGCTTGACATTTAATTTCACATTTCAAAGCAAAATTCCCATGATTAAAACTGGAAAAAAAACTTTAATTAAAATAGCCATTCAAATGGATTTTTAAGAGCTGTACTCAGTGATAACTTAACATTTAATAAGTTATTCATAGAAATAACACCTTCCTAGAAACAATGACTCCCTAGTGAAGATTTAATAAAAATAAGAATGTTGGTGATTTTACTTAACTTGCTCTGCATTTTAAACAATGGTTTTTATATTAGATAAATATGTCTGCAAAAAAAGGAGAACTTTATTGTAGTCTCACGATTAGCTTTAAAGCTCCCGCACAGAAAGGTTGATGAACTATAAATCACATTTAAATGGTGATTTGTCAATTGGGAAGCCATAATGCTAGAAAAGAGAAAGCACAGCATCTTAAAATAATCCACATCCATCAACAGGGGATTATGGAAATTGCAAAACAATATTTATAGATAGGGTCAAATCCTTAACTTTTAAATCTTTTACTCATTTTATCAGATGAAACTTACTGATTATTATTTGAAAGGGCATTACTTTTAAATACTTGTCTGTAGATTAATTGTCTCCCGTAGCTAAAGTGTTTATTTCGAACAGAGTCCTGGACAATTTTACAGGATTCGGAAAGATAGAGCTTCATATACTGTAAAAAAAATTATATAGAGCAAAAAATAAAAATAAATAAAAATAAAATATAAAAAATGCATACACACTGGGAAAAAACTGTTTAAAAAATACAGATTTTCTCTGTTTTAACTGTTATCAACGAAACATGAAACCCCCCCCCCGCCCCCGCTTTTTTTACAAGCTTTCTCCGTGTATTTGATGTAGCTATTTAAAGCTGTTTTGTCTACAAAAGTTTTTCTTCTTCTTTTTTTCACCACAATCATAAAGGTATTAAAATTATACTAAAACAAACTATAGTTTTTGCCGTTCAGATTTGCTTACCGTACGACAACTTCACCTTTTTTAAAATCCTTTTACGAATATTTTCCATATCATCAATTATTTTATGGTTTTGAACATTATATAAACCTAACTGCGAAAAGCTTTAGATATGAAGTTTCTTCATATATAATTTCTGGTTAAGTTTAGGTAGCATGAAATTTTATAAGAGTGGGTGACTACAGTTTAAAATGTTTTTACACTTAAATATGATTTAAATAAGATAAAGACGACGGGACATAATACGAGACTTTTAAGATAAAGACAGTTTAAGACCTCATAATGAAAAACTGTCCGGCAGGGAACTGATCGTAAAGACCCCGGTTCCCAGTTGAACACCGAGCATCACTGGCTGCGGCAGTCAGTAAGCGGGTGGGTGACCCACTTGGATCAGTCTGTGTAGGGACCGGACAGTATCGGTCCTCGTTAAGCTGTTCTACCATAAAGTGCTCGACTTCGCGGGAATCGTCGGACTACTAAGGTAGGGGAGTCATCCCCTCTGCAGGGAATCAAAATGGCGATGGCATATCATCGAATCATCCTCAAGAATGCTTTCCAGACTGTCGCCAATAGCTCATTTTATAACTCTAGTGCGACGTATAATAAAGTACCTACTTACATAATGAAAACTAGAGGTCCGATAGTTCAGAGCACCCAGTCAGGTGACCTAAGTATGAGTCCCAGCTTTAACAGGTCGCTCGAATTCTGCTCGAGACTTTCACCATCCACAATGTTGTAGCTATTTTTTTTTTTGTAAAATAACGGTACTTATCTATTTAAAAAACAGGTGACAGTTTTTAAATACCCGTATTTTTGTAGAAAATAAACTGTTTTATACTGGCACACTAGCTGTTAGTTTGTTTCTCGTAAATTTAATATTTTTTTTTGCTATGTAAGATAGTTCGTGCAAGATTAAAAAAGAAAAAGAAGTCATAAGAAAAATATAAATTTCTAATCATGTTACAAAAATAAATTACTCGAGCGAATTAAATATTAAAATTAAAACTGAAGTGATTTACATTTCGTCATCTTAACTTGTATTTTCTTTTTAAAGAAATATTAAAGGGATTCATTACACATTTTTTTCCAAAAAAGACACATAAATTTGTCGAAACGATTGAAAAAGCGAACTTTTGAATTATTATTTTGACCTTTTCCTGCAGTGAATTAGATCCTCGCCGTTTTTCGAGATTCTTATGCCATACAACAAGTATAAAACTATCCAAAATGAAAATTAAATTTTATAAAAGTTAGAGAAAAGAAGAAAATAATCCTTTTTTGCTACTGAAAAAGAGAATTTTTTTTTTAATCACACAAGAAACGAAAAAAAGATTGGACTCATCCCAATGATTTATTCTCTTGTTAGAATAAATAAAATATCAACATGTCACTATGTTGTTCTCGAATTGATGACGAAGATCAGTGGGGGATGCCGAAATAGAATGAATGCCTCTCGCAGCGAAAGGAACTGTAAAGATGTCGTTCCATGAAGGATTCTTTGTGGCCTTGATCTTCAAATCGTATCTTCGGATATTCCGGGTCAGCGAACGTTTCTCTTTCCGTCCAATTTTGACTCCATTCTTCTGAGCGTGTTCCATTTTCCATCCCGTAATTAGTTCCATTTCTTATTAATATCAAATCACTATTTTGCATAAATCAATAAGTAAGAAACATAAATGTCGGTAATCGCTCGCTGCTCTAACTTTTTGTAAATCATCGGAATTTCTTGGCAATGCGTTATTGTCACTATTTATGTTGACACTATATATGTTCATTTATGTGGTCGGTACATTTGGGCTTCTTATTACAAACATCATTCCATTTCTTTCAATCATATACAAAACTGAATACCGACACCATTAAGAATTCTTTTTTAATGTATTTTTACTTATTGGCAAAATGGGCCTTGGTTTGGATTGGTTGGCGTCCACACACTTTTCAAGAGTAATAGTAAACAGTGAGCATGCGTTGCTATGGCGACCGCTGCTGTTTTTTATTTTCTTATTTTCACTAGCAGACATTTTTAATGTATTTACATAATAAAAATTTAAAGTATTTTTTTTTCCATTCTTTCTTATTATGAACGTATAATGACTGTCTTGACGGTGATTTCAATATAAATATGAATACTGAAGAAGGAAAAGTATTTTGTGAAACGCGTACATAGGCAAGGATATATGAAAATAAATCCGACGACAAACATCAATGGAGACAGTTTTTGCAACTCCCATGATTTGTGTACTTATGTAAACTATTTGCTTATTTTAATGTTTTTTTTTAATATTTTTGTAACCGTCGTTGAGCAGCCAACCCAATTTCATGAATTTACGACTACTAATATCCATCTCCTTAGCCTTGTCATTTTGAACCCAGTCCAGAAGACAAAAGAACTCCTGGCCCAAGTATAGGGAGAATTGTGCCCTCGTGGAGGATTTTTTGATGGAACTAACCAGCATTTGCGTTACATATAGAGGAAGACCACGAGAACATCCCACGGTTAGCCTGACGGCAAGGGGACTCTATCCCATGATCCGTCTACCACTGAGGATAGTTCACGTCAGCACTGTGGTCGGTGCAAGTCGGATGCGGAATTCGTATCGACTGGGATTCGAACGCTCTATCCCCTGAGCCATCGCGTCTCATATTTTAATGTTTTATTTTTATTTTATAACCGTCGTTGAACAGCCGACCCAATTTCATGGGTTTACGACTACTAACGTTCAACTCCGTAGCCTTGTCATTTTGAACCAATCCAGAAGACAAGGAAACTCCTGGATCAGTACCCCCAGAGGTATTGATTTGTTGTGGGAACATGGAGGACTTTGAGACTCGACAGATTTAACGTGCATCAGTCACCATTTACTACACGGGGAGTCTTCGGCCGGCGAGGATCGAACCCACGGCCTCTTGGATATGGGCCCAGCACCCTACCGACCAGGCTATCCCGGCCTCGATATTTTAATGTTTTAAGTAATATGATACATAAAATAATGGACTGTAAAGTTTAAATGGACCTTTCATGTTATATCATTAAATTTAGTAAAATGATTTCGCAGGCATTAAACAACTCTAATAAGAAGATACATATTTTTTTTCTGCTTATTTACAAACATTTTTCAGATGTGTTTTGGATGTTCCTTCTCTAAAAAAAAAAGAGATACCATTGTGTTTTCACTTGCATAAGAAAGAATATCAAAAAATTTTCTTTTTTAAAATTAATAAGCCACAATAGAGAAGGAACGTTACAATGTTACATGCTACTTTAAAGACGTCACCAGAGTAACTGAATGACTGTTCATATAGAAATCGCAGGTATTCGTCTCATACAACAACGCCCCCTATAGTTCGTTGCGATCGCGAATTGAAAACGATCCAGTTTGAACTGTAGGCTAGAATTTCTGATTCTCAATGAAAACAATAAAAACAAATATATTGTTCAAATGATGAAATTCTCTTATTTTTCACAACTCAAGCAGTATTTATGGCATCTCTCTGGCCCCATATCACAAAAATAAAATCACCCACTTAATGCATAACAAAATTAAATGACAAAAAGTGAATTCTAAAATAAAATTATCAAACAGCAGAGGTCGCCATAGCAACGCATGCAATGAGGATGCATGCACACTGTTTACTATTACTCTTGGAACACAGTTGAAAAGTCCAAATAAGGTGCGGACGCCATCAATTCAAAACAACACCCATTTTTCCAATTGGTAAAAAAAAACCTCATTAAACTTTATGATTCTGTATTTCAAATTGTAGGGAAAATATAGTACAGGGAGAAAAAATTCGGATCAATATACGGTAAAACGTACAGGCACCATGACTGCAACTTACTTAAAATATTTTTTATCGTGAAAACCATTTTTACCGTAAAATTTTGCTCCGCACTTTTTACAATGTTTACTATATTGTAATATTTATTTAATTGCAGTGGTACAGTAGGTTTAAATACAGTAAATATTGCTGTGAAAATGACGGTATAAGGTTTCATAAAGTTTCGATCACACACAACGTATACACTCGACTGCTAAAAGCAACACAGGAGCGACCACGACCAAGAAATTAATACCGCTTTCACGATAGGCACTCAAAAGTACGGTGATCTTAATACAGCTCTCCCGGCTTCGCATAAAACAGCAATGAATAAACTAGTGGTATCCGTTCATCGAATTCTATCACTCATATAGTTCAGGTAGGAGTACTAAAGTGTATCTACCACTACAAAATTGCAATTCCAATTCACTAGTATATAAGACATGTTAACACGATTCTATGGGGGGGGGGGACCTTCTCACAGATGAAGGTTGACAGAGTCGATATATACTCCCCCCCCCCCCACAATGTCAAGAAAGAGTGAAATGTTAAGGACTCACAGTTTAAGGGGAAAATTATTTATTAAATGTAATCAGTAAAGCTATAATTGAATGGATAAATTCTGAATTAAAATAATACTAAAAAAATCAAAACAATAACGAAAATAATAAAAAAAAAAAGAATACTTTGAATTCCTTACAAAATGATAAAATAATATCTATCCATCTTACTTTCATGAACCTTAAAGATACAATCATAAAAAAAAATAAGGCGAGTTATTTGTTCTTTTGTGACCGTTATTCTCTTACTTTTTTTCCATAAAAAAAAATCCCTCTTTGTGCGCACAATTCTAAAACAAACTAGTTTTTCTTTTCGATGTCAATGGAATTTTCGCATCGGTCTGATGACTTTCACAAGATTTTAACTTATTCAAGGACAAAAGAAAGGCTTAACATCGATATACATTTGTTAAAGTACTCTTTCATGGACTTGGGTAACTGATCTACATCATTTCTCATAAAAAAAAGTAATAATCTGATACAATTTTTGCACTTATAATTTTCAAAGCTTTACTCATAACTTGCAAGCAGGGAGACCCGCAAAAATATATTCTATAATCAGCTATAATAATTACATATATTTATTATTATAGAATGCTAACCGTCATTGATTCTTAGTCATCAATGTTCATTTCTCTTAAACGTCAATATTTTCAAACGTCAAAAATGCAGCAAAGCAAAATTTATACGCAAAGCAAAAAAAAAAGAAGAAAAAAATCAACAAAAAAGTTGTGATCGCCTTTTTACGATCACTGGTTGTCCATGGGTGCAAATGCCTTTTTCCTTTCTGGATGGACTCCTTTAAACATTTCAAATCATGGGTTGCAAAAACTGTCTCCATGGATGTTCATATCCTTCCCCTATGTACGTGTTTCACAACAATACTTTTCCTTCTTCAGCATTCTTTATTTATCTTAAAATCTACCGTCAATCACAGTCATTATACATTGATAATAAATAGGAATATAAAAATACTTTAAATTATTATGGTGTAAGTACATTGAAACTGCCTCCTAGTGAAAAGAAAAAGAGCAGCGCATGCGCACTGTTTACTATGACTCTTGAAGAGAGTTGAAAAGTGTGTGGACGCCATCCAATCCAAAACAAAGACCCATTTTGCTAATGGGTAAAAAAAAATGTGAGAAAAAATGAGTGAGAAAAATTCGCAAAAAAAAGCTCTTACACTTGCAAACCAATAGAATTTTTGAAAAATAAAAAAAAATAAAAAACACTCTGTGTTCAATTCATAAGCAAGTGTGGCTTTTTCAGCATGCCAAATTCCAACTCTATAATTGCATCCCTGCTGCATTGTATAGTGTGCCCGTTTATTTATTTTTTCCAACACGTTTAATGGCTAATATTTCTCGAACACATAATTGAATGTTACATTTTTTATTCCATCGTAATTCCTTCATACTTTTCAAAATACCTTTGTAATTTCAAGTTTCTAAGTCTCGTAGTCTTTACGCCGTAAATCAAAATGCCACGTTGAAAACACCCAATAGGCCTTCACAATACTATTTTAATATAGAGTCACTATGGAAGGCCAATATTGACTTTCACAGGACATAAAATTGCGTTGTCCGAAAAATATCTGATCCTTCAATATCCAGTTATGAAGATAATGAATGGTATTCCGATGTTGTTTTTTTAATGAGAATCCTTGTCCGGTATTTCCTACTCTAAAGATTTTTATTACATTTTTGAAAGTCATTGACCGGTATACACTTGCTCGGTATTACCTGCACTGATGTTTCTTAAGGTTAAGGGCCACACTGTTCGGTGTACAGCATTCCCAACACTTCCGCTTATCTATTCTAATTGGATATTAAAATATCGAGTAAATATTAAAATATCGATAAATTAATAAATATATCGGGATTAATAAATATATCGGACCTTCTCCAAAACTACGTGATTGCTGACATTCACCAATGAAAGTGGTATTCTCTTGATTTTTGTCTTTCACTTTAACCAACATATCATTTGTTACATATGAACTAGAAAAAACATATTCATTTCTGAAGTTCTCTCTTTTATACATTTATTAGTTAATTAATTTTTGAAATTCCAAAAAAGAAAAAAATATTTTGCTCTTCAATCCTTACTATTAAGAAGGAATTAAACTATAACTTTTAAAAACCGTGATCATTTAACATTTAAAATCAATAAAAATGAATAAACAACAGCAGTTAACATTGTTTTTCATACATTTTGCAGAGGATTCGAGTTCAAGCATCTTAAGATCCCGCGAAATAGCACGAAGATCAAGACCCACCTTATAATGTTTTTTTTCTCTTCATTTTAAACTTAACTATTATCTCCGTTTGGACAGCTGGTGTATATTATGTATGATGTTCGTAAGCACGCAGTCAGTTCAGGCTTTTGTGTCTTTAGTTCTATTTTTTTCTTCTTTAACTCAAGTTTCATTCTTATGATTTGCTTGGTTCTCCAAAAATACCGAATAATTTAAAAGAGAAAAAAGGACAATGACGGAAATGTATATTAAGTTGCGTTCTGCCCAGGAAACCAATTATTTATTCCCATTAATTTTTAAAATGAGTTACAATGTTTCTCTACAGAATAAAGTCTGAAACAGTGATTCCCAAAGTGGTGTATATCGACCTCCAGGGGTCGACGACAGTCAATAAAAAGAGGGAAAGTCTCAATACTATACACAATATAACAAAATACGTACAAAATATAAATAATAAATATTTTTTTCTTGATGTTTTGCTTCATTTGTTATTCAGTAGATGGCGCCACAATAGAAAATACTAATATTACAGAATATAAATAATAAATATTTTTTCATGTTACTTTGCTTCATTTGTTATCCAATAGATGTCGCCACAATAGAAAATATTCATATTGCAAAATGTATATATGATATTTTGCTTCATTTGTTATGCAATAGATGTCGCCACAATAGAAAATATTATTATTACAAAACGTAAATTAGAAAAAAAAAAATTCTTGATATTTTGTTTATTTGTCATTCAACAGATGTCGCCACAATAGAAAATATTTATATTACAAAATATAAATACTGCTTCGTCTTGGGCACTACAGCCTATGACTGGCCAAGGCCGTCCCAATAAGTTATGCCATCTTGATCTATTCTGTGCCATGGCCTTTCAGTTAGTTATTCCTATTATCTATAAGTCCCTGCCAACTGCGTCCAGCCACCTAGTCAGTGGACGACATCTTTTTCTTGTACCTTCTGGTTCAAATAAAGTTACTTTTTCACGTGGTTTTGGTCCTCAGATCTATAAAGGTGTCCCTGGTCCTCAGATCTATAAAGGTTGTTTACACATTAAGTTATTCTCTTATACACTGGAAATACGCTCAAAGTAAAATATTAAATTGGAGATCATCCACTGGAAGTTGCATTGCCAAATAGTTATAATCTAAAGATGTAAGATATGATCATGAAGTGAAAATATTAACAATTTGATTTGGATTTTGTTTCTTTTTCCTCGTCTGAAACAGAAAATTTATCTCTTAAATATGTAAATGACTCCACTTAAAGGAAGCTTTATTATGGAGTCGTGCTACCAAACATTGTAATTCCCGAATCCTTTTGAAAAAAATAAAATGATTTTCGAAATGTTTTGCGAAAATCATTTCCGTAAATACGTGTCTATTATTTATTTATTTTATTAAGCATTTATCTAGACAAGAAGGATTACGACAAAATAAACAGATCTTTAAAGGTTCATTATGCCTCACGGTTATAGTTAGCCATGACAGACGGTTACGATTAAAAACTTGCTTTTATTCATATTTCATTCGAGAACTTTTTATTTGTTACGTGTTTATTTGTTTACGAACTTTTTATTTATGACTCAAACTGCGTGTTTGAGAAAATAGATATAGCTTGAAATCCGAGTTTCAAAAACGGAAGGAAAAAAACACCCTGAAAACGAGTTTTAGAAAATGTACATTGCTCGTAATATACAATGAAAAAAAGCAATTTATTTTAAATTAATTTTTTTTATTAAAGAGGGAGTGTTAAATAAATAATCCCAAGAAAATGAAGAGGTAATATATAACTCGATAAAAAAACTTCATCATTCACTTCATAAAGATACAAATTGAGAATAACTATCGGGTGTGTTTATTTTCTTAAACAAACATTTTGAGCTATGCTTAAAATAAGAAATTCACCAAAAATTCAATATATATATATATATATATATATATATATATATATATATATACATAAATTTTTTTTCACTAGAAATTAACAATTTGAATGAGTACAGAATAAATTTTACAGCGTTAAATAACTATGAACTTACATATATTTTGGATACAAAATTTTATGACAAAAGTAAGCTGAAGTTTACAATTAAAAATAAATTGACACTGTGTTTAAAATCTAATCATTTAAATTTATGCTTTAAAATTTGACATGAAAATAAATAGAAAAATAACATAATAATCTGAATTAGGTTGCGAAGAAGCAGTCACTTTTTCATTATCAAAATGACAACGTGTTCAACCCCTTAACAGTACATATTTACAGTGAATGGAATATGTTGTTTGAATCTCTTTTAACTGCAAAATTATCCCAAAATTGGAAGACAAAAAATTTTCTTTTTAAATAAAACAGTTGAACTGTTACCGAAGTGACTACCATAACATGTTGTAAAAATATAATCCTAATTCTGCCTGTTGTTTTGGCAGCAATGATTTTGTTGTAATCTCTCTCTCTCTTTTCACATTATTTAAAGAAGCCCACTCTCAACTCGTCCAACAAAAATACGACCTTTCATCACAATCATAATGTTTATAAACATCTCTGAATACGTGACCACAAGCTCAAGTCAAATCAGTCTCTTTGAGCAAATATTGCTGAACTTTTGGTGGATGAGACTTGCATGTTAGTTTCAAATATTAATTCAATAATTGAATAGGGATGAGCGAAAAACGAAATGGAATTTTCTGATGGGTTAAGTGTTCGTCATCGTTTTAAATTTCGCAATAAGTGATTCAGTTATTTACATATTTTAAAGATAATATCAGTGATCATTTCTAACTTTTATAGTTGTATTCGAACAAAAAAATAGTTTATTCGCACTTTATGTTCGCTGTGTCAATAAAGAGCATTAATGACATGGTAGCACGTCTCCAAATTTATACTTTTATAGTTATCAGATATCACGTGGATTTTTTTTTTCAATTCCTACTATTATTTTGCACTCTCCCTCTATATATATTTATATATCTCGTCCAAATTTTCAATCGTTAATAAAATACTTTTTATTTATCCATTCAAATTCAAATACATTTTTAAAACTTGTAGTGGATGTGACTTAATGTTAATAGAGTTTTTTTTCAAATATTAATTCATTCATTAAATTTAATGAATAAATTTTAGTTTTACATAGGAGAAAAAATTGTCATTATTTAATAAAAAGTAACTGAAATAATTTTTTCTTTGTAGAACCTAGACTTTAAAAAAAAAAAAAGCTTTAGCAAACAATGTGCTATTTTCATATTCGCTGTGAGTTTGCAACAGTTATTCAGATCAATTTAAGCTCATCTTCAATCATTTCTTCAAGACGCCAATATGAAGAAAAAACAACTTGTTTTGCGAAAATGAAAAACGATGATTTTGGTATTTAAGATTACTTCAACGCTTCATTGTAGTTCTTAAAAATTTGAAAAAATTGAGATTTGATTGTATGATGTAATGATTTTATTTTCTTGTGAATGAAAAAATCTCGCCACATTTTGTGATTTTAAAAAAAGTTTATTGACTTTTTTAAGTATTTAAGTTATGTGTTCGTCCTGAAGGCCAGATAATTCTTTACTGTAGAAGAGCATATATAGATTAAAATTACAGCTTGCTTCAATTGTGAGAAGTATAACTTCAATGATGTTTGAAGTTATACTTCTTATGCGACTTCCAACAAGGTTGCGTTAAACGTTTAAGGCTACATTTTCATTGGTCGGGAAATCACGTGGTAGGATCCAGTTTTCACTCATTCATTTCCATATTGTTTTGGTTCTCACTAGCATAAAAATAATAAAAGTATTGTTTTCCCATAAATATTTTTTTAGTTTGTTTTGAAACACATATATTTTAATGGGGTAGTATTTTTTATTTTCAAATTTAGTGGATAACAATTGTAAGAAATGAGTTAAAACAATCCCACGGACAATGCGACGGATTTGAGGTTATGTCAAGGTACGTCTCTCTTGAATATCAATTGATTGTCAGGTTTTCTCCCTTGAAATTACATTATGACGCATTCACATGCATTATTAATACAAATACATTTTCCAGGGCGAGACGATGAGGCAACCACAAACACTTCCACTGGTTCAAGAGGTCCACGAGGGAAAAATACACAATATTAACCGTGATTACAGAGCACGGAAGCCAGCGGAGCTGGAAAAAGAGTCGTTGAATAGAACTAGTGATCCTTCTACGACTGCTGATTCTTCTACAATTGACGTCGCAGGTTGCGAAGTTTAACTTCCTCCGCGCGGAGGGACTCCACGCACTATTTTTTTTTTACATTGATTGTTATCAATCAGTAAAGAGAACTGCAACTTCCCTTGCGACCAGACCAGAATCCGACAAGAAGAGCTTATATTTTACCATTAAACTTCATATAAACAAACCGCCATATTGTCAATATCTTAAAATTGCCCAATTATTCGCCTTCTAATAATGTTCCAAAAGCTGTTGTTTTATGTTCAAAAATGGACCAACTCACTTTTCAATCCATAAATATTTTAAATATACGCTCAGTTTTCAGGACTCCAAAAAACAAAACCTTCTTCACCAACAAGATGCAGAATGGTGATTTCAGTTATTGGTGTTCAAATTTAGCTACACCCTTCAAAGTTTGTTTGAGCGCACGTATAAACTTAAAACAACGCACAATTTCGAGACTATTTCAACATCGAATTAGATATAGCATAGTTCTTACACCGTAATTAGGGTGAAGTTGCTACCATTTTGGTGTTGATGTAAACTAAAGACATTCTAAAAATAACAATAGTTTGAAAGATTTATTTAATATAAATAGTTTCAAAGAATAAAACTGAAAATGTGCTTCTTTTTTAACCGAAATGTGTTTTGGATAAATCAATTAAACTGATTCTAATGGGCATGAAACATGTGTTAGTCACAAACAAACAAGTAAAAATGAATAAATAAATAAATAAAACTATAGCAGTGAAAGGGTAAATTAAAAAAGGGGATTTCATTCATATTTTAGTTTACATCAACACCAAAATGGTGACTACTATACTATACTTTCAGGGTTGATAGAAGTTTATTACGCAAGTGATATGCCATACGTTTTCCATTTTAGAATACCGGCTAGACATCGATGCGTACAAAATGTGTATTATTATTATTCCAAAAACAATAATGCTTTAATCAAACATTCTTAAAAATTTCTGAAAATAACCACACACATTTTAATGCTTGACAGATATATTTTTCAATGAAGTATGTAAATTATTTAACGAATGAGACTGCTTGAATGTAGCGAAATAGTTTTTAAACGTTCCAGAAAGTATTCTAAAATTCATAAAAGTAATCACATTCCTGAAATATTTTCATCTTGAAAATATTTATAGTAATTGGTAATATTTGAATGTGACGAAATATATTTGAAGATTTAAGGGACGCATGAAAAGAGCAACAATAAATAAAAAGAGAAATGATAAATAAAAAGAAAACGTTTATTCTGCTTGAAAGCATAAAGAAAAATAAGAAACGGTCAGTTATTAAACTTTATTGCCTCGAACGAAAATTGAATCTGCAAATTTATTATGGTGAGTAATATTTGCTGAAAGTGATGCGCAATTACGAACTAAAAGACGGTCAGGGTAAAAAAAATAAAAGCTCGGAATTTTTAACCATTCTGGCTTTTTTTCCCCCTCTAACTAGCCTCGTGGGATAGTTGCGTTTTCTTCCTAAAAGATTTTTTAAAAAAACGGAATTTTCACTCATTGAACAACAAATGCAGTTAAGAAAGAAAAAAAGATTATCTTCCAAAACAATATTAACATAAATTTTTTAGTCATCTACTTTACTATGAATGAAACTCTTAAGGACTACCAACTATTAATGAAAATTATTTCTTTTCCCAGCAAAGTATTTTAATATTTCTTTTAAAAACAAACTATTTACTCATTGATTTATTTTGTATCGTGCTTTTTTAATTTGTGCATTTTTATATAGTCTTTTACCGAGCCATTTTTTTTCTAGCAATCTTATGTTAAAATATTTTTGAGATTAAGCTTGATTTGTAAAAAGTAATTAATTTCGCTTATAACCTAATATTAATTTGATCTCTAAGATCAGTTTTTTTCTTCTCTTTTTGTGAGAACATTGGTGGAATTTTCAAAGTTTTCATCATCAATTGCTCGATAACCGAGGGTGGGGCTTGGCCTTCTCAAGAGGTTTTTTCCCAGGCTAAACTTTTTCCTGCTAGTCCTTTCCAGTTTTTAGTTCTTAAGACCGAAAAGTCTTTTTCTTGGCCATCTATCCATCTCATATTCGGCCTGCCACTTTTTCGTGTACCAACTGGTCTGGCATTGTTGTGGTACGGTCTTCGTCCATTCAGATAACGTGACCTGCCCATTTTATTCTTTGTTGTTTTATTCTTTGTAAAGTTAATAATGTCAGGTTCATTATGTTAGTGACAAAGCTCTATATTTGATCTTCTAAGCTACATACCATTTTTTTGAATTCCTCCAAAGACCTCTCTCTCAAAGGTACCCAACATAGCCTCATCAACAGAGATTTATAGAATAAAACTTTTGTTTTTCTATGAATTACATTAGATTTGCTGCATTTTCGAATTCCATCAAAACATTTATTGGCTGTAGTAATTCTTCAAAGTTCTCAATTTTTAAAATTTTCCCTACCTTTAAAAATTGGCCATAAGCGTAAAATTTTGTGCGAACTAATAAGTTTCAGAATTCACAACTGCCTAACAAAATATATGAGAAATGATCAAATGGAAGAACGCATAACGCACAAGGGAAAATAGCTCCCCAGTGTTGGCCTTTCTTCTTGACTCCACGCTAACCTTTACTGTTACACACATTTTGCACAAAAAAATTTTCTTTCCAAGATATTTTTGTATTTTTTTGAAATTATCAGCAAATTGGCAGCACAAATCAAAATACCTTATCATCGACATTACTAAAATTAGTGGGAAATATATTTCCTTAGAATAGATAAAAATGAAAATTGCCATTTATATAAAACTGAGAAGCTAAAATCTTTTCATTGTGCCTCATTCTTTATATTATTACTTGTGCCGTTGATATTGTTCTAACTGTGCTTACTATGTTTCATTACTTTAAACTCAAATTGCTTTTTCAATTTCTATAACATTTTATCTCATTCCTTAAAATTAGCTTTCTATATCAAGGTTTTATTAGATAACACCTATAAATATGTGATATATATCAGACATACTGTTTGCTTTTTCGAATGTAGTTTTGATTTCAAATCTGAAAACTGTTTTGCTCTACAACGTCAGCTTTTTTAAGATATGAATAAAAATGTATTTTTTCGCATACCATTTCATTTTCATTGAATTCAGTTTGAATATTATAGTAATTTTAATGTAGCACTATTTAAATGTTAGTAGCTTTAATGGAATTCTGTTTAAATGTTATTATTTTCAATGAAATATTGTTTCAATTTTATGAATATTAAAGGAACTGGCACACATCGGGTACACTGTTACAATTTTATTCCCCAAAATTATGATAAAATAACCGGCAGCAATCTGTCCATTTGATTAACCGAAAAGTTTACAGTAAAGAATATTTTTAACCTATACGGTTTTGACACCGTTTACAACTAGTATGGTTATAAAATTATGAATACAAAACTATACGGTTTTTTAGCCATTTACAGCTACCATGGTTTCAAAACCGTATTTTTTTTTTTAACTGGACACAGGAGCTAGGATTCTCATTCGATAGTGGGCATCTAACCTCCAGTGCAGGACATTGGAAATTCTTCATGCGTGTGAAACGGAATGTCAAGACTGAGACTCGAACCTCCGTTTTGTCGGTCATGAGATTAGCTCTCTCTCGGCTATAATATGCAAGGAATTAAGTTGCTTCATTATATTGGTGCTATAAAATTCTTGTTATTTTACCGCTTAAAGTAAAAAATAGTTAATGAACGATTTTTCTCACTGTTCATAGTCTTATTACCATCTTATTTATGGTTATTTGACTTTTTAGTTTAAATATGGTAAAATAACCGTTAAATAGATTGCTATTTATCCATTTTTTTCGAGAAATTTCTAACAGTGTACGACAAGTGAATACTTTTACCACAGACACTAAGAATTCGCGAATTTCTTTGTAATGAGTAACACTTTTAACCATAGAATTACCATAGAATAAAGTTCTGGGAAAAAAATGTTCGAGAAGGAAAAACAAGGAAAGACAGGATTAGAGAAAAACATGGAAAAAAGTTCTGTTTTAACAATTCTATGAATTTAATAACCGATTTGATTCATAGTGTTGAATATCAACTCAATCTTTATTCGAATGATGCTTTTTTTTTCTTCATAAAACTGATGCAAATGTCGCAACTTGAGGACACAAGCTTTTAATTTATGTTTTTCTTAATTGTACAATTAATACAATTGTTATAATATATGCTTAAGTGAATTTTTGTACCTATCAATTAAAAATTCCTTCTGTGATATGCTAAAAAATATTGACATTGAAGCAAATTATGAAATATTTCGTTTTAATACAATTTTTTTTAAAAAAAATATCGCTTTTTGCTTTATCAGTACACATTTAGTGCTGTTTCTTGAATTCAATTCAGAAAAATTATAGAGGTGCCTAAGAATTCTAAAAATTTTGTCAAATAGTATGAAGTGCGTAAAATTCCTTCTGAAAACTCTAAATATTAACCCTTGCATTTAAGTTATATATATATATATATATATATATATATATATATATATATATATATATATATATATATATATATATATATATATATATATATATATATATATATATATATATATATATATATATATATATTATATGAGGTATTATATTGATATATTATAATAATTACACCAAATTATTCGACGCGCTGTACTGTTTTAATAATGACATGTTCTGCACGAGTTTATAGGCAATACTTTTAGATTTAAACGCACATGAAATGGTTTTTATTAAGGAGATTTTTTATATACTTTCTATTTGCATTTATTTACTATTTTTTTAACGCAATGCATTACAATGTTAAATAATTTATAGAGTAACGTAAACAAGCACAAACCGGTTTCAGTGACGTAAAAACAATAAAGCTGTATATGTAGTATCATCTGATCATTAAGATTTTACATAGAATCTTAGAGTGCGTCAAATAATTTGGCTGTAAATGCATGATAAAGTCAGTTACTGCGCTGCCTTGACAATTATTTTAATTTCTTATAATAGACATCTATTGATGAAGTACATACTTTACTCATTAATAGAATGAGCGGGATAATTAAATAAGGCCATTGATTTATTGACATATCTCTACATAGTTTGTGGCAGCATATTTTTCTATTAATAACCTACTCTATTTATTATTCGTAGATATCAATTAATTACATTCCAAGAATGAAATAAAAACATATTTTCAAAATTCATCATCCATGAACTATGATACGAAAATGGAAACGGTTTGATTGTTTCATAATGTCATATTTCTCTATAGACAAACATAAAAAAAACATCCGAGAGAGAGGAAATAATCCCCAGTTAAGTGGGTTGATGTTTGTAAAAACAAGCTTATTTGATCACACAATTATTCCACCTTCTCATTAAAACCTCATATCGACACTCCGTTAAAAACATATATTTGTATTTTTTTCATCCGTTCCAGTTTATTCGGTCTGTTGAGCATACGTTGTTCCTGTTCGAAAGAATGATCGTTCACAAGAAATACCGATTTCTGACGAAGACAAAGGACTCATTTACAGGAAATAATACATTCTAATTGTTAATATCTAGTTAATTAAGGGCGTTTCGAGATTAATTGAGCGTATGGGTTGCGCAATATTTCGTTCGTAATCGTTACTTTCATTTTTCTTTATCACAACAAAACAGATTATGAAAAGTGGTGAAAATTAAGAAAATTTACTGACTGCTCCGTGCCAAATCATTAAACTCACTCTAAGATTCCATGTAAAATTATAATTATCAGGTATTGTTTTTACTCGGATTTGCATTTGTTTACGCTCCTGTATCAATTGGGGTTAACATTGTAATGCAATACGTTAAAAATAAATACAATTAGGAAGTCTATATAAAATCTCCTGCATAAAAATCCATTACATGTGTGTTTAAATATAAAAGTATTGCCTGTAAACTTGAGCAAAATATGTCATTATTAAAATACTACAGTGCGTCTAATCATTGGATCTAATTATTATAATATATTAATATAATCCCCGATATAATAAATGTTCTATATTTATATCATATGTCGTCTCATTTATCCTATCGACGAATTTATATTATCTATCGTCCCATTTGTATTATCTATATTATATAAAACGCTAATACGTACGTATGTACGTATGTATGTATCAATAAAACCGATGATATTTCTTTTCTCGCGCTGGCAACAGTTTTCATTTTTAATTGATTGGATTCGGCGGGCAAGAGCACGTAGTGAGCAACCAGGTAACAATAACCAGAGTGAGCATTATCAGGTTGTTCAATTCAGATTCATGCACTAAAAACATGACACTATTTAATTTAAACTCAATTAGGAATTAATTAATTAATTGAAGTGAGAATGCTTTAAAAGGCCGCTGTTGAATTGATATTTTTCATCTGGGAGCTACCTAAACGTCTAAAAAACGTTTAAGTGTTTGTATTCAATGCATTGAATTTTTTTATATTTCGCGTTTATTTATGCATTGAATGTTCACGCTTTAAAATGCAGAATATTAGTGAAGCGATATTTGATAATTTATTTTGCTAATATGTTTCTCATTTAGCTAATGTTTTGATTTTTTCACCATGTACAATCTAAATAGCTAATATACTTTTTTAAAAGCCAATAAGAACATTGGTAGAATTCTTCTACATAAGTACAATACTATGTCTTTGATGATAAAATACTATGTCTTTGATGATAATATATTATGTCTTTGTGCTAGAACATTGTGTTCATTGGCGAGCGAGCGCAGCGAGCCATGGTTCACGGCGTGAACCACATAGGATTGCGTAGCAATTCTCGGGGGTTGGCGAGCGTTAGCGAGCAGGGGGCGGAGCCTCCTAGTATATTATTATTATCATTATTTATATTATTTGTCGTCTCATTAACATACACTAACGTAAACAACTGCAAACCGGTTTCAGTCGCGTTAAAACAATAAAGCTGTTATAGAGTATCACCTCATAATTAAGATTTCACATAGAATCTTAATAGTGTGTCTAATAATGGGACTGTGAATAGTTTGAGAACAAAAACCAAGTGTGAAACCGAAGAACATACATGTATTTGAATATTACCAATAATTACAATACAAATTATATAGTCATTATAATACATTTTTATGATGCATACTATTCATTATTAAACAAAACGAAAACTTTTTAAGTATATTTTTATAAACAGGGGAATATTTTTTTAAAAATTATTTGACAAATATAAAAAATTTATTAATATATTTTAAATAGTATTGCGCTTCTATTAATATTTAAATAAGTAACATCTTATCTAACGTTTTTAACTTTTTGACAAGTGTTAATAATTTATCAGACTATCTGTTAAAAAATACCAAACGATTGAGTTTTAAAACAATGTTCCTAAAGATGTATTAATAAGACAAATATGTCACAGTAGGACAGAGAAATATTCTATTATTATCAGAAGCATGAGAAACATTTTCTGGTAATGCACGCACGACAGTCAACCATGCGCAAATACTATTTAGGCAAAGAGGACGAACACTTAATAATCACTTAGAGAGAGAGAGAGCTATTTATTCTTAGAATATTTGTGTGGCGTGAAGATAGGAGAAAATGAATGGATTTTAAGGACAAATTGGAATTAGAACTCAAACGAGAATGATTTTTGTACCCCATGTAATCAGGCAATTAACAGGGATTTGAAACGGAGAAAATCTACTTTTCGGCTTGTTTTAATTAGCTTTTCCAAACAGAGTATATTTGAAGATTCTTTTGACATAACAGATTAACATATTGCTTTCCATACAGTGAACTTAATGGGATACAGTTAAGGCCAGAAAGCAGTTAACGTGCACCCTAGTTAGTTTGCGGATTAACTCATTTGCTGCATTAAAGTGAAAAATCAAGATATTTTCGTATTTTACCCAGTGTTCATTAATAGTCATCTAATTATTCAAATTATTGTTTCCATAGTGTTAAACTTTTTCTCATTTTATCAACTAATGGGTTGTATGTTAAAACTTGAGAATTTTGATCGTAAAAAAAATATGTTGTAATATTTTAAGCCATTTGAATCTCAGTTTTTAAAGTGATTGATTTTATCTACAAGTATGCCGATTTTGTAATTCTGATTTTTTTTATTAGATAGCGATAAATACACAAATAACATTAAGTTAATTTATGCGTATATGGGTGATTCTCTCGAAATACGACAATTTACAGTCTCTCGCTCCAAGATCTAATTCTATACTACTAAAAAAAATTTTAAAAAAAAATATATAAATAGCATTGCTGTTAGCATTTTAAAATGACTGAATGATGAAGATCACTGTACAATTTAATTCTGTATTGGTCTTTAAACTCAACTTGGGTGTATAAATTAAAGAATGCAATAAAGTTGTAAAATAAATTTGAAATATTTTAAATTTAAATAATATAACAAAAAAATTTCCAATGTAAATTATTATAAAATTAATTTTACTAGGTTATTTAAAAACTTAGGGCCTAAAAGCAATCAAGGAAAAATAAACGGATAAAAAAAACTGAGATGTCGAGAAGAAACGGTATGTTTAAATTGTTCACAATAATTATTTTTTGAATTTATTTACATAAAAAATTAAAAATAACTTTAGCCTTTTTGAGTTTCTTGAGTTACATACTAACAGTCATACTATTAGCTTAGAATGACTGTTTTCTTAACTTCTAAGCTGAAGTGTCATTTTCCCGGCATTCAAAATTTGGTGAATTTCTATTTCATTTTTTTTTCTTGAGCAAATGTCAATAAACTATACTGCTGTCTGTAAGATATTAATAAATGTAACTAAATAAATATACAGAAAAAATTTAGATCATTTTGAAGATTTGAAATTTGAAAAAAAAATTCCCCAATTGTCATGTTTCCTAAGATGATTCACTATGATGGGTTGGCCGTGATCAATAACAGTTTATCTAATATAAAATTTCCCGGCTTGCAAAACTTGTTTCCCATAAGACTGTTCATTCTTCAATTATCTATATAAAGCAACCATTATACCTGAAAGAAAACAATTCCAGATTTCAACAGAACAAAACAGTACATGTGTCCTTTTATAAACAATATTTTGCAATTTTACTCTTCATGATTGGGTAAATTGAGTCACGAGTCTAGAGATCCTTATTTGACAATTTCAATAAAGAGACATCTTCAATTGTGTGGAGAGCGAAGTAGGACACTCATTCGACTGAAACGATGATAAATCGATTGAAATGCCCATTCACAATCGATATGCTGAGGCGATGGTAATCGATTCGTCTCGATAAAACATGAGATAGTTTCAAAATAATGATATAGAGGATTATAAATGGGGTTTTCTAATTAAAAATCAAACATTTTTAAATAAAAGTTTACTATTCGAAAAAAACTGGATTATGGAGTCGAAATTCAAATTTTTTAATCATACTTAATTTTAAAATTTTATCATGAAATAAGTTTTTGTGTGATTTAAGTTTTACGAAATAAAAACATGCTATACATACATGTACATAAGTTTACATATACAAAACATAAGCTTAATATACATATATTTTTCATTTTTTTATTTTATAACCATCGTTGAACAACCGATCCAATTTAGGGTTTACGACTACTAATATACAATTCCTTAACCTTGTAATATTGAACCCAATCCGGAAGACAAGGGAACTCCTGGATAAAGTAGTGGGAAAAAAGTGCCTTCGTGGAGTACTTTTTGGTGGAACTAACCCATATTTGTATTACATGAAGAAGAAAACCACGAAAACTTCCCATGATAAGGTTAGCGGCAATATCCGTCTACGAATAATAATATTTTAAGTCAGCACTGCGGTCGGTGCAAGCTAGATGTGGAATTCGTTCCGACTTGACATCGCGAGGATTCGAACTCGGTTCACCTCTATCCCCTGAACCATCACGGCTCTTAACTAATATAAAAAAAAATTATTTATTATGTATGTTTATTTCGCTGTGTCTTTCAAAATGGATATGCATTTCTAGAAATAGTCCTATAAAATATTATTTGATTAACTTTATTCATTTGAGGTACATAAAAGATAAGTATTATATTTAAATTCAATTTAATAAAGAGTTTAAAAAGAACTCAAAATAAGCGGTAGGACAATGGTTTGAGGTAGAACATTTCTTAAACTGATTTTCCTTTCCTATGAAGGAATATTATTTCTGAAGTGTATTGACTTAATTTGTTCACATACCATTATCAGACAAACGTATGATGTTATTCCAAACATTCTGCATATGACACTTTGAATGGGTCCTACCTATAAAACCAAATATTCTGTCCTATATACCATTATATTTATCTAAAACTTTTACTATATCTAACAACACCACTTTATTTTAAACTAAATTATTTATTACAACCTAACTATTTTTCTTTTGGAGAAAAGGAAAAATTAGATTTTTAATAATTTTACAGTCCCAAAATTCTGTGCAATTTTCTTTTTTTGAAAAATTAACGTGATCATCGTAAACTCTTTACTCATAAACTCAAAGAAATTTAAAAAAATGTCTCAATCAATAACAGCGAAAATGAAATACTTTAGTTTACTAATTAAATTTAATTTCTAAAATATAAGTTTTTTTTAATTAGATAATGTGACATTTTTATCGTATTCAGCATTTCTTTTAGCAAGTACAAATCCTTTATATCTCACATAAATTTAACTTTTTGACATTGATTTTCTAAAATTTAATGCATTTTGTTAAACTTAATCAAAATAAAAATAAAAATTGAATATATCATGAAATTTAAGCATTCAGAATTTAAAAAATAAAATGAGAGATAGATACGGAGCTATTTTAAGGTAAATTTAAATAAAATATTTAAAATTGTGGTACAGTTAATTTTTGAAAAAGCTCTGCATAGAAATGCTTTTTTTATTTCACCTCTCTTTTACACTTCAACTTCGTAAGCAATATCTTTTACTGCAGAGCCCTTTTTATGGACAGGTTTTAACTATCTTTAAAATTTTGACACCAACTCATAACCCGAGATTTTTCCATATATTCCCACATATTTTCAATAGTGCTCGAAGGCAGTTAACATGCATGTTACAAAGTAAATTAGCTAGGGTGATTCGTCAAAGAGTAGAGTCAAGAGTTTTCCACGATATACCTTGATGTTTAACGATCATCGTTAAAATTCAAAAGTTTATCATAGAAAAGGATACTATGTAAATTTTCATCATTGTAATAATATTTAACAGCTACCCTTACAAATTGTTTCGAAAAAAAATGCAAAAAAACAGCATTTTTTTAAAAATTTCATTCTTAAATACAAGGAACTAAAGCAAAACATAATACACAAGTTCTAAGCTAAAATTTTAAGTTTTTTATGTGTAAAGAGCATTTAATTTACTAGGAGGGTACTATCCCGAATTATATCGGGAAAATGAAAAAAGTTAAAGATAGTTTTCAAAACAAGGGACAAAATTTATACTTTGGAAAGTATAAATTTTGTCCAGTGTTTTCCAGTGAAGTGACACGCCAGTTTTTGATTTCTTTTTTCTATGTCGATTTATCAACCATCGCATATACACAAAACACGCGTTGTGCAGTCCCACAATCCAATAGCAAAACTCGCAAATAAAATTGGGCAAATTTCCGATCACAGCAGATGATTATTATTTTAATTTTTGATTCCGGACTAGAAAAAAAAACGTGATAAAACAAAAGATGCAGATGAACTTTGCTATGCCCGAGTATTCTCGGGATAGTAAATATTTGCAATATATACATAGCCGAGTTAACTCGGGATAATGAGGGAAGCGGTTTGTATCCTTGTATTATAAGTGAATTGATGTTAATTTTATCAACCAATGTGTTGATTCTTTTGTAGACGCTTGCATATCGAAAAATAAATAACATGTTGATTTCGTACAGCGTAAAGGTTATTCCAGTAAATATTCATTTTATAGCGGGCGTAAAGTGTTGTACAATTTTTTTATAGTAAGTAAAGTGATCCTATATCAGGTAATTTGTAGATTATAATTTGGCTACTCAGGTAATTTGAGAAATGAAATTATTATGCTTTAACGGATTGCCCTAATGAATGCGCATATCATCTGGAAGACAATTTTCCGATTCGATTACTTCAATTTCGGTTTAGTTGATTAAAAGATTGAAACTTGAGAAACAATTTTTCACTAAACATACCAACACTTAATCTATACCTATTTCTACCATGGCCGTTCAAATGACAGGACTTCATGTTTCTCGATTGAATGTATGAAATATGGATGTTAGGAAGGAAATAAACTAACAAAAACTTTTTTTATAATGAAACAAAATTGAATAGTGCAAATTTTTATGTATTACAAGTACAGAGCATAAGAATTTTTAATTCATTGCACAACGCATTTCTTTACATATACAGGGCGTGGTTATTATTCCTATAATTCTTATCATTATTTTTATGATTATAACAATATATAAGAATTATAATTCTTACAATTATTCTTATAATTAATAATATATTTTCTAAGAACTTGTGCTGTCCAACGTTTTTCTGGGTGAAAACTAACAGTTCGTTAGAAATGAAGTAAAACTATCCAAATGAAGCTACTTACCAAAACATTTAGTTTTTCTCACTTTTTCTGACACAAAAATGACAATCTAAAAATTTGAGTACTTTCTTGAAATTCGAATTCACAGTTATTCCGATTGAACTTACTTCGCAACAATTCCTTGTAGAAATGTGCAACTCATCGAATGCAACACGTTGAATGCGCATCTTCACTTCTCATCCGGTAATCTTATAAAGCAATAAATTGTTCTCCCTGTTAAATGAAAGGTTGGGGTAGAAATAGGCATACGACACGTATTATTCGAAACAAGCAAAATACAAAAAGTAAAATAATAATAGAATATTAACTGTATATGATTGTTAGAAACATTCTTGAAGTCAAATGAGCAAAAACGATAAGATGATCTGCGCATTATCGATGCATAAGTTCTTTAACGGTCATTTAACCAGTTATTGTATGTTAAGTGTACAAGATTATTGAAAATATGATGTTATATAGTTTCATCATCGCGCAAAACAACTTCCCATTTTAAGCAAAATTAGATAGCCACTTCAACTGCTATCTTTTTTAATTACTTTCAGTCTTGAATACTTTTTTTTATTTCGTTTTATATATTCTTTTTTGAGAACTATTATTTCTTTCCGTGCGGAAGAATTTCACGCAATTTCCTAGAATGATTGGGGGGGAAAAATTTCCCCGTGAAAACGGAGAGAAGTTAAAATGAAGGCAAATTGAATTTGAAGAAAACCGCAATGCAATGGAATAAGGCGATTAAGTAAATTGAATTTTTAAGAATGCCAAGAAATTCCAATGAGAATTTTAAAAAAGATCTCTTGCACGTGCAGGATTCCATAAAGAATATAAAACAATTTATATCACATAGACTAAATGTTTTTAAGTGTCTCTGCAAAAGGTAACTGAATTTCTTCCAAATATCGACGTTTTTATAATGACGTTAAGAAAGTATCATCAAAGTGTTAATACGTATTTAAGTAATCTATTCAGAAAATTAGCTCTTGGGAGTGAAATTACAAGCAAAAAGCACAGCTATTAAGAAATTGTATTTCAAACACATCAAGTTTCATATCTAATAAGGGAATAAATTTATTGCATGCTTTAATAATATTGATTTGGAAACTTGTTCCATCTGAAATAAGAAAAAAAAAGTGCGTGGAGTCCCTCCGCGCGGAAGAAGTTAAGCTTCGTTACCTGCGGAGTTAATTTTCGAAGAATCAGCAGTCGTAGAAGGATCACTAGTTCTATTCAACGACTCTTTTTCCTGCTCCCTAATAAATTATATGTGTTTCAAAACAAACTAAAAAAATATTTATGGGAAAACAAAAGTTTTATGACTTTTATTATTTTTATGTTAGTGAGAACCAAAACAATATGGAAATGAATGAGGGAAAACTGGATCCTACCACGTGATTTCTCGGCCAATAAAAATGTAGCGTTAAACGCTTCCTTGTTGGAAGTCGCATAAGAAGTATAACTTCAAAAAAACTTCTATTTGTGTCTACAATGCGAAAAGTTTAAATGGATGGAAAAAATGAATATTTAAGATCCTATAGAAGTTTTTTCCCAAGTTTCAAATGAACACTTTTAGTCAACTAAACCGAAATTGAAATAATGTAGGAATGTATAGATTGTCTTCTAGATGGTGTGCGGATTAATTAGGTTGATACGTTAAAGTATAAATTTCGTTTTTCAAATGACCTAAGTAATCTACAAATTACCTGATATATCAACACTTTACCTACCGGGCACTCGTTCTATAGTGAATCTTTACTGGAACAACCTATACGCTTAAATCAACGTGCTATTTATTTCTTGATATGCAAGTGACTACAAAAGAATCGTCAGTTAATAGAATTAACATCAAATCGCTAACAATACAAAGAAACAAACGGTTTTCAATATTATTACGATGAAGAAAATTTACATCGTATCATTTTTTTTTTTTATAAACTGTTGAATTTTAACGACGATCGTTAAACATCGCAGATTGTCGAGGTAAATCTCTGAAAACTCTTGACTCTACACTTTACCCGATCACCCTAGTGAATCTGCTAGGAAACGTGCATGTTAACGGCCTTCGAGCTCTATTGGAAATATATAGAAAAATCTCGGATTCTGGGTTGGAGTCAAAATTTTAAATATAGTTGAAAAGACTTGAAATAAAATATATTTTTAACAAAATTGAGGTGTAAAAGAGAGCTAACATAAATAAAAAAAAATCTATGCAGATTTTTCGTGGTTTTCTTCTCCGTGTAACGCAAATGCGTTGTAGTTCCATCAAAAAGTCTGCCGCGAAGGCAAATCTTCCCCAATACTTGATTCGGTGCTTGACACTCAATTTGATTCCTTACTAGCAGTTTCATTGTCTTCTGGATTGGGTTCAGAATGACAAGAGTCGAACCCTGATAGTCTTAAACTCAGAATTGGATCAGCTGTTCAACGACGGTTATAAAATAAAGTAACAGAACGCAGACAAATTATGGAGGGATTTCCTGTGATGTCACAGAGAGGGGGGGGGGAGTATTCTTGCCATAATTTGTTCACATTTCGATGTTACGCATTTTTTTTTTCTCTTCGTGGTTTATTCTAGGTTTATCTGAACTCATTTTTCCCTAAGCTTCCAGTAGACAAAATTTGCCATAAAAATGTCCTCCCGTCTAGTTAAGTCTTGAATGGAACAGTTTTTTCACCATCGCTGATCACTGTAAATACAAACATGTCACATCCCGCTATAGTGAACACGGTTTATAACGATTTCTTGGATATAGTGAACAGAAATAAAGCCCGTGCCTTGCTATACACGTATAATGTTATTTTTTGTGGATATAGTGAACTAAAAAAGTGAGGAATATTATGAACTCTTTTCTATGTTCGACTGATTTTTTTTTCTTCATTTTTTCTTTAATAATTTTGAAATGTCCACTTCAAAATAAATATTGACTTTTAAAACCATCTATAGAATGGAATGTAGCAATAAGCTCTTGTTTGCTTCCTTTATCACACTTTTCTATTCCCTAAACAAAAGTCAGCGAATGTATGGACGCATTTTTCCCTGCATCAGCTAAAGATTACTCATTATTTTTGTGCACAAGACGAAAAGTAATAAAAAATAAAAGCAAGTGAACACATTTTTCGATAGCACGTATTATTTTTCAGCCATTTTTGTGTTTTATTTTATAGGTCATTTATTTAAATAATGTATAATAAAAAGTTCGGAACCATGAGTTAAAACTGTTTGCCAAACGGATAGAGTGAAGTCCCGGTTATAGTGAACCATAATTTCGGTCCCTTGAATGTTCACTATTGCGGGGTTTGTCTGTAGGATGAAAGACTCATCTGTAATGTTTATGTAGTCAATCCAATAAATTTGGTTTTGATTCTAAACTTCGAAGGTATTGTGTCAAAAGAAAAAAAAATACTAATCCCGCCCTCGTAAAATATCTATCTATATTAGGAACATTATCCTGACGACATCATTTCATGTCGAATCAAGTATTGAGAATATTTTGTTATCTTTTTGTCAGCCAGCTGAATACAAAATGAGTGAAATTCACACCTCATCAGAATACACGAGAGAATATTGATTTATATTTTTCCAGAATGCTGCTCTTCCATGAAATCCTCAGATCCGCCTGAAAAATAATCCTTTTTTTTTTGTCGCTTTAATTCCGACGCTTGTACCACTTTCTTAATTAACACAATAACTATCGCACAAAGCAGATTTGTCCTTTTTGTTTAGAAAGTTATAGTTTAAAATTAGTTTCTTCGTAATTTGTTCAAAAACTTCGTGGAGATAAATAATGTTCCTCAATAAGGCGTGTCATTCAATAAACATTGCAATACATTTCAGCAGATAATGTCATCTAAACCATTGAATAGTTTCTGTTGCTCTATTCTGCTCTGTTGTGTGCTCTTAAAGCTGCTCGCTTTCAATTTTCCAATTTCGAAGAAACGGAATAAAGCACAAAAATAAACAATGATAATAAAAATGGAATAAAAATGCATTTCCTAGTTCCTTTTTACATATCATAGCTTTCATTTCCTTTTTTTAAATTTCACTCGTTACGAATTTAACGAACACCCTGATTAAACAAGGGAATTCTCGCGCTCCAAACGTACTCGTTATAAGCGAATTAGACTGTATTCGCTTTTTTGTTCTATTTTTATGTCGTTAATTATAGTCGATTCGATTATACAGTCCCTGTTCAAATTATTAACGCACTCTAAGATTCTGTATAAAATCTTAGTTATCAGGCGATACTATACAGCTTTATCGCTTTTACGTGACTGAAACCGGTTTGCACTTGTTTACGTTCGTGTATCAATGGGTTAACTTTGCCATGCAATACGTTAAAAACAAATGCAAATGGGAAGTCTACAAAAAATCTCCTAAATAAAAATCCATGACATGCATGGTTAAATGTAAAAGTATTGCCTATAAACTCGTGCAAAACGTGTCATTATTAAGACACTACAGTGCATCAAATAATTCGGTATAATTATTATGGTATACTGATATAATACTTTATATAATAAATATTCTATATTTATATAATATATCGTCTAACCTATCCGATTGTCGAATTTATATAATATATCGCCTAATTTAACCTATTGATACGAGAATGTAAACAAATGTAAAAACAATAATGCTGCATAGCATCACCTGATAATTAAGATTTTACAGAGACTCTAAGAGTGCGTCCAATAATATGACAAAGGGACTGTATAGCTCTAAAAATAGCATTAGCAAGCATTTCTGTAATAGATTTTTAGTTTGATAACAAATTACTTGTTTCTTCCCCTTTCCTCTGTATTAGTTAAAAAGGTGGTTGTAATAAAATGGCGTGACACACGTAAATCATCAGTTCAAAAACCCTGAGGAAAATCTAAAATAAAGCAGACCTTGAACTTCTGCTTAGTTTTGATCACAAATTAGTTTTTCATGTTCCTTGAAAATATAGGCAACCTATTTGTCGAATCAAGCGAACTATTTATCGCAATATATCGTGACATTTCAATAACATAAACAAATAGGGGAAGAAATAAATTCGCATTTAAAAGAAATATTTTTACTTACCACACATTTGAAATATTATAATTTTAATCTATTTATCACAAAATTATTTCAAGAAAAGTAAACATGAAAACATTTATTTCTACGAGACATAGGAACGCATCGCTTTCAAAAGACGGGGGGGGGGCACATGTAGTGGACAAAGATTTAGGTGTGTTAGAAATAATAGTCGTCTTAGGTGTGGTAGAAGTAAAATTATTTTTTTCTTTATCACTATTAAATCTGCATACAATACTATGCAAAAAAAACAATAAGTTAATAAATTGTTGGGCGGGAGGAGTTATTAATGAAGCTGATTTTGAACCCAATGCGTCAAAAGAGGATGGATAAAAGGCAGGTCATGAGACGCGATAGCTCAGGGGGTGATAGAGCGTTCACCTTTCAATTGGGTGAGCTGGTTGGAATCCCGGCGATGGCTGGTCGATACGAATTCAGCATCCGGCTTGCACAGATCCCAGTGTTGACGTGAAATATCCTTAGTGGTAGATGGATCATGGGTCGCTTTGCCGTCAGGCTGACCATGGAATGTTCTCGTGGTCTTCCTCTCCATGTTAGTCCCGCAGTGGACTGATCATTAAGACACGGTTCCCAGCAGATCACCGAAGTCAAGCATCACTGGCTACGGTCAGTGTGCGGGTGGGTGACCACTTGGATCAGTCTGCGTAGGGACCGAGGGTGTGCGGTATGGGTCCTCGTTAAACTGTGCTACCGTAAAGTGCTCGACTTCGCGCGCAGGTCGTCGGGCTACCGAAGCGGGGGTGCCATCCCCTCCGCAGAGGATCAAAATTGTGATGGAATGTCTTCGGATCATCCTCCGGGATGTTTCCCAGACCGTCGCCAATAGCCCATTGTGCAGCTCTAGTGCGACGTAAATTAACAACAACAGCAACAACAACATCCTCTCCATGTTACGCAAATGCGAGTTAGATCCATCAAAAAGTCCTCCACGAAGACAAATTTCACCAGATGCTTGATCCAAGAGTTCCCTTGTCTTCTGCAGCGGGTTCAAATTGACTAGGCTATGGAGTTGAACACGAGAAGTCATAAACCCAAATTTGGGTCAGCCTGTTGAACGGTGGTTATAAAATATTAAATAAAAAGGAAGGCCGATATATTTGCTTTGAGAAACACACTTCATGTACAGATTATGTGAACTGTCCACACAAAAAAAAAATAGAACTTGTACAAATTACGTCAAAATTGAAAATGACTAACCTTCGAGTCAATCGAATAATCTGAAAAAAAAGAGAAGGATTTTCATCTAAATTAAGAGAAGAAGGCTTTGCAGCAACATTTATTTGATAAAGTTTGATTTAATAAACCTGAATATTACTTTGCAGAACTACTGAAAACGAAACATGAATGTTTTGAGGCAAATTTTGCAATGCAATCCTTTTTAAATGTATCCAAATGCAGCATCTGTTTCTGAATAATTTAATAACCTGAATTTACCTGAAAGTGTCTTTTAGAGTCTCCTCCACAAACATAGACAGAGAAAGAAAATATTTTTCATTTGAGAGGTAGAACCGAGAGCCCGCGTCCAAGAGGTCGTGGGTTCGATCCCCGCGTACTAAATGGTGACTGATGTGCGTAAAATCTGTCGAGTGGCCTCCATGTTCCCACAACAAATCAAAACCTCTAGGGGTACTGATACAAGAGTTCCCTTGTCTTCTGGATTGGGATCAAAATGACAGGGCTAACGGATCGGCTGTTCAACTGTTGTAAAATAAATTAACAGAAATCAAGAGAATGTCGCTTTTGTGAATGGTTGAGATATCCGATTTGAAATTAATTTATTCGTTGTTATTATTATGTGTTGAGGATAGATTGGGAGAAACATCAGTGCCGGTTAAATGTAGACTCGAAAGCGGCACAACTACAAAGTATACTTCAACATAGACAGAAATTATTTGTGAATTAAGAACAAATATTTGCTGGGTGAGCCCTTCTGTGGTGGCAATTGCTTATCTCAGCTGATGTTATCAACTAATAAATAGCCTATATAAAACTATTGATTCAACGACAAGTTCGGACACCTTATATATAAAACTCAAGATTTCATAAAATAACATTTGCTACCTTCAAAAGTCCAGCAGTGGACACTGTTCCCAGTAGAACACTGAAGTCAAGCATCATTGGCTGCTGTCACTTGGATCAGCCTACATAGGGACCGAGAGTGTGCGGTATGGGTCCTCGTTAAACTGTTATACCTTAAAGTGTCAGACATCGCTTGCAGGTCATCGGGCTACCAAAGCAGGGGCGCCACCCTCTCTGCAGAGGATCAAAATTGCATTGATATGTCCTCTGATCATCCTCAGGGATGCTTCCCAGATCGTTGCTAATAGCCCATTGCGCCGGTCTCGTGCGACATAAATAAAGTACCAACCCACCTATCTAGTAAGCAAGAAAAAATAAACCTAATTTGAAAAGAACAGAACAATCATGTATTCAGTGGAATTTGAACCTGCTACCTCCACGTTTTAAAGCTCTTGGCGGAAGAGCATCCACCGATATGATTCCTAGACCGCTGCCAATAGCACATTGTTCAACTCCAGGGCGACGTAAATAAATTACTACCGCGTTCTTTTTTTATGATATATAAGAGGATTGTAATTGTAATCGTGGTTCATTTACGTCGCACTAGAGCTGCACAATGGGCTATTGGCGACGGTCTGGGAAACATCCCTGAGGATGATCCGAAGACATGCCATTACCATTTTGATTCTCTGCAGAGGGGATGGCACCCCCGCTTCGGTAGCTCGACGACCTGCAAGCGAAGTCGAGCACTTTACAGTAGAACAGTTTAACGAGAATCCATACCGCACACCCTCGGTCCCTACTCAGACTGATCCAAGTGATCACCCACCCGCACACTGACCGCAGCCAGTGATGCTTGAATTCGGTGATCTGCTGGGAACCGTGTCTTAGCTATCAGTCCACTGCGGGACTTTTATGAAATATAAGAGGATAAAAGCGAAAATTTATTAATTTATTGGTACAACATACATTTAGTGTGCTCAATTAAGGCTCATAAACCTTAGACAAATAGAAGGACTGATTGCACAATGCAGAGAAGAACAGCACGACAATGGGATTCGAATCCGCTACCTGCACGCTTTGAAAGAGAGAAATACAGATTCTTTTCAACATCAACTCAGTTTATAATAAAACTGGCATAAATCAGTGTAACGTGAAGGTGGTGGGTTCGAATTCCTTCTTAACCCTGAATGTGTAGATATTGACTGATGTTGAGTTTGAAAAAGAGCCTCAGAGCTCATATTAATCTTGATAGGATAAATTAAGCCTTACCTATTGAAATGCAGAGCTATAAGCGAAAACAGAGAGCTCGTAGAACTTTACTATACTCAATACTCAATAAACATTCTAAGGGGCCTCCCTGGCCGAGCGGTATCGCCGGTCCAAACGCTCTGTTAAGCGTGGAGGTAGCGGGTTCGAATCCCGCCGTAACCCTGGATGTATTCTTTGTGATGTCTTTCTCTGAATTGTTCTATCTGTATTTTCTACTTGACAATGACTTATAAGTCTATATATTGAGCACACAAGTCAACAAATGTATGTAATTTCAATAAAATCAAAATCAAACATTCTAAGCGTGCATCTAGAGTTACTTGGTGCTGTCTCTTCTACTTGACGAAGGTTTATAAGCCTATTTTGAGCACACAAGCCTTTACGTAATTGCTATAACGTGCATCTAAAAACGTAATTTCACGCGCATATTTCGTAAATAACATAACGTGAAATAATTCCTCAATAATATAATTCATTGCGAGAGTGTGCTAAGTTCTAAGTTTCAATCCAAAGTAAGTAGAACATATTTACTTTTCGCTACTTTTTAAATACGAAATTTTCAAGTAAATAAGCAGGAATACTTAGTTTAAATTAAATAATGTTGTTTAATTAAATAATAATTTTAAGATACTTGATCTTGTGAAGTTATCCTTAAGTAACTTCAATTTTTACGTTGTTTGAAATATCGAGTTACAATAAGTAATTCTAAATTAGAGTTAATGTTTTCAGTTTGTCAATTAACTCTATCTCACTTATTCTATTTTAATTTGTTACAATGTTTTACTACAATGTGTGCTGCATTAATGTTACGTTAATGTTTTGCTACAATGATTTACTATATGAATACTATTTTGCTTGAAAAAATTTGAAAAATAATAATTCAAATCTAATCAGGGACCGTTTTTAATGATGAATTTTTTAAAAATATAAAGCGTTTGAAACATAATTTGTAGTTTTATTTAATAGTTTAGAATGTCTACTTATCCTTTGACTGTATAAAAAAAATTCAGTTGCGTTTGTCAGTATTAAAAATCAATATTAGTGTGGGACATGGTATAATCGACTCTGCCAACCTTCATCTATCAATAGGTAGCTCAAGATTGAATCAAGTTAGCACGTCTTATATATACTAGTGAATTGACATTTAAGTTATATTCAAGTGAATTGACATGTAGTGGTAGTTGCGCTACAATACTCCCCCACCAGAATTTTATTAGGGATAGAACTCGATGAACGGATACCACTAGTTGCTGTATTTGTGAAAGACCGGGAGAGCTGGATTAAGGTCACCAGATTTTGAGTTTTAGCTATGAGAGCTGTATTAAGATCATGGTTGTGTGTGTAGTCACTCCTGTGTTGCTATAAGCAGTCTAGTGCGTGCAGGATCCCGTTGTGTATAAATCAGACTGAGAAGCAACAACGATGATGCAGTCACAAATAGCAAGTCGACTATTCTATGTGGACCATACATCGAAGTTGTCGTGATTGTATCTCGTCGGGGTCACCAATTAGGGGAAAGACCATTAAACATTGCCAACCTTCATCTATAAATAGATATCTCAAGATGGGATAAAGTTAGCATTTCTTATATACTAGTGAATTGATGTTTAATATTCGTAGTGGTAGTTACGCCACAATAGCTCTGAACATTTCGCTAATTACGCCCTAAAGAGGCGAAACTGTGCACACTCGAGACATTTCGAGCGGCGTTGTACTTAATGATGCTGTAATTCTTCACACTCGAATATAATCCAGAATTGAAAATAACAATGTGAAGAGAAAAAAATCGCTTTATTGATATTTATCATTTGCATAGGATTGTAAACTATAACACTTATTTATTCAAGAATAAAATATACAGAGAGGCCAACTTGCTCCGGACAGCAAATATATATTTTAAAGTGGTAGTTTATCAATTGTGATTTTTGGTTTAATAATTTTAATTTAGTTGATTTTTATTCACCATTATTTTTAAATGATAGGCTTATATGGTATACTTAATCTCCTATTTCTAAATGGTAGGTTTATATAATTCACCACTTCATAATAGTTACGTCATGCTATACCTTTTAAAAAGTGAGCAAAAATAGTCAAATATTTGCAACATTTACTTTGTTGTTATATACCGTTTTTTTTAAAATTATTTGGGCGTGCCCGGAGCAGTTGACGTCTCAGAATATAGCCTCTTTCCATGGGACAAAAGCGCAGTATATCAATGATTTGATTTGATTTGTTCATTTACGTCGCACTAGAGCTGCACAATGGGCTATTGGCGACGGTCTAGGAAACATCCTTTAGGATGATCCGAAGACATGCCATCACAATTTTGATCCTCCGCAGAGGGTATGGCACCCCCGCTTCGGTAGCCCGACGACCTGCACGCGAAGTCGAGCACTTTACGGTAGAAAAGTTTAACGAGGACCAATACCGCACACCCTCGGTCCCTACGCAGATTGATCCAAGTGGTCGCCCACCCGCACACTAACCGCAGCCAGTGATGCTTGACTTCGGTGATCTGCTGGAAAACGTGTCCTAACGCTCAGCCCATTGCGGGACCGCAGTATATCAAAATTGTCCACCATAAAGAAACACAAAGTTCTAAAGTGTGTTTATTTTGCAAATAGATTTTTTGGCCGGTTTTTTTTCAAAAGATCTGTGCGTTAAGGGATTAATGTTCGTCTTGAGTGAGAAAAAATCTTATTTTTGCTTAAAAAATCTATATTAGTTCCAAACGAGTTCGTTTTGAAAAACTATGGTATGTTATAGAATATGTTGAATTTACGACAAAAACAAGTAAGGTATTCTCTTAACAACCCATTTCGGAGATTAAACTCAATGTTTTTATGAGCAATGGTAAGATTGAGATAAAGTGTTTAACTGCTTAACACAATAGTCTTGTCTAAGGACAAAAGTAGCCCAAAATTCTCTTTTAATTCCAAGAGAATCGGAAAACTCAATAGATTGGATTTGCTGAGTCGACATTCCTTCTCCTATATAGATCTCAAAGTATTATTAAAAGATAGAACAAAAATTACTTTAGCATGTCTCTCAGTTATTGTCCTGCTTTTTTGAGAAATCTGGATTTCGAAATTTTCATGTGCAAATTGATAGATTTAAATAGTACATTGAAAATTTTCACAATTAAAATAGTCTTTAACTATTTCTTGACATGAGTTTCTAAACCCTTTTCAAAATGCGTGTTTTACTGTCATTTTAAAGCATTAGAATCAGTATAGAACATAATAAAATGACATCTCAATAGAATTCCGAAAATTTGATGCCTGATTTGAATTTTAAGAATGAAGTAGAAATGTTTTTCTCATTTAAAATTTAAATGAACATAAGATGATGATTATCCTAAAAGAAATTTTTTATTCGTAATTTTAACCAAACATCGGAAGTCACAATCTAAAAAAATTGAATATTTCAGGTGAATTTTTAAAATTTTATTGAAATCTTATAGCTATTTAATTGCAGTTGTATGTATTTTTAGCTTTCCGATAACAAGTTTATTCTCTCACTCTCTAAGAAAATGTAATTTTTTTGTAAAGTCTAAAATTTCGATTCTGAGCTGAGATGGAAAATTAGATCATGGTACTTTATGAAGGAATATTTTTTTTAATGTATTCGCAAATACAATTTCTACTTTATAAAATAACCCTTTATTAGTACATATTTTACAAATATTCTCTTTATTTTATTAATATTCTCCAGGAATTATATGGATCTCTAAAAATTTATATAAAAAATGAGTTTCTAAATTAAGGGTGCTGCAGTCATTTTGAAATCAAATATCACTTTTTCTGAAATAGGAATAAATTTAAATGTTTAAAATAAAATTCAGATTTTAAAACAAATAAAAGATAAAAGTTTATTTTTGCCAATTTGTTCAAACTTTCAAAATCAGTCAATTGTAAAAGAATTCATTATTTAACGGAAAAGTTATATATAGCAGAGAAATTTTAGTACAATATTGCTCCTAAACGTTTGCAGGATTTAAATATGTTTAAACAGATATTTTCTAAGCAAACAGAGACCAATACGTTTTGAGCAAAAAAAGTTCTTTCAATTAAAGAGCCTTGGCTTAGTCCTAGCATGTTAAATTGTAGATTTGGCGATATTGGTAAAGCCTGGGAGGCTGATAAAGTTAGATTTATTTCCATAGATTTATGCTTTTTTTCTTCATTTTATATTTATGTATTTGTCGTTTTCAGGTTATGATTTTTTTTTATTTTTGAAGACGCCAGTTCTTAGAGCGTCTTGCGACATTTTTCGAAATCGCGCCAAACGTACATTCGGATTTCACCGAAGCTTCGGTATCAGTTAGAACTCAAGTTAATTTTCATTGGCAAATATTTAAGAAGAGAAGATCTTTCAGTATAAAATTTCCATATATTTATAATAAACGTTTCGTTTATTGAAACAGCAGTTCTTCAAAAATCTCTTTGTGTTTGAAATTTAATTTTGAAGAAAGAATAAGATAGAGAATAAGTGATAAAAATTTTCAAAAATAGAAAGAGCTTCTAATGCTATTAAAGCTAATGCTTCTGAAATTTATGACGAAATTGAGATTTAGAATTGAGATTAAGAAAGTAAGAATTGATTAAGATCTGAAAGGAATAATTGATCTATTATGTGTTATGTGAGACCCAAAATGTGTACTAACATTTCATTTCAATATTTCAAGCACAATTAAAACGAAATCATTGTCTTCTTAGCTTCGCAAAAGGGTATTAAAGATTCCAGAAAAGATTTTTTAAATCTTTAAGTTGCTTTTTATGTAGTTGTTAACGTCAATGACAGAAATAAATTAAATGTAGAATTTCACTGATGTCAACAATCACAGTCGCTTTGGTCAAACCGAATATTTCTCGTATCTGGTTTGATAATTATTCGTTGATATTACTTTTTTATTCGATACCTTAATGTCTGCTGAGGATTAATTAAGAGAAACATCAGTTTTTGGAGTAAAATACCTTTATTAAATGTAGCACTAAACCTCAAAAAATTTTTTTATGTAGGGCATGCCGGGCAGTGGTACTTAACTGGACGTGTTTCGAACAATTACCAAAGCAACTATGTAATTCTCAACATTCATCGGAGGAAGTCAATATCGTTCATTCGCAGTTCAAAGAGTTCCCCAGAGTAAGTAGCATCCTTTGTTTAGATATTGTTCTGGGCAAGTCTCATTCGTTAAACTATTTATTTAAATAAACTGCAATCACAATGCTGATTTTATCCAAAGAAACGATGTTGATTCAATGTCAATGTTTGTGGTGTGACTAACTTTATTATGAATAAGTTAGTTTTGATCAGTATACGGTCGTTGAAGAAAATCTTTAAAGATAACAGGTTTAAATCTGTATTTAAAGTTTCAAAAATAATTTTACAAATTTTGACAAATTATTTCAAACAATTATGTACAGTCCGCAAGAAAAAAATAACCCTGAATAACTTTCGTTCTAATGGCGGAGAATAACGAATGCAAACTTTGATCCTCCTCCCCTTCTACTCGAAGAGTTTCATGTGAGGAATATTTCGGATGTCAATTTGAATCCACTTTTTTTTCACTCGCAATAAATTTTCTTGATCTTCATCAAAGACAGTCATCATTAGCTTTACTTTCAACGATCATCATTTCGTTGCTACTTTCAGAAGCGGAGAATAACGAATGCAAACTTTGATCCTCCTCCCCTTCTTCTCGAAGAGTATCATGTGCGGAGAATTCCGGATGCCAACTTGAATCTTCTTTTCCTTCCACTGGAGGTAATCTTTCTTGAACTTCATCATTTGAAACTTCACTTTTTGTGACTGGTTGTATGTAAGAATGATGTAAAAAGTAACATATGTTAAATACCATAAACATAATTATTATTTTTCAGTGTGATTTAAGTCTAAACTATTTTTCAAACGGAATCTAGTTTATTCATTTCGTTTTCCAATTAATTTTTGGAAGTTTTAAAATACTGCTTTTTTTTCAAATACTTAGCTCTCTCTACGATAAGATTATGGCAGCAAGTATTATTGTAGAGTTTTTATTGAATTCTGATTTCGAGTATTTTTTACAAAGGAAAAAAATTGCGTTATAGAAAGTAAACTGTTCCCAAAAATTATTCATACTTTAACTATATGCCGATAGAATTAAATGCTTTTTAGTATATTATTTTTAACGAATCTCTTCCTTATTGTCTGTTGCCTTAAATACACTTGTTTCTCATTTCTTAATATGTTTTTCTTATGAGTATTGCAGCGATGAAGAGTCAAAATCTTTATTAATGGCGAGAGGTGTTTTTTAGAAGCAATAGACTTCCTTTGCAACTAAGGTACGTACCTTCGATCGAAATTAAATAAGGGTATAGACAATAGCTGAGAATGAAAATAATTTGGTAAAAAGAAAATACAATTTGGGGGGGGGGTGAATCATGCATTTGGAATCAAAATTTTATAACTCCAAGGGTAATGAAGGAAGGATCACAATTTATTGATTAAGCAAAAGAGGGATAGTACAGAGATAGGTTTAATACAATTGACGTGATAACAAACTTTACAACAAAGGATTTGATATGATTTACAAAGTTATGTAAGAATGAAGTGAAAAATAAGGATAATAAAATATAGTAAGGGATATAATGCTTACATAATCGCAATATGATTGGGTATAATAGAATAAAATTATAAGATTTGATAAAGATAAAAATAGGAATATGGCAAGCAGGAATTAGAAAAATAATGTGATAATACATCAATAGGTGGGGAAAGTTTCAAATGAAAAGTACACTCATTAAACTCTTGAAAAGAAAAAATAGAGTATTTGGAATCACCCTATTATAAGCATAGCCTATTATAATCATATACTTGATACAAATCGTCATTATCTTCAAAAATATAGAAATAGGAAATAGCAGTCGACACATTTTAAATGTTCAAAATTAGGCTCCCATTTTTCTTTATATTTTATTTAGATTACCCATTTTCATTCATTTATTTATAAAAAAAATAATGTATCATGATTGCTGCTGTAGTGTTATTTTTTATTATTATTCTTTTCAATTCATTGATATGGGGGGCAATACCAGAAACTCTGGAACTTTTTTTCTAACACTTTATTTATTTCACACAGACGCAAATTTAATTTCAGATTTCACTTGTCTATTTTATTGTCCTTTAGACAGGGAGAGGTAATTTTCCCCTCTTGGGTTGTAATCAGAAGTGGTAAGTTGATTGACAAAGCGTGGTTAAAAGAAGTATCAGAGTTTAAATTGCAAAACTTAAGAGTGAATTTTTTCTTCTTTTGATTCTGGCCACCTAATAAATCAAAAATGCTTGTTTTGAAGCTGCGGAATGTCCTACAAATAGATTTTGAATAAAGCTTCTCCTTATCCAATGGAAACATTCTGCAGGCTTGATCTGTCTGCAGTTCTTCTGAACATTCCATTACAAAGCCTGTTCCTGATTGCATTGAAAGCGATGAAATTGAGCCGAAAATTTTCTGAGGCACAGAACTGATCAAGAGTTTGAAAGCATAAAACTCGGAAACCTTTGCAGTTGTGAAGTAAATAGCCTGCAAAGATGACTCAATTTTTCCGATAGTATCCATTTTTTCGGAAAAATATCCTTTCTCTCCTCAATTTTACTCTCCTGTTTCGGGAGTTAAAAAGTCCAAAGGAAAGTTTAAAATTGGGGTTTCACACTATATTTATATTATGTTAGCCAACAAGAAAAAGGAAATTTTATTTTCGCTATATTTCGGCATGTTTAAAGGTACCAAAAGTATATTTTAATTTAAGCTTTGAAATTATGAACCAGTTTTTCTTTATTAATTATATTAAATAACGATAAATGTTCTATTTCAGAAAGATATCGAGTATTACACCACCAACCCCCTCTTACAAAAAGTGTACGACATGGGTCTTTTGCAGCCAAAAGATTGAGATTCTCAACATATTTTAATGGCTGAATGATAGGTGCGATTTGCACTGAAAAGTTTTCTTGCTGTTTTGCAATAAATATTTAAATATTATGTAATTTAATAAATTTTTCTCTCTAAAACTTATTTATTTTTCGAAATTCTACATTTATTTCTGCACCGATCTTACGGTTAATCATAGATGAATCGCTTCATAATCAATAAATTTATGGAATTAATAAAATATAGAATTATCAATTAAAGATACACTTTTGAAATTCAGGCATATGTACGTAGCTGCTAACTTTTACGCTTCCTAGAGAAAAAAATGTTCCTAGTGGTAACAAATTTCATACAATACGTGACTTTTAACTGAATAAAATAACTTTATAATGAATTAATCGAAGACTGCACATAAATAATTCAAATCATATGCTGGATTATGTGAAATGTTTTTCAAAAAGGCTTAAACGTTGACAGTGTAACGTAACAAGCTGTATTAATAACCAGTTCTTTTTATTTATTTATAAAACAAACATTTATTTCACAACAACAGTACGACATTAAATTACCCGGGTTAAGGGTTTGTAATAATCATGTAATAAAATATAGAAAAACCAGTAACGGAATAGTATAAACTTCAAATTCCAAAAACAAAACTATTCTCTAAAAAAATCAACAACTATCTGTTCGAAAATTTGCTTTTACTTTTAATGTGTTTAGTATTCTCGATCGCAACGAACTATAGGGGGTGTTGTTGTATGAGACGAATACCTGCAATTTCTATATGAACAGTCATTCAGTTACTCTAGAGACGTCTTTAATGTAGCGTGCAGCATTGCAACGTTCCTTCTTTACTGTGGCTTATTAAATTTAAAAAAGAAAAATGTTTGATATTCTTTCTTATGAAAGCGAAAACAAAATGGTATCTCTTTTTTTTTAGAGAAGGAACATCCAAAACACATCTGAAAAATATTTGTACATAATCAGAAAAAAATATGTATATATTCTAAAAAATATGTAAGAGTTAAAACCTACTGCCCGAGAAATAGTTTTAGTAAATTTAATGATGTAACATAAAAAGCCTATTTAAACTTTCCATAGTTTTAAGAATCATATTACTTCAAAAATTAAAATGAACAAAAAGTGTACATAAGCCTCAAAATTTTATAAAATTTAATTTTGTAAAAAAAGTTTTTTAACAACAATTTTTATCAAAAAATTTTAAGTTTCAATGAAAATCATTATTTAGAAACTGAAAAACGTAAAATAAAGAATGCTTACGAAACAAAAAAACAATTCCTTTTTGACGCCATTTTTTAGGGCTACGAAAATTCGTCTTTGTGATTTGCCAAAAACAAAATAAGATGCAATTTTATTTTTTCAGGAGCGAAATATTTTACCGAAAAAACGAAAATGTACCAATTCTCATGACATGAAACTTTATTATGGTAAACGTACGTTTTGGAATTGTAATTTCATTTGGAATCTTATTTATTAGAGTTCATATGGCGACGAAAGAAAATGGAGATTGTTTTGAATTAATGTTAAAATCTATATCGGCCCATTTACCACCGAAATTCGATAAACTACTTTGATTTTAAATAAAGTGTTTTGAATTTTGAAAGTGTTTTGATTTTAAATAAAGTGTTTTATTTTATGATTTGTCGTAAAATTTTAGGTGCAGATTGGCGGAACTTAAAAACCGCCAAATCTGTAGTTGCGGTGGCGTTAAAACGTAAGTACCGAATTTTTATTCCATACTTTTCAGAATCATATTACTTCAAACATTAGATTATGCAAGAAGTATACATAAACACATAATGTTATACCATTTAATTTTTCAAAAAATGTAATTTGACAACAATTTTTATCAAAAAATTATAAACTAAAAAACGTAAAATAAGGAATTCTTTGGTTAAAAAAACGATTTTAAAAATTCCTCATATTGAAATAAAAACTTCCATATTGTTTGTTTTTTTATTCTTATAGTTCTTAATCAGACATAAAAAAACCATTCTGTAGAGAACTGTCATCAAATAAGAAATAAAAATTATTTACAAGCAAATTTTTTATTATAAAAATCATAACACTTACCTGATTTATAAATCCGGAGAATTCCAAAATATGTCCTTTGTTTGAAAACTTTATTCTCAAATAATATATACATAGTTTATCCCTTCATTACTTTTAGATAACATACCACACAGCAAAATTTTGTAACTGTAAGATCTCGATATGAATTTTAATATGTAACTTAAAAACAAAATAGCTGAATTCTAGTTGAAATTCTTTCAAAACTAAAAACACTTACCAAGAAAACAAGTAATTCGGATTATTCTTTATTGTTGTTTTCCGAATTATATAGATACAGAAATATATACTTTTCCATAAAGAAGAATATTCTATAACTATTACAGTTCTGTACGTTCTGAATTCACAATTATTCATTTGAATGAAGAAAGCAATGTTGACTTCACTTTAATTTGTAATGAGTTGAAGACAGAAGAAATGTATTTTACCGTAATACACACATGTGTAACACAGTATGCGAATCCGAAATCGGAAGTTATCAGTTACAAGTTTGTTGATAACAGAAGTTAAAAATTATTGAGGAATTTTTCTTCAAATGTTTGGCGTGTTCTGTTTCTGAAAGATTTAACAATATTTTGGTGAGTTTTTTCAAGTTCTTCGGCCTTTTCCTTAGGTAAATTTTGCGTTTTATTTCCTGTAAAGAAAATGACATCTGATTCTGCAATAATAATAATTTAATGCCCGATATTTTCAGGCTCCCGCTAGAGGGTGTACTCGAGCGTTGCGATCACGAATTCTTATGTGTTTATTTTATTTTATTCATGCTTTTGCTAGCCTTATAATTTTTAATATTTTTATACATTATTATAACTCCTCTCCCCTTGGAAAAACTTTTCCTGAGAAAACGAAGAAAAAAAAATTTATGAACTTATTTGTGTATTTCTTTAAAAAAAATGGTTGAACCCAATGCATTATGTTACAATCAAAACATTTCATTTTTAAATCTAAATTTTATGCATATCCAATTAAATGCAACTTGCAGTTTTTAAATTAGAAGTGATGTACAATTCTTAAATTTAAAACTTAAAATTACTGAATTATCTCTTGCAGTAAATATGCTCATCACCTAAAATTATAAAGTTTTAAAATATTTTATCGAATAACTTAAACTTAAACTTAACTTAACTTAACTTAGTAACTTAAAAATAAACTTATTAAACACTGATTATAAAACCAACTTTTACCGAGCAATATTATACGAGTACATGAAAATTTTATTTCCGAAAGCCATGTTAAGCTGCAGTTACGTTTGCACTAGTACCAGGATTAGTCTTTGAAATAAAATCTGGACTAGTGTTTATACTAGGGTTTAGACAAGAATCGTCAGCTTTTTGCAAAAATAACTTCTGATATCACTCATTTTAATTTGTTTTTACAAGCATTACTTTCCTGTAAGAAAAAAAAATTAAATGAAGTATTGAACAAACACTCATTCAGCATTAAAAAATATTACTCTCGGATATTCATTATCGTAAATACTGACTTAAAATTTCTGTTAAAAATTTAATGTATAAATCTGTAAAAAAATATAGACGTGAAGTTACTTTTTTCTACAAAAAATATCATCATTTGTAAATCGAACACTCGAAAGCAACTTTTTATCTATCAAAAAAAGTTTTTTTTTCTTGGGCAGCTTTCTAAGCTATATTTTTAAATTTCATTTAATAAAATATAAATAATATTATATTTTCTATTAGTTATTTAGTTTAACAAAGGTGTATAGCACAAACTGACTTCTCACAACTGTAAAACTTCATAAACATACCATAAATACCAACGTTAAGGCATGTAAGTATACGAAACTACTGTTAGTAGTTATTGTGTTTCAAAGTCAGTAGCTATGCCAACGCCATCAATACAGTTTCTAGTGGCAAAATTTGCAAGTACGAGAAATTCGTACTTTTTTTTAAATATCTTGTTAACAATGAAGAAATTTATTTTGAAAAAAATTAACAGATGAAAGAATAGGTAATAACAAAACAAAATGTAATAACAGAATATTTTAAAAAAAATTAATTTTTTTTTTGGGGGGGGGGGTGGTTAGTTTGTTAGAGGATTGCATCCCCTTTTATATTATTCTGCCGGGCCCTTGGTATTGATTCAGTATCCATACTTAATAAAACTAACTTTCCTAATATAACTAGCAATTTTTTTTAATACGATTACGATTCGATACGATTTGAAAATCAACATTCATTTCTTTTCCTTCTTCTTTTCTTTCTTCTTAATAAGTTGAAATAAAACATAATTTCAATTTATTTTAATTTCAGTAATGCTGCCATCTATCTTCAAAATTTTCTAACAATAAGCATCACGAATAAAAATGTTCATTATCTATTTCATTATCTATTCTGGGTGATAAATTATTTTCTTTATTCTTGACTTTCATTTATATTTACCATCTCACACTTATAACAACACCAATGAAATAAATAATTTGTTTATAATGTATAATTCAATACATTTAAATTGTAGAATAGTCAGGTATTGAATTAACTTTTTATTGAAGAAAATTGAAAGCATTGCTCATCCACTCTCTTAACACTTACACTTTATATACTGAATTAAATTGAAATAAAACATTATTTTAATTTCAATGCAGCTGTTATGTATGAAGAATTTCAAAATTTTATGCGTATAAATGTCACACAAAAAAAAACTTGACACTTTTCCTAACCTGATCCATTCAAAGTTATTTTATCTCATTAATTTCTTATTTTATTTATCACATTATACTAACAACATCATCAAATATAAATGAACTAGATAATTTATCTCTTTAATATATTTTAAAAGAAATTCTATTTATTCATAATATCCAGTATAAAAATCTTACGAGAGTAATGTCTGTGGTGCTGCCATCTACAAATATTCTTTGAGTTAAGTTTCTAGTTGAAAATCTCAAGAGCAACCGCCTCACTATTCAAATTTAAAAACTAAATAAACAAGTTAAACGCAATAGTCCAGAAATTAGAAGAAAAAGAGATTTAATTTTCAAATGTCTATAACCAAGATCAGGCCGAAACCAATCTAGGTTATGGCCAGACCACACTCATTATCTGAACCTATCATTTTCATTTTCGTTATTTATCGGTTATAAGAGCTATGTCGGTAATAAGAACCATTAAATAAAACTTATCAAAACTTACAATTAAATAGTATTCAATAATTATCGTTATCCAAAACCTTGGCGAACAAAGAACACGGTATTCTTTGGCCAAGTCCAAAACATTTGCAGTGTTATCTTTTTGATTTGTTACGGTATCGATAATATTTGCGATATACGTATTCGACGATTCGTAATAATATACGACGATACGTATATTATTACGATTATCAACAATAATTATAAAAGTGCATTCATTGCACACCCAAGACCGTACTCAAAAAGGGGAATTAAAGGGACAACTATCTAGGGGCCAGGGACCATCGGCGAAAATTCTGGAAAAGAATACAGCATTTATTTATTAGGTTTTTAAAAAAAACTAAAATTGCAAAAACTTTCTTAGTAACCACAAAAAAGAAATTATAATTTTGTAAAGAACATTCGCCTTGGGCAACACTATATCTACTGGTGACTTTGCTTGTTTTGGACAAAAGAATATATTCATATTAAGTCTCTATGAATATTTCAAAGCATGTATTTGGCTCGCTTGTGTTGATAAATAAACCAGATTCAAATGGTAAAATTGACGCAAAATATGAAGGAAAATTCTCAAATTGTCCACTCCTATGCAGCACTATATCTACTTTGCCTAATTTGGACTGAACAATATTTTATTTTTTTAAAAAAAAAAATTTGGAATTGTATTTTAAAACATGGGTATTTTCAGAAAAATTGTCGAGCTTATTTTAATATGGAACCAGTTTTAAATGAATATCACGTCTCAAAGAATGTTTGCTGAGTATTCCATATCATCTTCTAATACAACATATATCAGAGACTAGTTTATTCAGAATAATAGTTGTTTTATCTTTTTATAAATATTTTTAGGGATATGTGATTGTGTTCTGAAAATTTGATGCATTTCTTTAAGAAGAAATCAGTTTCCAAAGCTTGTCTGGTCGAAAGAAAATATTCTTTAATTAGAAATAAATTATTAATATTATAAACAACTAGTAATTTTTTAGAATTTTCGGAAAGTTTTATACCTTTTTATTTTAATGTGGAATTGATGATTTACTAATCTTTATGAACAACTTTAAGAAATTTAGCAGTTTAATTTAAATGTTTCTTATATAAGTGTAAATATTCCACTAAGTTCAACATGTGTTTTTAAGATGGCACCTATTTTAAATAAGTTTAACGGCTGAAACACTTACGAACTAAAGTGCTTGTCTGATGCTATCAAATAGATAGGGACGATTTCACTATAAGGTAAGAGTGAGTTTAGCGCTGTATAATCGCATTCAGCTCCTGCACAAAATCGCAGGAAACTTTATATAGAAAATATATATTGAAAATTTCAATATAGAAAATGTAAAGAAAAGCAAAATTTATATTAAGGTCATATTAATAAATTTTTGTTATTTAATTTATATTGTTAAATTTGTTTCAAAGTTATAACAGTGAATATAACTTAAAAACTCGTTTCAAATTTCAAAAATATTTTTATTTTCCTACTTTATTTTTTGAAATAAAGTATTCATTAAAGCATATAATGTAACAATTTCTCAAAATTCTTTGAAGCAATAGAAAAAAATTGAAAAACTAAAATAGTAAATTAAAAACCTAAATATAATTTAATTGTAGAATGAAAAACAGTAAAACATTTCTAATAATACTACACTAGAAAAAAACTTAAATATTCTGCTTACAAAATAATGATATTGTACCATTCTATAAAATCATTCATGCTAAAAAATATATATATGGTTTAAAGATTTTTAGCAGAGATTACATCCAAAAAACAATTTTTAGATTGTCTCGAAAATAAGATTTTCAAAATTATTAAAATATTCTTTCTGAGAAACGATTCTGAATAACTCCTATATACAAGAAGTAAATAGCGACCCATTTTTTAATTTTTATTTTCAAACATTTCGGCGAGTAAACTCTTATTTTCTTGTCATTAAAATAGAATAGAAAGAAGCGAAATTTAAATGGATTCAGTATCTAATAAGTTTTTTTATTTCCAATGAGCTGCACAATCAGTCTTCCCGATGAGCAGACCTAGTGCGTTCTCCAGAAGTGGTATCCACTCCTTCAGGATCACCACAATGGGTGAGACACCGTTGGCCATGTGAATTTGGACGTCTAGTTTCTGCCACACTAGATGGCAGCACCGAGACTCTATTTGGATGCTAAAGTGCACTAGGGATTTAATTTTGCCGGAAATGCCAAGAGCCAATAAGGCACTTCAGGGATTGCATGCCGCATAATCATACGACATGGCCGCTGAGGATTTTCTGCATCCCGAAAATCCGGCGTCTGGGCTGGGGATCGAACCCGCAGACTTGGGCTCAGAAGGTCGACGACAAGCAAACTGCGCCACCCAGCCACGTATCTAATAAGTATAAATACATAAAGAAAGATTGATGTTTCTTAACAAAATTTAACCACTTCCCTTACCAATTTTGTTGAAACAAAATGCAAAACAATCAACTTTCTTTCACGGGAAACTAAAATAAAACATAATACACACATTTTAAGTTGAAATTTTAATTTTTTTATGCGTAAAAAAATATTTAATTGACCATCTGCTTACTATCCCAAATGATCTCTTGTAAATTAAAAAAGTTAAATATGAGTCTTTGTAAAAGTTCACATCATCTGCATTACTTTCGCTAGCAAAAACCATTTTTTAACTCCTTTTTTTCTTTTCTATATAGATTTAGTAAAGATCGTCTACATGACACTGCAGTCCCACAAACCTCCCAATCACAGAAGATTATTTTTTGCTTTGCTTCCGGCCGAGTAAAAACGCGATAAAACAAAAGGTATTCACGAATTCTGCCATGCCCGAGTTTACTCGGGATAATAGCTATTTGCAATCTATACATGCCCGAGTTTACTCGGGATAATAGCTATTTGCAATCTATACATACCCGAGTTTACTCGGGATAATAGCTATTTGCAATCTATACATGCCCGAGTTTACTCGGGATAATAGCTATTTGCAATCTATACATGCCCGAGTTTACTCGGGATAATAACTATTTGCAATCTATACATGCCCGAGTTTACTCGGGATAATAGCTATTTGCAATCTATACATACCCGAGTTTACTCGGGATAATAGCTATTTGCAATCTATACATACCCGAGTTTACTCGGGATCATCAGGGAAGATGTTAAACAATGAAAATGAATGTTTTGATCGCTCTTGAGAAATATGTTTCTATCCTATAACAAAGTAGGATGAAAAGCTGAAATAACAATTGAAACGCTCGAATGATATCTTTTTGCAACTATTTTAAATAAAAGAACACGAATGAAATTTCAGCATTAAAATATGTTTATTCATATATACTATACAATATTTACAATGATGAAAATTTTACAAAGCACATTTATCATAAAATGATTTTTTTTTACTCATAGAAAGTATATAAAGAGAATTGATTTTTCTTCATTCTTTTAGAACATTTTTAACACAGGTTTAATGGTTGAGATCCAAATTTGAATATAAATATATATTCACTTTGAAGTCCATTAGCGTTTATAGTAATTTAAATTTATGGAAAGTAGGCACGAATTCTTTAAAAATATACAAATATACTTAATTGAATGGTTTAAAAAATTAGTTTACTTAAATTTTGCAAAGAATTTTTTTTTTTTTTTTTTTTTTTTTGCATTAAGTAGAAGCATAGATCTATACTGTGAAATAAAATCCTATATTTCGTTATTTTTATTTTTAAAAAAAATAATAGGTTTTTGAAAGTGGTTTAGAATCTTGAACGGAAGTTGCATGCTACCGTAAAATTCTGATGTCTGGTAAATCCCATGTTTTACCGCAAAGGCTTGGAAAGAGTAACAATCGGACTTTTACCGAGCTAATTTGGTCATTTTACCGGTAAAACCAAGTATTTATTAAATTTCGTGTTTTTATTTTACCGCAGCACATAGCAATAGTTCATCTTACCACTTAATTGGTAGTGTGTAGACTAAATGATTCATTTGAAGAATGTAATAGTGTTACGTTATTACACAACTATCGTTGAATTTGAAAATCAAAACTAAATTTTCAGTTAATAGGCTGCAAAAACTCTTGAATAATTGAAATATATTTCCAAGCTAATCGACATTTTTCGTCGTTTCATTGCCTTCAAATTAATCGTTTCATTAAATGACGTCAATAAAGGCGATTAAAAAATGGCAACTGTTCTAGAAATTGTTGCTGTCTGTGTCACATTTATTCGCATGATCTTTAAAATTTTCGTTAGGGTTCATACTTTCTTAGCGCTGTAACTTCTGTTTGTTCTAGTTCTCTCTCTTTGTAACAGCGTGAGTGCTACCTTTTCCAGTTTTCAATGAACGATCGCTTACACCGTGAGCTTCGAACGCACTCTATTCGATTTAAACTGACTTCGCACATTTTTACAACACTTTTGCTATGAAAGACAAACGGATACTTTTTGTTTGCTTTAAACTCAAATGCAGAGAGCAAATTTCTTGAGGGATGTGTGTTGATTCCTTCGATATTCTTCTCTTGAAATACACACTTGAGGGAAAACATCCATTCTGGCAAACCGACAAGCACCAATGAAAGTACAGTGGTATCGGTACTCAGAGGCAAATACCTGGAAGGAAAGAGTTAAAATAATAAGCATACAGTATTCCAAAAAAGACTTCACATAACAGATATTGTCTAAAAAGTGTATACTTTGTGCTACGTTGACAAAAAAGCACAAATCAGGGTACAGAAATCCTTCCTAAGTGTCTGAACACAAAATGACAGAAGAAAGGTAACCATGCACACACGTGGATAGTGATTTAACGTCCAGAGGACATACCTGTGGGTTAGGGGTGCACGATCTACGGCCCACCGACTGTTCATGTGCAGCTCGCAAAAGCTTCTGTGCCCAATAAATTTTTTAAAAAAAATTTGAAGAGTAAAAAAAATGACGAAAATGTTGAATCATACATTTGAGTCATCGCTTTTTGATGAGCTCAATTTGCATAAATTCTATTGTAAATCCGTGTTACTCGATCGCTTTTTTCGCCATAATTGCTTCAGAATTTCGCAAGGTTTTTAAAAAATCCTATACTTTTAATACTATATTAAATACGCGAATTTTGAATTTGAGTCATCACTTTTTATCTCGCATTATTTTTGCCGATTTCGTCTCAATCCAAGTGATTTTTCCTACACATTTTGTTCAATTAAAATATTTCATTTGAATTTGTATTCATCATTAAAATACGTACTTATTGATTTTTTTAAACTTTCATTCTGTAAAGATTGTTTTTTTTTTTAAAGTTAGATTTTTTTTAAGAAAAGAATTTTAGTGATATGACAGAAAACACCCCATTTTTGTTATCCAATTTTTGTATTTTTTTTATCATTAAAAGTATTTTTAAAAATTAAAAGTACTTAAAAGCATTCATTAGGCGATTTTTTAATTTCAAGAAAAAGTAAAATCATTTCATTTTGGTATTGTTTGTCTAAAAATAAAGGAAGATTGAGTACAGAGAGAAAATAGGATACACCATAAAAATTAAGAGCTTGTCAATTTAATCACCCAAATAGTCCATATACAATACAAGCTGCTTTTTCTGAACCTCTTTAAATGCAATTTTTGATAATAGTTCTTAGAAAACAAAAAATTAAGGTAATTTAGATGGATAAAGCTACCAGCAAGGAGTTAAACACTGCATTATATAAGAGCTAATTTTTTTAAAGTTTTGGTTTTTGTCTATACATCTATACATAATAATAAACGCGGCTGTGTGTGTGTCTGTCTGTAATCACAATATATCGCCCCAGAAGCCTCGCCCAGGCACGAAACTCGGCACATAATTGTGTTTTGACATAATGAAGAAGTATTTTTTTTCTTTTTCAAAAATTTGGATTAGTTTTTTAGTTATCAGTCATTTTTTTAGAAAATGTAAGCTTTTTCGTCTTCAAAGAGCCATATCCAAAAAACTATAGAAAATGCATATCTCTCATAAATGTATGCTAATGCGAACCTTACAATTGAAATATTAATTTTCGACAACTTAAACCAATAATATACGAAGGAATTAATAATTCAATTGTAAAGTTCGCATTAGTTTACATTTATCAAAGTGGAGAAAAGTTTGACTTTTGTATTAAAAATGTGGCAACATATTCCATACGTAAATAGAACGCTTCGCTTTGATATATTTGTCGCTGTTCATCTGGATATGAAGACAAAATTGCAGGACAGTAACACTTTAATTGTCAACTAATCTTCAGATTTCCTGCTATGTTTTAAAAAACTTTATTTGTGAAAACCTTCAGCGTGACGGACAGCTGGCCGCCTTAAGCGGCTAGTAACATAATAAAATGACGATTAAAATGCGAACAATAAGATGAAAAAATGTATTAAGTTCATCACAATTGTTTTAAAAAAAATCCTTTTTCACTAGTTTTTGCTGTGTTATTCCCTCTTAAGGGTAATAATCATCACGAAAAACCCTGTACTTTAATAAAGTATCAATAAACATTATAAAATTTTTTCTCTACCATTAACCTTGTGTATTGTTTCTTTTTGTCGAAATTTTAAGCTCTGGAAATTCTTTGCCGACTATCAATGAAAATATTTACAGGGTATCTGCTACATTTGAGATTTTCAAATTCATGACTCATTCCAAGAACTATTCATGACTTAATGAAGTTACTAATTTCTCCAGAGAAAAAAAAATTTAAAAAGCATTTTAAAAACATTAATTGAAATATATAACCAAAACTGTTACACTCTGCATCTTCATATTTATAGATTTTAAATTTAAATGACAGAGTTAAGAAAAAGTTTTTTTTTCTCAAATGGCAGGCACTGATCATTATTCTTCGCCTTAGAAGATACCGGAATTGTTATTCTTTTCACGTTACCCAGTGGGCACCTGTCAACCAAAGTCACGGAGGCGAGCAACATGACCCACGCCACACTGCTACAAACCCGTTTATAGGGTGGGCCACATTCACACGTCACACACAACAGAGGACAACACATAGAGAGAGAAACATCCATGCCCAGAGCGGGATTCGAACCTGCAGTTAGGCGCACTAACCGCTCGGCCACCTGGCCGGCAGTAAAGAAAGAGTTGAAGCAATAAAATAAACAAAAAAAATTCAGAAGCAAAAAAAAATTTTTTTTTCATTTTTTTTTCAGCAGAATTATATTCTAAAGATGCTTTTCTTGCTCATCGGAAAGGAAAGAAATACTCTGGATTTTTCTGTTCTCATTTCAGAATATATAAAAAAAAATCACTAATGACTAGTTTGCTTCAGTTAGAATTTTAAATTGATAAAATAAAAATAATAAATAACAAAATTTCTGAAATCACAGAAGTTTAAAAGATAATTCGCTCTAGAAATGATGTTTTTTCTTTCATATTTTGAAAAAACACCGTAACTTTTAAAGAACATGATAAAAACATTTTATATTTTAATAAAATATGACTGTGAGTGGGGATTTTGTTATACATTGAGATATTCGGAACACCGTGGAATTGGGGAGGAGGGTTTAATTCCATTTTTAAAAAAAATTTGATTTTTCGGTGACCCCTAAATCCATGACTTTCCATGATTTTTTTAAAGAAAAAAAAATAGTTAAAATCGTGACATTTCGTGACACATACGATTCAGTACCGAAATTCATGACTTTCCATGACTTCTCATGAGTTTCCAGGTGAGCAGATACCCTGTATTTATTTTTAAGAAGAAAAAAGTAGACTCTTGCTTACTTTGGGTGTGATTCGTGGTTGGTTCAATTTTGAGACTTCTTTCCTCAAACGCTCCACAAATCCAGGAATTAAAGTCACACCACCGCTCGTGTAAATATTTTCGGCAATTTTTTTACGCGTATCGACACCAGCAGCCTGTATTGCTTTCTGCACCAATTTGTGGATACCAGGAAAATCCAGACCCCACAGATCAGGATTGAAGAGGCCTTCGGGTACTTTGAATCGAGCCTCTTCCAAAGTAGCGAACCTAAAAGAAAAATTCGAAAAAGCTGAGAACAAAATAAATCAATTCAATGACTTTTAACTGCTTCCCTTAACATTTTTTTTTTAAAAAATAATATGCAGAAATTTAACGTATTTTTTTTTTATTTCAGGGAACTAAAACAAAGCATAATACGCAAGTTCCAAACTGAAATTTTTATTTTTTTATGTGTCAAAAATATTTAATTGACCATCAGTTTACTATCCCAAATGATCTCGGGCAAATGAAAAAAGTTAAATGTTACTCTTTGTGTATGTTCACATTTTCATCATCTGAAAAATCACCTCCATTGCTTTCACTTCCGCTCGCGAACGCCATTTTTTTTACTCTTTTTTTTTCTTCTATGTAAATTTATCAACCATCGTACATACAGTTATGGAAAGGAAAAGCATTTGATCCTTGGGTAACCAGCTATCGCAAATTTTGTTTAATATTTAAAAATAATACAGTCAAGAACATGCAGGTTCACGTATGTGGTACGGAAAGCGAAATTTATGACATCGAAATCTCGTAGCATTATGAGTATTTATTTATTGAGAATTGTATTTAATTTTTTTGAACGAGTCCCTTATTTCCGAGTTAAAATATGTGATCTTCGCACGCGTTATTTCATAACCGTCATTGAACAGCCGAACCCAATTTTTTTTGGGTTTACGACTGCTCATGTTCAACTCCGTGGCCTTGACATTTTGAACCCAATCCAGAAGACAAGGGAACTACTGTATCAGTACCCCCAGAGGTATTGATTTGTTTATGGGAACATGGAGGACTTTGTGACTCGACAGATTTAGCGTGCATCAGTCACCATTTACTACACGGAGAGTCTTCGGCCTGTAAGGATCGAACCCACGACCTCTTGGACATGTGCCCAGTGCCATACCAGCCTGGCTATCCCGGCCTTTGGCATAAGTTATTTATCGAAAATAGTGGTTTCGAACCATCAAACTTTGTTTAAAATGCACTATTTACTGTGAAGTATTACTTTAAAGCAGGGAAGGGCAAACTTTTTTGGTCGAGGGCAAAAATACGAAGAAAAAAAGTTTAGAGGGCCAAGTAGAAACTTCTAAAATAGAAAAACGATATGCAAGTTTTAAATTAAATATTTAATGATATGAATGAAATTGCGATTTCATTTTTAAAAGAAGTTTATATTGAGGTTCCAAGTGAGATGTACTTATTTTAATGCTCAAAGCTAAATGTTTGACTGTTAGTCTAGTTCTGAAGGGATTTTTTCTAAGGTTTATAGTTGAAAACACTTGTTCAAGCAAACATAGCACTGATGAAGCAAATGAAGCAAACATAGCACTGATTTTCTGGGCATGAATGTTAAATTTGGGAAACTAGCGTTTGGTAATGATTTGTAAAACTCAAACTATGGCATATTTAGAAACAACTGCTTCAAATGGCGCCAATCTACGGCTATTTTATAAAGAAATTTTGCTTTCAACATTTTACCAATTGAAGCTGCATATTTCCATCAATTTTTGTTTTGTAGAACAAAAATAGAGCAAGTAAAAAGGTCTTCAATACTTTGTTAAAAAAGAAGGAACAAAAATAGCTTTAAACAAAGTAGACAAAAAATGGATGTATATTGTTTATATTCGTCACAGATCGGCAAGTTAAAATTCTATCCGCAGGCCGGATAAAACCTTACGGCGGGCCGTAGTTTGCCCATCCCTGCTTTAAAGGGTGCTTTTACGCATACATTAAAAGGGTGGGGGGAGGCTGCGTTATGACCCATTTTTCCGTTAGTTATCACATTCTTATGAAAGCCTCTGAGGTCATGAATATTTTATTTCTGGAAGAAATTTTGAAAAAAAAAATGATTCAAAAAAGTATCTTACGGCAAACAGGTTTCGTCTTTGGCAAAGGATTGTAAATTGATGGATTTTCTGACCATTTCCGGGTGAGAAGTGGCCAAATGTTGCTCCGTTTCATAATCCAAAGCAATATAGGAAAGTTTCTCTGTTATATATTGTACAACAAATGAGTCTATTTCGTTTGATAAACTGCGAAAGAGAAATATGTATATAAATAATGCATCTTATTTTGAGACAGTCACGAGCTGCAAAAAGTTGTAAAAATAATAAATTTCGTATTAAGGACAATTTCAATATTAAAAGTTACGTCGGAAAAATAGTTCACCTAAGTTACTTTAACTTTATTAAATTTTAAGCAGTCACTTCCTAAATACAAGAAAAATTTTCATTGCTTTTTTTATTATTTTAAGATATAAAATATTGAAAATTTAGTTTATCATGATCACACAAAAAAATAATAAATTAATTATTATTCAAATAACTTCGTTCGAGTAACGATTGTATTATATTAGTGTATTATTTATAAATTTTCAAAAAGAGAAATTTATTTAGTTTAAAATGTTTATGGCACAATTATTTGTTGTAGGTGAAGAGCAAAACAGTTAAACTCTGTTTCATTATTCCAAAGTTGTTTTCTTTCATGCTTCATTGAAAGTTTAGTTTTTCTTATTAAAGTTTTTTTTAAAGTGAAGTAAAATTGAGTACCTTTCGTTTAACTGGGCGAAACGATATTAAACTATTTATTCATTACTACTCTTTTTGAAATTTTCTTTTTTTCATTATACTTAATTTTTTTGTAAACGTCCATTTTGTTTCGGAGATTTAAAAAAAAAAAATTTGGCGACTTTTCTCTTGTGCCAGCTAATTGAAAATTACCTAAAATTTTGCTCAAACTGAAATAATGCTTAATAATTTATTGAGAAGAAAGAAATAATGCATGTGAGGGAGCCTAATTAGTGTGTAAATAATGACCTTATATGTTTCTGAGCTAAAGCATGTTTCATATGATGAATAAGTCTTTGGCCTCCATACGGTAGTCGGGTGACTCCACTTTCAACAACAAATCCTAAAAATAAATAAATAAAGCTGTTTTTATTTGTATCCCTATTTTTAAATTAACATATTTATAAATAAAGAGGAGCAGTGAAACGTTCATTTTAAACAAATTTATAGATATCGATAACAGTCATAAGAATATGCTCTATCTTACGAAAAATTATCTTTACAAGAAAATTTAAGTTTTGATAAATTTGTACTCGAAATATTTTTAACTTAATAATAACTCGAAATTAATACTAACTCGAAATATTTATATTTTACGTCTCATAATTTGGCCATAAACTGTAGAACCCTCGCCTTCTAATGAAGCAAAGAATATGCATAGGGAAGGAAGGCTATCTTCCATAGACGTAAGGTCCCTAAATGCAGTAGAAAGAACGGACGGTTCTTCTTATGATGGGTTTTTTCTCTCTCCCAATCACTGCTAAGGTTGGGGAAATGCTTTCTCTTTTTAGATATAGTTAGCCTGCTGCTGCCATTTTGCTCAATTTATGAACGATACTGTCATTGAGATATTGATTTGAGAAGTCGTTCTTATGCGCATACGCTGAATCTTAGCACATAGGATGATCTGCTGAATTTTGATAGAGTTTGTCTATGTTAAAAACTCTCCTAGCCATCCGTCTGGAGTAGTGACTGTGACTATGGTGACGAGGCTTAACCAGGGCTCTGGTCGACGAGAAAAAGGGAGAAAGGAGTTCCAAACTTTGAAATGCTCTTGTTTCCATAGCAACAGACTTCATGGCGAGGGAGACAAATAAGTGGTTTTTCTGGTGCAGCATACCGCACCAAGCCATTCCCCGTATTGCTTACGTATTCGGTAAGCTAGACTTCTTCTCTCTACATTTCTTTTTTTACCTAAGTTCAAATTCCGATGATAGACGGTTGATGAAAAGAGTACGCAGAGTCTGCAGCGTATTTAACGCAGCACAGTACTGGCGTTAAATATCGTCAGCGAGAAGAGGCTAGTGTGGGCCAATCTTTTGAGGGGATTGCATTCCCTTTGTGATGGGTTACGAAAACGTCCTCAATAAAGTCGAATAGCTGGAGAAGTTTCTTTGTCTTCTGGGTCAGGTAACAACTGGGGAGTTAAACACGGACAACCATTTATCCTGTTACCCTGTCAATAACCATTTATCCAAATTATTCGACGATGTAAGAAAAACGCTCGAGTATGATTTGCATTACAGCAGAAAGCATTCACTTGTGTTTTTGATTTTCAGTACAATCTGTTGATCGTTTTTTTAACATTAAATATTTCATAAATTGGGTGATATTTCTCTCTTTTAAAAGAATGGCTCACTTTGAGACTTGTTGATGGTAAAACAGCAGTTTTTAAATTTTAAATGTGTTTAATTAGCTAGAGGAAAGAAAGGTACAATAGCAGATGATAAAGCGAAATGAGTGACTGAAAAATAATTCTCTGTTAGCGCTTGGCTCGCGCTAAGGGTTTTCTCCATTTCAAGCGCGGAGACGTTTCTTCTCTTACTTCCGCACTGAAATGAGCTCTTTGTCCGAGGAGGTGGAGCCAAGTGTACGAACTATACTAACAAATCCGGAATCAATAACAGAGATAAAAATGAACAACAACCCACCATCAATGACAGGCATTATATCCATTCTGTCTCCTATATCGACCACAACACCAGTGCTGACATTGTGAGCGTACATTGTTAATATCGCTTGATGAGCCAAGCTCACAGCTTTCACATTCACCTCCTCCAGCAGCACCTTGACGAGGGAATTTTGAGCGCTGATACTCAAACTCCTCGGCAGACACACCAGAACCTATAACATATTTACAAACTCATTTATGATCTAATACATTTACCAATAGGTCTTAAATAACAATCGGTATTTTCTTTGGTTTCAGAATATGCTAATTCTACTAAATTGACATATTCTAGTGTATGTTTCTTTTAATATGCAGTTTGAGCTGATTCCTTTTAGCGTTCGAAGGAACAGAACAAAATTGTGTGTAAAAATATTATAAGATATGCGCTTCCCTAATTATCCCGAGTTAACTCGGGTATGCATGCATACATTGCAAATATTTATTATCCCGAGAAAACTCGGGGGTAGCAAAAATTATCAGTATTTTATCACTCTTTTACTAGGCTGGAAGCAAAAAAAAAAGATAATAATAATCTGCTATGATTGGAAGTTTTGCTGTTGGATTGTGGGACTGCACACGTATTTTGTGCGATTGTATATACGATGACTGCTGAATTTACATAGAAAAAAGATTTTAAAAAATGGCTTATCACTTCACTGGCGTTTGGAAATTATCACTTTGCGTCGCTTTCTGTTTTAAAAACTATCATACAAAGATTAATATTTAACTTTTTTCATTTGTCCGGGATAGTAAACTGTTGGTAAATTATATGTTTTTTTATGGATAAATTAAAATTTCTGCTTAAGACTTATGTGTTATGTTTTGTTTTAGTTCCTTGCATTTATTAATGAAATAAAAAAATATGTCAATTTTTTGTATTTTTTTTTCTTCAAAAAAATTAGTAAGGTTAAGAGTTGAGTTATCCAGCATATCAGTGGCAGAATAATCGGTGGCGAAATATCAGATGGGCAATATCTGCTTTTTATATCATCCAAACATAAACAATTTTAAAAAGTTGGAATGATATTTTTAGAAAAATAGTGTTGATTCTAAACGGATACAAAGAGAGAAATCTGCTGAATCCAAATCACGGTGCTTTCGTCCCTTTGCCCTTAGAGCACATTCTAGAGTTGAATTGCTTACTCGTCGGCAATTGGGTATACTATAGCCTACGTCACAGGTTGTGTTGTTCCTACTAAATTTAACACATGAACGGCATTTTCTGCGAGCATAACTTCAAGCCACAAATAAACAGACGAAGTGCTCGATCGTTTAAATAGCTGCTCGCCAGATTTTATTGCATTACAAAGAAAAGTTATCGAAACTAAATAAACAACAACAACTAAAACAAATAACAACAACTACTAATAACAATAACTAAATAAACAACAACTAAATTCCATTCGTTTAGCATTGCGTCATATGTTGTTCCTACTAAATCGAAGTAGTTGTGTTTTTTTCATATTATGACCAATTTATGGAATTTTTCAAAATAGCGCCGTAATTTTCAATGCTAAAGATATCGTTTGAATAGCCTTTTAAGTAATAATCACGCTTCAATACATAAGAGTTATCGTCTGAAAATTTTATAATTATTTCACTGTATCCGTAACCATGCATGAGAGCCAATTAAAATTCTTTCCAAAAGCATTCTTTAGCAGACGTTTAATTCCATATTCGGGTACGATAAGTCACACATTATTTATTTTGAAAACATCCTGTTACATTCATCTTTTTTTTAAAAAGTTAAATGAATTAAAATTGTTCAATACCTATTCAACTTACTGTGTAGTTTTCCGGATCGACTCGAAGGTGTTTGAATATCTTTTTGAAAATCCCCGTTACTTTTTCCACGTCTATGTTGTGCTGCAAAATCAAATGAAAGTCATGTCGTTTTTTTTTCCTTTTTTTTAAATTAAAAAAAAAGAAAGTGAGTTACTTTTTTTTGGGGAAAAGATATTCTAAGCTAAATAAAATTTTAACCAAACCTTTATGATTTGTAGAGATGGTCTTATGGGGAAAGATATGGTCGAGTTTTGCCTCTTCGATGGCTCTAGGGCTTCCATCCCGAATTCATTTTTGCCCCTAAAGGAAAACCAAACAAACAAAAATTATGCCATAAAAATAATTTAAATTAAGCTCAAACATACAAAATTTTTGAGTGCCATAGTTATATTTTTGAAATATAAAATTATGGCACTCAAATTATGGCAATTGAAATATATTTCTGGAAATCCTAGTTAACACTAAACATGCCATAACAGGTCAAATGACCGCTTAAGAACTTTTGCATCGAAAATGCGCTTATCATCTTATCGTTTTTGCACACTTGACTTCATGACTTTTTCTAACAATTCTATGCAGTTAATGCTCTATTGTTATAATTTTTTAATATTTTGTTGGTTTTGAATAACAATTGTCGAATACCTATTTCTACCATAATCGATCAATTGAGAGGCTGAACGATGTATTGCTTTATAAGGATCAGAAATGACGATGTTATGCTTGTTCAACGTATTGCATTCGATGAGTTGCACATTTCTGCTGAGACATGTTGCTTAGTGAGTTCAGTCAGATTAAGTGTGAATTCAAATTTCAAGAAAGTACCTAACATTTCAGATTGGCATTTTTGTGTCAGAAAAAGTGACCAAAACTAAATATGTTGGTAAGTAAGAAGCTTTATATTTTATTTTGATAACTTAACTTCATTTCTAACTAACTGTTAGTTTTTACCCAGAAAAATGTCGAAACAATCGAGACAGCACAAGCTCTTAGAAGAAATAACATTATAATAATAATTATAAGAATGGCAGAAATAATAATAATTAGAAGAAATATGTTTGAGGAAAATGTGCAATAGAAACACACTGTATGTGTAAAAAATGCGTAGAGCCCTGAATTAAAAATTCTTATGCTTTGTGTTTGTAATACATAAAAATTGACACTATACAATTTTGTTTAATTATAATTTTAGTTTATTTCCTTCCCAACATCCATATTTCATACATGCAGTCAAGAAACATAAAGTCCGGTAATTTGACCGGCTGTGGTAGAAATAGATTAAGTGTTGGTATGTTTAGTGTTAAGATTCAAAAATGCAGTCATTATGAAAAATTCTGTACGAATAAAACCAACAATTTGAATTATATTAGATTTTTTTATATCATTTTTATGTTATTTAGCTTCTGAAATATTCAACAGACTAGTGCGCACCCTATCTTAAAAATATTATTTGTGCAGTTCGATAAATGTTCAACGAAGATGATAAATGTCCTTTATTTCTGTATTCTGCAGCTAATATTTGAGAAGAACGAAAACGGTTGCATAGCAATTTTCACTTTTCTAACTGTTATAACTCTATTAGTTTTTAAATAGCAAAACAAATAGGCTTATCTTTTTTCTATGCTTAAGCGGATAAGTCAGAATGACCTTCTCATTTTTTGTGACTCTTTGTTTCCTGGTAAAAATCCTTTCATTACACATGCATAATTTTCTGATATATTTCCTTTGAACAAAAATTTTTTTTTTAATGATGTCACAAAAAGTACTGAAATATATTTAACTATACATAACAATTACATTATGATATATAACAATAGAATCACATAGGAAGACATATTCACAGATAAAGTTTTACAAATGCTTACGTAGTTTTGTCTGTGGCACAGACGCTGGGAAAGAAAAACATCGGCAATGTAGCTGAAAATGAATAATAAATTCTATGAAAAAAATTCAATTAAAAGTTCGATGCTAACATTTTTTAAAGTAAGTCATACTTATTTTATAAATTCAAACTAAAATATATTTTTTGAAATACATTTTGATTAGTTTTACCTTTGATTAGCATATATCTATGCTAATTTTAATCAACGTGTGAGGAATTAAATAATTAAAATGTGATCGAAAAAAAAATCATTTTACTCGTTTGAAAATTATTGTAAAGAGAGATGTTACTTACGCTGGTCCATTAATATTCCTGCTCTGGTTGAACAACTTCCGAGGTCAATTATGAGTGTGTTCTGCAAATACATTACAAATATTCAACAAAAGCACATGAAAAGTTTTTCTTTTTTCTCTGTTCATTGCTAAATCAGTTCTAAATAACCCATCATTGAAGTTATTATTTGCTAATGAAACTATTTTAAATAATTATAAAAAAAAAATTAAATATGCTAACAGTAAGTCTGAAAGAGTAAGCGATGGATAGAGGTGTTTGTCACCAAGTTAGAATCGAGTGCACATGCTTTATATACTAGTAAATTGTTATTTAATAATTGTAGGGCAGTTGGGAAATGCTTTACTGACATAGAGAGCTGCACATCAAAAAAGTTCTCTTTTAAGGGTCGTCATGATTTGGTTGAACGGTCTCTTTTAAATGTCACTAGAAATAAAAAAAAATTGTTGTCTGATACCACATGCCTTTCGTGTCCAATTCCTAATATTAGTTCACACTCTCCCTATATATATATATTCATATATCTTGTTCAAGTTTTCAATCATTAATAAAATACTTTTTTACGCAAAAATAAGTTTTCCAAGTTTTTTGTGAGTCCTGTTTCTGACCTTTCTTTAAACATGAATCAACCCTTAAAAAAAAAAAAAGAATTATTTGATGACTTACCTGATAAGATTTCAAAGGATAGTGTACGAGGTTAATACACTCCGGTTGTCTGTCACTTAAGGTCTGCAATGTTTCTATCCAATCTAGACTCTCTCTTTTACTATTACTTTTCATATATAAACTTCGACCCATCTATAAAATAATAATAATTACAGAATACATTTCAAAATGTTGGAATAGAGACAATTGTCATAAAAACCTCTTCAAACATTAAAGGATACAAAGATGACACAGTGATTTAAAATTGAGTCGATGCTTTCTGTGGTGTAAGATATTATGTGCTTATGCTCATCGAATTTTTTGGTAAAATAATTTACTTATTACATGTCAGTTAGTAGATGGTAACGAGTAGAGTTTTGTGGTTGCCATGGGGATATTTTTGGAATGTGAATAGTTTGTTTAAGATGTCTCTTCGCAAAGGCGATGCTGTCATTTTGTTCTAGAATTAATAAATCTTCCCTTTTATGAAACGAAATAGAAGAGTTTTCTTAATTATTTGAATCGAAGTCCTTTGAGTTTTATTTGGGGTCATTTTTTTGACAGTGGTTTTAATAAGCATCGACGCTTGATTTCTTCTTTAATGAAGGTTGAAAAACATTGAAAGTATTTTGAATCAACCTGTTTTCAGTGCGGAAGAGAAATTCTTTTCATAAAAATTCTCATATTTATAATTCATTCACGAAATATTCATAAAAAATATGTCACAACATTGAGTTTACTAATATGTTTGAAAACTGAAAACGAAAATTGAAAGTTTAATTTCTTAAATAGGATGTTCAAATTGAACAACTCAATGACGCTGTTATTCTATTCGGTATTATAAGATATAGCTGCGAATTGGATGTAATATTCTTTATTTTCTTTTTTATAAATACAATCTATAAAAATAAGCTTTAGTGTCATTAAGGTGTGGCATAGTACATGTTTCACAAAAGACTAAACTATTTGAACACCAAAAAAATCTATATCTCAACAACACTATAGATTTTAAAAACCCAACACTTTTTCGTACCTTGAATTTCACACCTAACGCAAAAGTCTTTTTATTTTATAATTTAAGAAATAAAGATACTTCATGAGTTGAATGATATGTTTTCAACTGACGCTTCTTTTGTGTTAACTACCTGTTTTCTTGTGGTTTTCGTACTCTTCTGCCACAAAGCAAACCTTTTTTTTTATCTTTAAAAATTGCCATTTAGAATTCGATGAGTGGCATAAGCAGTAAGTAAGTCGCTTTTGGTGGAAAGTTACATTGCTTTTCTAAAAAAATTAAGAAAATGGAATTCAGGCGACTTTCTATGAAGTAAAATAAAGTGGAAATTATGTATTTCTTCTATTGACCAGTTATGCTTGAAACTACATTCATTATACAGAGTGTTCCAAAATGTTATATATTCCTAGATTCCTTAAAAAAAAAGCTTATGAAAATATTTAAATGATAAAACTATATCGAAATCTGCCGAATCACTAAATTGAAAGGTGGAATGAAATATATCAAATCCAGTTTGCTTGCCCAATTAAAATCACGCTTTAACTCCCCTCTATTTCTTTCGGCAATCAAATATGTGTTGATGTTTTCAATTCTGCTTTCCCCAGAAAAGATTGAGTAACATTTTTCTCTCTTGAATATTAATGCGCGATCCCTAACATGCACGTTTTTTTGTCATCATTTAGATCAAGAATTCTAAAAATACATATCAAAAGCGAGGCACATTATATTCTATAAAATTTTATAATGAGTCGCGATGGGAATAGAACGTTCGCCTTCCAATGAGGTGAACCGGGTTCAAATCCCACTAATGGCTGGTCGATAGGAATCCGCATCCGGCTTGCACCGACCACAAGGCAGACTTGAAATATCCTCAGTCGTAGACGGATCGCGGGTTAGAGTCCCTTTGCCGTCAAGCTAACCATGGGAGGTTCTCGTGATCTTCCTCTCCATGTAAAGCAAATGTGGGTTAGTTCCATCAAAAACTTCTCCACGAAGGCAAATTTCTCCTAATACTCGATCCAGGAGTTCTCTTGTCTTCTGGATTGGGTTTAAAATGGCAAGGCTACGGAGTTGAACGTTAGTAGTCGTAAATCCAAAAGATTGGGCCGGCTGTTCAACGGCGGGTATAAAATAAAATAAAAATTATAAAATAAACTTGTATAGTATATTATATACTACTAAACTCAGTGGCGCGACAGCCCATAGAGGGCCAAGGCCTACTGTGCCCATCTTAGTTTTCTTGACCTTGGGCTCTGGGGTGCAGGAGCAGATGTTCCGGTCAGGTGGTCAGCCGAACGCGGAACCCCCAGTGTTTAGTTCCCAAGCATGCTTGGTACTCATTTATCGACCCACTGAAGGGATGAAAGGCTGAGTCAACCTTGCCCGGCCCGAGGATCGAACCAGGGACCTGTGGCACGACAGCGCGAAGCGCTCCCGCTCAACCACCGGGCGTCAGTGTATTATATACCTAACTATTTATTCTGTGACTTTTAAAGTGGAAAGTAAGGAGTTGTAGATGCAGGTAATTATAAAATAAAATGAAATTACATATTACACTACTGATTACATTACTATGCAATAACTATACAATAAAAATACTGATTACATTACTGTACGCCATGAATAGTTCACCTTATTATCTATTCTCAGAATATCTCCAACGTCCAATGAAAATTCAGCATACGACAAAGAAAAATTGAGAATACTTTCAGAATTCTATAATTAAAAATAATAAACTATATTAAGATTACAAAATTATTCACCAGAAAATAATCATAGCAATTAGTTGATAAAAAAAGTTTTATACCATATTGAATAGATGCCAAAAGACGTACACAAAAAACACACAAATTATTACAATCTAAGATTAATATAAGAAACTAATTCCTGCCTTAAAAGAGCAATTGCAAATTTATTTGGACAAATAGCCATAAACACAAAAATTGATCTCGTTCTTTCTTTCTCAAAATAATAAATTTTAAGACCAAAATAATGATTTAATAAAGTTTTTATCAAAAGAAAAGTTTAGTCAATAGGGTTTCTAAGTAAATGAGCTTTTAAAATGTTTGAAAACGCTTTAAAACCTTAATAAAATGTTAAAAAGAAAATTTTTATTAAAATTTTAATATAACTAAAATTTGCGAGTTATTCATCTTCAATGAAACTAAGGAATACAAATTGCTGCAGCTGTTACCAGGAATCGTGAAATCTTTTCCTGTTTTTTTTCAGGGGGGGGGTTAGGTTTTTTTCACCGGCGTCAGATGCAACATCTGACGCCGGGGAAATCTCTTCACATTTTTTTTTTAATTCTTGAAATTTTAAAAACTTTTGGGGCACCTTAGCTACAGTAGTTGTCGCAAACAAGTACTGACGATGCATGTCAGTTGAACTTGAAAAATATGGTTCATTCGCTTAGAGGGCCCTATTATTTTAATTTAACACTTATCATTTCCATTATTATAATTCTTTTTTACTTCTTATCATAATAACTTTCAACCATTGCATCAACTATTTCCAACAATCTAATTCTAATAATATAAATAGTCCTATCAATATTCTCATAACAACAGTTCGTGACTATGAAATTATATTTTATGAAGTTTCTAAGTTTCGTTCTTACATTGCACTCTATTATTTAAACAACTTTGTAGTCGTCGACCCATTTTTCTCCTATTTTTTCAATTATTTGAACAATTTTTCTCAAATTGCCATGTAAAACAATATTCTTTATAATGATTCAAAAATTTTCATACATCAATTAAAACATTTTTCGGTCATTATGAAATAAAATAATAAAAAATAATAAATATTTACTTAAAAATATTTTCTGCACGGAATTATATTTGGACACACGAGTTTTATAATTGTGCGCAAAAACTTTTCAAATAGGCGTAAAAAGTTTTGGACATATAGCGAAATACGCAAACGGGTATCATTAAGGGGTCAAAACTTTGGACACCCCTCTCCTCACCAAACTATTGGGACCTTATTTCCCGGATCGCAACTACCCCCTATATTGTGGGGGTCAAAAATCCAAATCCGTAGAAAAGAAAGGTTTGTTTATTCAGAGAAAGTACGCTTTTGTGTCTGACTAAAATATTGTCAGCACTTATTAATTAGCATATTCTGTACTTATTAATAGCACCCCCTCAAGTCATTCAAATTGAGGTCTAGGACGTGCAGATCCCACAATTATATCAAAAATTATTCAGGGTAGTGCGTTTTTTTTTTTTTTTTTTTGCTCACATGTACCCTAAAAGTCGTGTAAAGCAACGTTTCCTGTTATTTCAGGATTGATATTGTGTAAAGAAAATGTCTATGGGCTGAAAAGGTTTGTTAATTCTAGGTTTCTTAATCTGCAAAACTCTTGTCAGGCCTTGACATACGCTTCTGAAGCTTGGACCATGACAAAACTGGAGGAAAATTGCATCATATTAAATACGTTGCGATATTATTAAATACATAAAAATAAATAGAATGAATTGGATGGTCCACGTGATTCGATTGAGTGATGACAATACGATAAAGAAGCTGCTGCTTTTTAAGCCTAGTAGAACGAGAAAGCGGGGAAGGCCGCGGTTGATATGGGCGGCTGATTTTCATGCAATTCGTGAAAGAATTGGAGATCAAAAATAAATCGGAGATCATTATGGAGAAATCTTCAGAGTAAGGCATTGGCCCACATTTGACTGTCTGGCGAACTATGATGATGCACTTATTAATAGAACCCCTTCCAGTCGTGAAGATCCCATCATTATATCAAAACTTATTAAAGGTAGTGCGTTTTTTTCGTGTAAGTCGTGTAAAGCAACGTTTCAGGGTTGTGTAAAGAAGGTGCCACCATTTTTGGTTATAGGATTCATTGACGTCACACTATACCTGCATAATGGGTTATTGGCGACGATCTGGACCCTGAGGATGATCCGAAGACATCACAATTTTGATCCTCTGCAGAGGGGATGGCACCCCCCGCTTCGGTAGCCTGACGACCTGCACGCGAAATCGAGCACTTTACGGTTTACGAACAGTTTAACGAGGACCCATACCGCACATCCTCGGTCCCTACGCAGACTGATCCAAGTGGTCACCCACCCGCATACTGACAGCAGCCAGAGATGCTTGACTTCGGTGATCTGCTGGGAACCGTGTCTTAACTACAGTGAACTGCGGGACATTTTTTTTTGTAGTAACAAACTATACTATTGCCCAAAATGAAGTAAAAGAATAAAATCTTACCTGTAAGACCGTTAAGTTGTTGTCATCAACTTTAATTTCATAAACTCCTTCGGGATATTTAGAAAATGAACCTTTAGACAGGAGAAGGACTTTGGTTTGGAGCATTTGTTCGCACGAATGAACCTGCAAAAAATATACAATTCAACTCTCTACTAGTTTACATGTTAGTATAAAATCTGCATAAAATTACTAGTATAAAATCTGACGTCATTTTATTAGGAAAGATTTTAAATATTTCAAAGAGTTGACTCAAAAAAGTATTTCGCACTGTCAAAACTATGGTATAATGCCTAGTCGAGTTTGGTGATGAAAAGTTTTCAAAAATTGTGTCAGGAAACAATTTATTTCAAGTGAATACTTTAAAAAATGTGGTTCAATTCAAGCACCAGCTTCACTACACCGGTAACTATCCTTTGTTTTAATGTAGTGTAACTCTTAAGGCCTGGTTTCTTAGCCTGTCGTCCTAAACGTCGGCGTCAGCTGGAAATCAGCGCTAACCTCTGATTGGTTTATTTGTGAGTTTGATAGTATACGTCATCGAACGCTTATCTTGAGCTTCAATTGCCGTCCAACTCAACTGCAGTTGGATTACAGCGTGACGTTAACCACAGAAGCAATGGCGGACAACATCCAACAGCACATTGAAATCAGCCAAGATTTTGATTTTGACATTAAACATAGCTTCTTCATTAAACATAGCACTCTTCATTTAGCTCAGCTATAATGTGTTTTTTCTTGAACAAAGTCATTATTTGTTCTCTAAAACACTGGTTGACAATAACAAAATCAATACAAATTCAAAATAAATATTTGTTTACGTTATTAACGCATGCGCAATGAGAGATAATGTCTGCGTTGGACCGACTGCTCACGCTGAGCTAACAAAAAAGTATTTTTTTGGCGTCAGATCTACGTCAACTTTCCGCTGACGCCCAGATAAGGCGTTAGTTCTAAGAAACCAGGCCTTGAGCTAACAAACCAGTATTTTGTTGGCGTCAGCGTGACGTTGACGTCACGCTGACGCCCAGATAAGGCGCTTGTCCTAAGAAACCAGACCTTAAGTGAATCACCACTAAGGTCTAACTAAAGTTTATTTAGTTGTCATTTCAATGTTTGCTTCATTTTATTCAAATGAAATAGGAATAAAAATTCTTTTCTTAAACAAAAATAGGGCGACTATTTCCGTATAATCAGTCACTTGGATTTAAAGTATCAAAATTACAAATTGTTATAATCTCTCTATTCTAAAAAAAAGTTTTTGCAGTTAATTTTGTCCCCTGAAAAACTTTTTAACTACGTGATGAAAATCTAAGATTAAGGAATCAATTCATTCAGAATCTTTCAGGGAAGACATTTAGGGCATTCAAATCTTTTACATAATTTTAAATTTTTATTTATTTTAGTTTTAAAGCACGATTTTGCAGTTAATAATGAAGAATAACCGCCGTTCACAACAGCCAATCACATGTCTGAAAACGGCAAGCTTAAAAAAGCGATTTACAAGTCTGAATTTTCTTTTTCAGAGATGCAACCAATCACAAAATAGTTAGAATTTCATTCTTCAGTTTTACAACATCTCAACTTAATACGTATTGATATATTGATTAATCTGATTATTTGTTTTCTAAAACGTTAATTCGTAAGTTTAATCTGGTTCCGGCATATAAGATAAAGTTGAATGACAAGGAATTTAATTAATATGCAATACAGTAAATAAGCGAAGAGATATTTTATAAAAGTATTTAATGAAAAATAATAACAGCGAAATATATGCGTTTGCGAAGCGTTCTATTTACATCTCTGAATGTTGCCACCTATTTTTATGAAAGTTAAACTATTCTCTGCTATAATAAAATTAGACTTATGCGAACCTTACATTCTATTGATCTAAGTGACGATGGGATTTGTATTTTAAAAAAAATGTGATAAGATTCGCTTAAAAAATGTTGACGTTATTATATGGGACGAAGCAAGTATGATTCCCAGAAAAGCAATAGAAATGATCGATAGAACTTTTCGTGATCTTCTAGCTAATGAGATACCATTTGGTGGTAAGATAATCATTTTAGGTGGAGATTTTCGACAAGTGTTACCTGTCGTTAAAAAAGCTACACATATGCAGGTTATTAATGAAACTATAAAATACTCTTTTCTTTGGCCATTTTTTGAAATCCTCCATTTGACAATTAATATGAGAGTTAAAGCTGGTAACCAAGAATTTGCCAATTGGTTGTTGACAATTGGCAATGGAGAACTTTTACATCTTGATGCAAGCACTCCTGATCTTTATTGTAAAGATATCATTTCTTGGTTTTTTGAAAAAATTGATTGTCTTAATACTAACTTCATTAATCACATCATATTATCACCGCAAAATGATGAAGTTAACAAAGTTAATGAAAATATTTTATCACGTGTGCCAGGTGAAGAGGTTATAAGTTATAATATTGATAAGGCCACACTATATGGAGTAGATAAATCACACGGGAGAGAAGAAGAAGCTACTTTAAGGTATTCTATTGAATATTTAAACTCCATAAATCTCCCGGGACTGCCACCTCATCAGCTCAAATTAAAAGTTGGATGCATTGTAATGCTGATCAGGAACATATCTATTGTTGATGGCCTTTGCAATGGAACTCGATTGACTGTTCTTAAAATAGGGAAAAGAGTATTGACTTGCCAAATTGCTACTGGTAATAAAAATGGTAGTATTGTCAATCTTCCAAGAATAGAATTAAATACATTATCAAGTAATTCTTCCTTACCATTTGTGCTTTATCGACGACAATTTCCTGTTAGATTAGCTTATGCCTTAACAATTAATAAGGCCCAGGGCCAAACCTTCGATAAAGTTGGGCTATATATTGAACGGCCTATTTTTTCTCATGGTCAATTATATGTGGCATTGTCAAGATGCACAACGAAGGAGAACATTAAAATATTTATTAAAGATGATCCTGTCATTAACAATATTGTATATAGAGAAATATTATAACATATATATATAATGTCAAATTTATAAATGTATTTAGCGTAAAGAAAATGCTATTGGTGCATTGTTTATTTTAATTCCGCAAAATTAATGTTTTCATTTATAGTTATTTTGCTGAATATTATTAAAATATTTTTTTAAAAATTACCCTGCTCTTAACAATATTGCTTATTGAAAAATATTATAGTGTTTGCATATATATATATATATATATATATATATATATATATATATATATATATATATATATATATATATATATATATATATATATATATATATATATATATATATATATATATATATATATATATATATATATATATATATATATATATATATATATATATATATATATATATATATATATATATATATATATATTGAATTAAATGTGTTAAAAATATATTCATTTCTTTGGGACAAAGTCTGTATTATTGTGATTATCATTTTTTTTAAACAAGTTTCATATTAAGATTATATCTGCACATTGATGTTAATTTCTGACAATTTTGGCTCATTTAAAGAACAAATAGGACATAGAAGGAACTGTAGTCAACGAAAAAAAGTGACATTGATATTGACACACTGCTTATTCTGCACTTAAGAAAATTAATTCTTTTCGATGATAACAGTTAATATTCAGTTTAATATTGAAATATATGAAATCAAAGCATTCTTGGTTTTGCGAAGCAAACCAAGCAAGAATTGCGAAGCAATTCTCCGGGGGTTGGCGAGCGTCAGCGAGCAGGGGACGGAGCCCTCTAGTTTTTTAAAAAAAAGTTTTAAATCATGGAAGAAATTTTATTTTTGAAGCCAAAATTTATGAATTAAGAACAAGATTAGATCGTTTCTCAATACTAAAATAAAGAAGACACGTTTTCCTTACACTATTTCCAAATGTGCACTTAATGAGTATGAAAATAATAGGCATAAGTATTTGATACCTTCCGTGGTTGCGGCTCTGGAATAGCGTACAGTAATTTCACAATGGACACCTGCAACATAAATCAGAAACTAAAAATCGTATTATAACACAATGAAATTATTTTTCTTGACACACTTATATGAAAGGGAGAAAGTGGTACACACAACAGATATTTCTGACTACAAATAATTATATCCAACCGGAGATATTTATTCTGCTAGTATTGTATGAAGTCTCTGTCGAGAGATGGCAGCACACTACTCATTCACTTTTATAGAAAGCTTCAGATCTCTGTAGTACAGAGTGATTATGCTTCACTTTTAAATGGTTTGAAATAGAACCTTCGGACAGAATGACCTGATATTTCATGAGCGTGTATGAAACAATGGGAATTCAAAAACAGTTCAAAATTTGACCCATAGATGGCGGAGTACTCTCATAAAATCGACTACTGTAAGAGGCACGGTCATTTTTAACTGCTAATGAGCTTGAGTTCCTCACATTGCACTTGCGATTAAAAGTATGTGAAGTAAAAATTTGTGAAGCAGCTTCACAAGCACCTTCTCTGATGAATAATAACAGGAACAAAACTTTAACTAAGTTATGTTATAAAACACCTCACTTATTCTCATAGCCCGTAGGTGACTGGGAGTATTGTAGAAGAAATCACATAGCTGTGGTTGAGGAATATTACACGAAAAGTATGCACTTTTTTAATTGCAAGTGTAATTCTTGAATTACCATTTTAAAACGATATCTTACAGCAATCGTTTCTTTAGCATCTGCCATGGCGCCACATCTCAATCAAATTTCGAACTATTTTTTTGACTTAGGTAAATTCCGATTGCTTCTCTCGCTACTACGATATCCGATAAAACTATGAACCCCTCTATTATAATAATGTTTCGCAGACCCGACGAACTTGCATATGAATTAATGTTATCTCTCTCTCAATAGTGCGATATTCTCTAAATCAATTAATCCCAGCAAAGCGGTTTTTTTCCCTTCAAATTTCAACCTTATTTTCTCCATTTATTATTGGTTGACCACAGTGCTGACGTGAAATATCCTCAGTGGTTGACGGATCATGGGTTAGAGTCCCCTGGCCGTCCGGCTAACAGTGGGAGGTTCTCGTGCTCTTCCTCGCCATGTAACTCAAATGCGGGTTAGTTCCATCAAAAAGTTCTCCACGAAGGCAAATTTCTCCCAATACTCGATCCAGGAGGAATACTGGATTGGGTTCAAAATGACAAGGCTACGGAGTTGAACGTTAGTAGTCGTAAATCCAAACATTGGGTCGGCTGTTCAACGGCGGGTATAAAAAGAAATAAAAATAATGTAAAAAAAACTTATTTTTTCCGGTCTTTTCTGACAAGAGAAATCTCACTGCTGATAATGTACCTTTTCTTTTCCCCGCTTTTGTATTTAGATTTCAATTCCCCATCCTTGATGTACACCCCAAGACCTTCCATTCTTAGAATTGCCTCCTCCCTTTCCTCTTAAGAAGTCACTGATTTCATATTGAACCATAATTAACACTCTGCAAATTAAATTCTTTATATAATATATAAATAGATTTATGGTTAATACATATATAACATTAAAACTATAAAAAACATAGTATGATGTCCCCAAAAGTATGTAGTCCCTCTACAACACTCTATTTATTGGGTCCCCAGAAGTAGCGTTGTAGCGAGGTTTCACTGTATATGAAATAGCAGGTCATTCTGACAAATAGTACTATTTTCTATAACATTTTAAAAACGGAAATTTAATTAGTATCACGCTACAAATGTGACAGAAAAATCTGCATCTATGTGCCTCCTTGTAGTCTTCGATGAGTAACATTTAATTATTTTGTAATCATTTCCCTTCTTATATCTAAAAACTAGTCTTACAAAATGTGCAACTTACGAGGTCCCAGGAAGAGGTAATAAATTTCTTTTTGACCTCTAGTGAATCGTTTGCATCCATTTTCTGCACCACTCCATTGGTGTTCAACTCAATATGAGCTTCATTTTTGATAGCCGGATTCGCTTCCTTTAAGTAGCCATCTTTCATTTCATGTGTTTCTTCTTCGTCTCTTTTGGCATTTTTGTTCGACCCGCCTCCACTTAGATTTGATCCGACGATGGAATGATTAGAATCAGACAAATCCGTTGATTGGACATTTGGCATATATTTGCAGGTTTCCGTAAATACCTCGTACTGATTGTAATTCTCTTCTATGCTTAATGGACGTTTATTTTCTACAGTTACGGTTTGTTCGACAGCATTCGGGACATCAGTCAGTTTATCACATTTGCTTTCTGGGGAAGTGTCAGTCGAGAGGGGGGTTCGAACACACTCCAATTGGGTTTGCTCTGTCAATGATACGATATTACCATTTGAGGTTTGATTGCTTAAAGGCGGACTAGAATCTATGAGTTGTAGTTTTAATGTTGTTTCTGGATGAGAAGCAAGTTTTTCATGAGCTGATCCATTCTTTAAACCATCGCTTAGCTGCGTTTCCTTTCCTACTAACTGGTTTATGGGGGTGGATTTCAACGCCACTTTATCCAAGGTGTCATCGTTTTCATTTGTGACGGCTGCAGAAGATTTAATGTCAGCTGAAACCAAAAGATTTCATTATAATTCTATAAACCTCTTAGATCAACTTGAAATGAATGCTATTAAAAAATGTATGGTACTATTAATCAACACAAACCAAAAATAATTACAATGATGCTTTTTTTAAAAAAAAACATTTCATATGACTTCGACACTTCTTTTTCAAGTAGTCTGTCATGTTTCAAAAATTGAAATAACAAGGAAAAAGTCTCGCAAATAACGTGCAAATGACGTTAAAATGTCTTTACATACTAGTGAATTGAAATTGTATTCTCGCAGTGGTAGACACACTGCAGGTTACTCGACTTATCCTCGTGGAAAATATATAGAAGTAAAAAATAATCTGGGTACCCTATTGCACACACATTGCGAACACTGCAAATCGTTATAACAATTAAAAAGCGTTTTGTTTAGATAATTATTAAAAGACCTTAAAAAAATTAATTAACTATAACTATCGTTTTAGCAAATTCCTGAAAAATGAAGTTGAATTAGTCGCGTTACATGGTAAATAAAATCAAGCACATTTTTCAAAATAATGAACAAAAATAATTTTAAGAAACACTATTTAAACAATTAACAAAATTAAATATTCAACATTATCCTTGTTCGGGCTACATAACTTCTTTGTAGATATTGAGTGAATATACTTTTCCTTGTTCAGTCAATTTTCCTTAATATTAACATATCGAAATGTTTCCTTTTAAAAAACCCTATCTCAAATATATTTACCCTTAACATAAATGAATATATTTATTATATATATCAAATATATATATATATATATATATATATATATATATATATATATATATATATATATATATATATATATATATATATATATATATATATATATATATATTATATATATATATATATATATATATATATATATATATATATATATATATATATATATATATATATATATATATATATATATATATATATATATATATATATATATAATAAATATATTTTATATTGTATGTATTATATATATTTATATTACAGAAATATATTTCCCACCCATTTCATTGTTGACTTTTTTTCTACCTATGACGCCATCTGTGGACAACTTCAGAAAAAAAATAAAAACCAATATTGAACTTTGTTTGCATAAATAGTGTGCAACGGTAAAAATTAGATTTTAGGAGAGATACCAATACTGGGAAGCTATTTTCTCTTGTGTATTATACGTTTATTCATTTGAGCATTTTTTATTAGATTTATCTGCAATTATAAGCACAGAATTAATGAATATAGAAGTTCAAATTTATGGCCGATCCATTTTGATGACCCCACTGAACTAAAAAAAAAATCAATTTAGTTTCAGATAGCAAGTTTTTGAATTTGTTTTCTTCTCAATCCCAATAAATATTTTAAAATAACCCTCACATAGACTAATGCATAATATTGTATTAACTTTAATTTATAACGCCACATATATTTATAACGTTACATAATTTTAGTGTAAAACATAAAATGGTTGGTACTAAACCTTCAACCTTTAAATAGTGTTCTGACTATTATTTCAGGTATTTCTAGCGTGAAATGCAATTCACTAAAATGTCACATAATTTTAGTGCAGAGCATGATAATGTTTGAACAAATCTTTCATATGGATAAATACATTTGACAATATTGCTAAAGTAAAACAAAACATTGTTTTGAGTAGAACTTTGCATTTTAAAAGAGTAAAACGTAATACTGTTTGGAATAAAACATTCCAACTTTAGCTTAAAATACAGTATTATTTTGAATACAACTTCACATAGTATCGCGTTGAATGTACTCAATTGGATTAAAATGACATACCATTAGTGTAAAACACAATAATGTTTTGACTAAAATTTCTCATGTTGCTAGCGTATAACACAATGTAGTTTCGAAAAGAGCTAAAAGACGAATGATAGACAATCATAAAATTTACACATTTATAGATGCAAATTATTATCATTATTTATTAATTTATTTTGCTCTCAATAATGACCACGTCATAATATCACCAAAATATGCATCATTTGGATCCCGCGCTACGCTTCCCAACCCCACAACAAATTATTAGTTTCATATTTACACTAAAAAAAATGTTTTTTTGCAAGAAGAAAAAAAAAAACAGCGTTAATAAAGAAGTTGTTTTTCATTTTTAGAATCATTTAATCTGTCAAACGATTCACGCCCTCCTCTCAAGCCGCCATCTTGAAATTTGTATTTTGTCAAAGCAAATAAATAAATTCTACGCTATCTTACGAATTTTATTTAATATCGCAAAACAAACAGGCATAAAGTGAAATTTTCTATTATGTTTTCCCAGTTTATTGTAAAACTAAATTAGACTGTTTTGCAAATATTTTTTACGTTTGAGAGCGATATTTTCCTATGTGAAAGCGGAAATATTAAAAAAAAATCTATATTAAAAAAGCATATCTGAGAAACATACCTGAATAATCCGGCTGTTTGTTTTGCTCCATTTTTCTATTAAAATTTATTGGATTGACGTTTTCTTTAGTTAAGTGAAACGGAAATCGCTGTGTTTATCAGTCGCACGACACACTCACTCCCTTTATCTGTGTTTACTTGGGTGCGGCGGCTATTACTTGTTTCCTCCTATTTTTATTTTTCAGAATTAAAATTTATCAACATGCTTCAGTTTTTCGTAAACTAATTTACCAGCCTCCAATTTTATAATAATTATCTCTATTACTTTCTATCCATATTACCTTTATACCTTATAATTATCTTTATTATCCAATTTTATAATAATTATCTTTATTATCCAATTTTATAATAATTATCTTTATTGTCCAATTTTATAATAATTATCTTTATTGTCCAATTTTGTAATAATTATCTTTATTATCCAATTTTATGATAATTATATTTATTATCCAATTTTATAATAATTATCTTTATTACCAATTTTATAATAATTATCTTTATTATCCAATTTTATAATAATTATCTTTATTGTCCAATTTTGTAATAATTATCTTTATTATCCAATTTTATGATAATTATATTTATTATCCAATTTTATAATAATTATCTTTATTACCAATTTTATAATAATTATCTTTATTATCCAATTTTATAATAATTATCTTTATTGTCCAATTTTGTAATAATTATCTTTATTACCAATTTCATGATAATTATATTTATTATCCAATTTTATAATAATTATCTCTATTACCAATTTTATAATAATTATCTTTAATATCCAATTTTATAATAATTATCTTAGTAATATTGCTTGTTTCATCATACTAATTATAATAACAGTAATAACAGTCCCTGGACAAATTATTAGACGCACTGTAAGATTCTATGTAAAATTATAATTATCAGGTGATACTCTATACAGCTGTATTGTTTTTATGTCACTGTGGCACTTGTTTACGCTCCTGCATCAGTGAGTTAAGATTGTAATGCAATTTTTTCGAAAATAAATACTAATAGGAAGTATATAAAAAATCTGAATAAAAACCCATTACATGTATGTTTAAATATAAAATTATTACTCGTGCAAAACCATGTCATTATTAAAACACTGCAGTGTGCCTCATAATTGGATCTAATTATTATAATATACTAATATAATGATTGATATAATAAATATTCCATATTTACATAATATGTCGTCTAATGTATCCTGACAAATTGATACACTAGTAAACAAGTTCAAACCGGTTTCATCTGAGTCAGAACAATACAGCTGTCTAGTAAGTAAATACAATAAAGCTGTTAAAAACAATACAGCTGTCTAGTAAGTATCACCCGATAATTATAATTTTACATAGAATCTTACAGTGCGTCTAATAATTTGTCCAGTGACTGTATATCATAATAATGTAAATATTGCTATTTTTATAATTATTATAGATTGGAAGCAATTCATTTGTCATGATTAATCGCTTATTTAAATAATAATTCAATTATAATAATGTTTTAATGATAATTATTAATTTTTAAACTAATATTATTATATTAAAAATATATTTTTTAATAATAATGATAACTAATGCTAATAATAATATAAACGTTTTATTTATTTCGTAAATTGAGCTATATTATTATTATTATTATTATTATTATTATTATTATTATTATTATTATTATTATTAAAATTATTATTATTATTATTATTATTATTATTATTATTATTATTATTATTATTATTATTATTATTATTATTATTATTATTAAAATTATTATTATTATTATTATTATTATTATTATTATTATTATTATTATTATTATTATTATTATTATTATTATTATTATTATTATTGTTGTTATTATTATTATTATTATTATTATTATTATTTAGAGCAATAAAGTATTGAAGAAAATTATCACGATTCGAAATATACAATAGAATAATTTCAATTCAATTTATAAAAAAAAATTTAATTTATTAAAAATGTACAGATATTTCCAGCGCGTGTGTTATTTAAATATGTTTTTGTTACCCCCTTCACGCTCCCACACTAATATTTAAGAATAATTATAGACAAATTTCCTCAAATATTATATCAAATTGAGTAAGCGAAATCAAAATTATTAATCAAAAATCGGACCTGTTATATCCTTACTATAAACGAATACAAAAGACCCATCCAACAGCCCAATTGCAAAAATAAATAGATAAAAATTTCCTTTTACGATTGAAAACTGTCAATTCATAAATTATATATTTCGGTACGAGAGAGGTAGAAATAAAAGGGAAAAAATCTTTTCAGTTTTTATTATCGAAAAGTGGGACACACAAAAAGCGGAATTATTTTTATGAATGAAACGATTGTCGATCAGAAATACAGACAGTTAAACAGGAAGTAATCCTAATAACGCGATGGTGTCATTTTTAACACAATGGGCATGATTTAAAAGTGAAGCACTATTCCAAGTGCTCAAAATATCTGGAAAATATTTTTATTATTGAAATGTTTTTAATTTGAGAAATAACGTTAATCATTAAAAATGTTAGCGATTTGCTTGAAAATACATTAACAATAAATATATTTTCAGAATTTTTGTCAAAATTAATTGAACAGCTTCCTTTACCAATTTTTTTGAAGAAAAAAAATGCAAAAAACTAACATATTTTTTTATTTCATTCATAAATACGAGGAGCTAACACAAAACATGATACAAAAATTCTAAGTTGAATTTTTAGATTTTTTTTATGTGTAAAAATTATTTAATTTACTATCAGTTTACCATCCTGAGTTTTCTCAGGCAAATGAAAATTTTTTTTAACCATTTTCAATTAACATTTTTCAAAAACGTAAAAAAAAATTATCATTTAACTAGAGATAGGATCTCGGCTTTTCGCAAGGTAATGGACATTGGAGAGTGCCGGACATTGGAATTCTTCATGTGTTGAAGGGAATGGAGGAAATAGTGTGGTGTCAACACTAGGACTCGAACTCCAGTTCTGCCGGCCACGAGATTGACAGATACGCCCGCTTGGCAATGATATGCACGCAGTTGCGCAGAACTAAGTAACTTCATTAGGTGGTGCGATAAAATTCTGGTTGTTTAACCGTATTAGGTGAAAGCAGTTAATAAATAGTTTTTCTCAAATTTAACAGTTTGATTACCGTTTTATTTATGGTTATTTGACTGTTTTGATTAAATAGGGTAAAATAACCATTCAATAAATTGTTATTGAACCATTTTTCCATAGAAATTTCCATCCGTGTGAAACTAGTAGAATTTTCTTGACGAACGAATCAGTTAAATTTGTAAAAGTACAATTTTTTCACGGAATATTTATTTTTTGATGACTCTTATTAATAATATAGCAGCTGGTGAATACATATTTTCATCTGCACTCTCCTTTTAATTTAGAAAGATGAATAGAAAAATGACCTTGAACTATCAAGTTCGCCGCTTTGGTGTTTATTATGACTTACAATTCTCTCTGCGCATTCAATTAAGTTTTCCTTAACTAACTCAATGTTCCATATTTTCAGAAGTTTAGCATTAAAAAAGTTTTTAACTTTAATGTACAGAAAAGTATAGAAATTTTCTCAGATGTTTTGTTAATTGAAGAAAAACAATTTGTTTCAAATTCAAAGATAAATTTTATAAAGATAATTTTTACATGCTTATCAAATAAAGTAATTTATTTTATAATGAAATTGTTGCGAAAATTAAACATTTTTAAATTTTTGTTACTTTTGTTACTTATACATCTATAATTCGAAATGATATAAAACTTTCGTCATTGTGTCATTCATTGCAAAATTGCTTTTTCTTTCTTAATAAACACTTTTTTATCTTCGCTTCCTTGCCATTTTTCAATTTATTGTCAGTACTTATCACATACTTAGTCATTTTCTCATTCGTCAAGATAACTCACACTTGGAGAAAAAAAATTTGTCGCATTTATACAAATACTAAATCTTTCAGGATTTCCATTCTGAAAGTAAATTTTTATCTTAAAGCCATTGATTTTTTTAAATCACATTTTCACTCTATTTTTTGTTGAAATATACAATTTTAACAAGTATAAGAGTGGGTCGTGTAAATGTTTCTAGGGGCATTATCAGGATTTCATAGGACTTCATAAGCACACAGGGATAGATGGGTTCCTATGCAATTTTAATACCCTAGAAATTTTTCGCGACATTCATCCGTTTTATATGCATTAAAGCGTTTTTAAACATTTTGACAAAAAAAAAATATTTAAATAAAAAAAAACTGTTGCTAGGAGAAAGACAAAATTATCTAAGAGAGATATTCATAAGAAATTATCAAAAAAAAAGTATTACTTTAATATTTAATTATTTATTATTTAGATATTTATTAAATAATTTAAATTTTTCAATAACATTTAACAATGAGTTATGTAAATATTAACAAAATCTTGAAATCATTTTATTATTAGAAATATTAAAAAAAAAATACTTATTTGTATAATTTCATCTTAAGAATAACTTATATTTTATTGATGCTCTTAACTTTGTCCTATGTTTTCATGTTTTCTTTTAAATATATCTTTTTGTAGTAATAAGATGTAAAAATCAAGCGAGAGGAAATTTTATATTTTATTCATGTATTTTACTTATGACTCTAGTTCATTTTTAATGTGAAATATAGAAAATATAGAAATATACTACCTACCGATTGATAATACAGTAGTTACAGTATTTAGTAATCAGCAGATTATCTATAGTAATCCTTTAAAAAGTGCGGAATCAAGAGTTTTTCACAATTTCACGAAGGAATTGTGCGGATTAACGGTTTTCAAAAGTTTGTTTCTCTCAACTAATGTGTTGGTTCTTTAAAAACCAAAAAGTAAATAAACGGTTGATTTCTTTATTTTATACTTTATAACTGTATAACTGTCATTGAACAGCAAACCCAATTTTTGACCTTTATGGGGTGTGTAGTTTACGACATCTAATATTCAACTCCGTAGCTTTGTCATTTTCAACCCAATCCAGAAGACAAGGGAACTCCTGGATGATCAAGCATTGGAACCTTCGCGTAGGACTTCTTGATGGAACTAACACGCATTTGTGTTACGTGGAGAGGAAGACCACGAGAACCTCCCACAGTTAGTCTAATGGCAAGGAGACTCTAACCCATGATCCGCCTACCACTGAGGATATTTCACGTCAACACCGTGGTCGGTGCAAGCCGGATTCGTATCAACCAGCCATCGCTGGGATTCGAATCCGGTTCACCTCATGGGAATGCTCTATCCCCTGAGCCATCGCAACTCTGATTTCCTTTAATGTAAACATATTTTAAACGGCTTAAACTTTGATTGATTCTGACACCAGGTGACTGAGTGAAAGCGCTCCCCTGCCATAGGTCCTGGGTTCGGACCTCAGACCGGACAAGGTTGACTTAACCTTCCATCCCTTCAGTGGGTCGATAAAATAAGTACCAACCATGCTTGGGATCTAAACACTAAGGGTTCCACATGACCACCCAACCGAAACATCTGTTCCTGCATCCGAGAGGTCAAGAAAGGGGGCACAGTAGGTCCTCTATGGGCTGTAGAGCCACTGAGTTTTGATAATAGATTCTAACAACTGATTGTAGTGAAACAGTGAAAAGTAAATAGCATTAATATGTTAATTTAAACAAACGGCAAAGATGACCCTAGCGAGAATGATTTTCTTTGAGAAATGAAACAATAAATCATCATCGCTAGGTGGATTAACTCACTTCTACAATTTAACACTAAACATATCAACTCTTAATGTATACCTATGTCTACCATAGCCGGTCAAATGACCGGACTTGATTGAATGTATGAAATATGGAAATAAACTAAAATTATAACTAAGCAAAATTGTGTATTGCCAATTTTTATGTATTACAAACACAAAAAATAAGAATTTTTATACAGAGTGTTTCCACTGTACATATCTCTTTTAATGATTATTATTCCTATGATTCTTATAATTATAAGAATATATAAGAGTTATAAAAATTATAATTCTTCATTTGTGCTGTCTTAATTGTTTCGACATTTTTCTAGGTAAAAACTAACAGTTCTATAGAAATGAAGTAATAAAATATAAGCTGCTTACCAAAACATTTAGTTTCTGTCTCTTTTTCTGACACAAAAATGTCAATCTAAAATTTCAGGTACTTTCTTGAAATTTGTATTCGCAGTCATTTTGCAGAAATGTGCAGAACTCATCGAATGCAATACGTTGAACACGAATCAAATCGTGATTTCTGATCCGATCACTTTATAAAGCAATAAAAAATTGTTCTCCCGGTCAAGACCGGAAGTGGTAGAAACAGGTATACGACACGTATATTTCGAAACAAACAAAGTAATAAAAATAATTATAATAATAGAATATTAACTGTATATAATTTTTAGAAAATGTGCAAAAACGATAAGATGATAAGCGCATTTTAGATGCAGAAGTTCTTTAACTGTCATTTGACCGGTTATGGTATGTTTAGTGTCAAGAGTAAGTATATGACACCATTCCGTCAACTTCTATATCTTACCCTTTCCGAGTTAGGACCACTCAATTCGCAGTTATCCACCACGTAAGCGGTATCGTGCACTTTATTATATCTAGATATCACTTTTATAACTACAACTTAAAGCGTTTGACGTTGCTAAAACAACAAATAAATATCCGTAAAAAACATTTGAAAGAAAAAATAGAGTTTCCTCTTTTTCTATATTTCTAGAAAAACAAAACACATTCTCTTCGATACGAGAACATAGTTTAAAAAATGAAAACAACGAAAACATGCCACTTAATAAATAATTTATGGCCAAGAGAAAGTATATAAAAAAAAAAACTTTTAAGACTGTATTCAACATGTGAGAATTTGTTTTACAAGGAAAGGCATTCTATTGTTTAAACAGATGATGTTTGGAAAAAAAATGCTTCTTGTCACTGATGTTTTTTTTTTAACAAAGACTTTTGATATTTCCTCAAACATAAAATAGCGTGTGTTTTTTAAAAATAATGGTAAAAGCTTGTTGGGAAATGACATTCATAAATTTAATAAATTCAGAATCTTTAATGTAAACCTTCAACGTTAAAATTAGGTTTTACTTTTGAACTTTTTACAAATCATTGCTGTATATTAACGCTGTAGTGTGAACCACCACAACAAAAATACAATTCCATTTCACTAGTATATATAAGACATGTTAACTCGATTCTATGTTGGGGATGCCTTTTCACAGATGAAGGTTGATAGTGTCGATTTCTACTATCCCCACAAACGCCTTAACCCAAAAAGCGCCTAGATACACTTCATTTTAATCGAAAAAACAAAATTCAAAATAAAAGAACTATTCAGAAAAGCCAGCTTTTACTCCTGAGGCAAAAAACAATGGCAGAAAATGCGATCAAAAATAGGTGAGCGAAAGTGAACACATAATTGTGATAATGAACCTGCTGAATTCTAATGAAAGCCTTCACGTAATTAGAAAATAATTTTCAACCCAAGCGCAAAGTGCATAAAAAATGTAAACATTGATGACTTACTTTTTGGGGGTCATTATAGGTTTTTGAAGTCAAGTTGGTAGAATAAAAATTTGGTAAAAACACAAATTCAAATATTTGGTGAAAAAAAGTATTCATTTATCAACCCTGTTTACCTTAGAAACAAGTAAAATGCTATAATTTCAAAAATTTTTTTTAAGTTACAAAAAATTGTAATTTGGTCAGAGTTAAAATGCACTTGTAAGAGAATATGGTTTTTACTGTTTGTTTTACTAATTCATGTTATGTCCCTGGGGCCATATTATGAGACGCACTCTGAGATTCTACGTAAAATCTTAATTATCAGGTGATACTTTACACCTTTATTGTTTTTATGTCACTGAAACCTGTTTACACTTGTTTATGTTCCTATATCCATTGGTTAAATTAGACGATAGATAATATAAATTAGGCGATATATTATATAAATATCGAATATTTATTATATCAGGCATTATATCAAGTATAGTATAATAATTAGATCCAATGATTAGATGCACTGTGGTTTTTTAGTAATAACATGATTTGCACGAGATTACAGGCAATACTTTTATATTTAAACATACATGTGATGGGTTTTTATTCGGAAGATTTTTTTTATACTTCCAAATTGTATTTATTTCTAACGTACTGCATTACAATGTTAACCCATGGACACACTAACGTAAACAAGTGCAAACCGGTTTCAGCTATGGGACAATAAAGCTGTATAGAGTTTCACCTGATCATTAAGATTTTACATAGAATCTTTACAGTGCGTCACATAATTTAGCCAGTGACTGTAGGTTGTAAAATGAATGAGAAATTCTAATTTCGAAATAAAAATGGATGGTATAATTCATTTATTTTTCAAATAAATTTTATTTTTTAACAACAACAACACAAGACACTGATTACTTACAATTTTGGCACAGAATGGATCCTATGTAATCAAAAATATCAAGCATTTCCGAAAATGCGGCCAAAGTATGCATTCCTTCCATCATATAATCCATAGCGTACATTTTTCAATAACAGCTCATCGAGCTGTTTACTCAACGAAATAGAATAAAAAGAGAGGTATTTTAATAGCGAGAGATATCGAATGACTATTTATGCTTTTTTGGAGCTCCTCTCTTACTGCAAAAATCCGATCGCTTATCTCTCATGGCGTGTAGATGGATGCTCTATTCAGAGAGAGAAAAATAAATCATAATAAATTAAAGTGAGTGCCTTATAGATCTGTCAGTATACTTCCGCCTTATCAAGGTTCAAGAAAGAGAACGTTTTATGGCTTAGATATTATCAGAGATTTTTAAAAAATGCTTACAATTCTAGAATTGCTATGAAATTCAGTTTTTAAAAATTGTTTAATATATTTTCGTGCGTAGAAGCCAGTGACGTAATGCACGTTCCAGTGGGTTATTGGTTTCCTCCTTCTAATATATATATATATATATATATATATATATATATATATATATATATATATATATATATATATATATATATATATAATTTTGAAATTTTTACATAAAATACAGATTTTTGAAACCATTTATTGGGTGGAATGCAGCCATATGCAATTTTTGAAGTTATACTTCTTATGCGACTTCCAACAAGGTTGCGTTAAACGTTTAGCGCTACATTTTTCATTGACCGGGAAATCACGTGGTAGGATCCAGTTTTTCCCTCATTCATTTCCATATTGCTTTGGTTCTCACTAGCATAAAAATAATAAAAGTGTTGTTTTTCTATAAATATTTTTTTTAGTTTGATTTGATACACATATAATTTATTGGAGAGTATTTTTTATTTTCAAATTTAGTGGATAACAATTGTAAAAAATGAGTGAAAACAATCCCACGGACAATGCGACGGATTTAAGGTTATGTGAAGGTACGTCTCTTGTGAATATCAATTGATTGTTTCTCTTCTGAAATTACATTATGACGCATTCACATACATTATTAATACAAATACATTTTCCATGGCGAAACGATGAGGCAACCCCAAGCACTTCCACTGGTTCAAGAGGTCCACGAGGGAAAAATGCACAATATTACCGTGATTACAGAGCACGGAAGCGAGTGGAGCAGGAAAAAGAGTCGTTGAATAGAACTAGTGATCCTTCTACGACTACTGATTCTTCTACTATTAACGTCGCAGGGTGCGAAGTTTAACTTCTTCCACGCGGAGGGACTCCACGCACTATTTTTTTCTTTTTTGCTTCTTCTATCTCAATTTTCTATTCCTCAATAGAGGCAATTTCTACATTTTTTAAAAGCAAGACGAAGAGTCATAAAAAATAAAATTTGACACATTTTTGTGACTGCATATTGTCTTTTATTCATTTTTGTATTTTATTTTTATGGGTCATTTATTTAAATAATGTGTCATAAAAGGGAGGAGTTCGGAAAAATGAGTTAAAATTGTTTGCAGTACGGATATAGTGAACTCCCGGTTATAGTGAACCGATATTTCGGCTCCTTGAAGGTTCACTATAGCGGGGTTTAATAATAATAAAAGCTGCTTTTCGCATCTTTGAATAAATGAATATTATAATTGTGTGAAATAATTCTCGTGACCTAAAAGAAATTCTCAAAACATGATCATTTCTTTCATGCTCACTGTGGTGCACAAAAATAAAAAATTTTTAAGCTATCTAAAATTATTTCCGTTACATTATAAAAATTGCCGCCGGCCCAAAAATGCAATTAAAATTTAGAAAACAGACTACAAAAAATGTCGTTGAATCAGAAAATGATTGAGAGGTCACTCTTTAAGATGACGAAAATGGACACAGAATTCAGGACACGAAGACCACTTATGTTTAACAAAGGAACAATTAAATCAGAAGAAGGAATGCTTAGTTCAAAAGCTTGCGTATTATTAACCGGTTCGAACAGAATATCATAAGGCACCTTAAAAGTGGTTTTCGAGGTCATGGCGTGCAGGACAATTATTAGAATGGAATAAATAAAACTAGACTATGTTCAATTTTAAGCAGGAAGGGGAAAAAATTGATTATCATGTTTGTTTAGAGGTACAGTTATTTATCTATCGTTAAATGAGGCTGGATTTGTTTATTCTATTAGCTACACAGGTAATTCAACTCAACTCCAATTAGACTTTCAGACGATTACTTAAATACAGTCAAATCCCGAACTTTCAAGAGACCGAAATTTCGGTTCACTATATCCGTGGTGCAAACAATTTTAACTCATTTCTCCGAACTTCTCAGTTTTATGACACATTATTTAAATAAATGACCTATAAGGATAAAATACAAAAATGATTAAAAAAAACAATATGTGGTCACAAAAAATGTGTTCACTTTTATTTTTTATGACTCTTGCGTACAAAACAATTGAGGGATGGCTTTTATTGAGGGCTAAGAAACTGAAATAGAAGAAGCAAATAAGAAAAAAATACTACATTTCACTCAATAGATGGATTTAAAAATCGGTCTATGTATTTCAGGTAGACATTTCAAAATCACAGAAAAATGAAGGAAAATAATGAGTCGAAGGCAGAAAGAAGTTCATCATAGCCAATCTTCACTATGTCCCCACAAAATAATATTATATGTTGTATGGCAAGGCACGGGAGCGAACATTTCGTTCACTATAAATCATGTTCTCTATAACGGGTTGTGACTTTATGTGCATATTTTTTTAACTATTTAAATGTAGTATTGCGAAGCATGACACGTAGAAATTGAACAGAACGCTTCGGTAGAAACTTTTGTATTGTAGTGAAATTTTTCCTTTTAAGCACAGTCCCACAGATGGAGAAGACACGCTTCCCAGTAGAACGTTGAAATCAAGCATCACTGACTGCAGTCGGTAAGCGGGTGGGTGACCACTTTGATCAGCCGGCGAGGGGACCGAGGTTGCGCGGTATTGGTCCTCGATAAATTGTTCTACAGTGAAGTGCTCGACTTCACACTTAGGTAGTTGGGCTACCGAAGCAGGGGGGTGCCATCCCCTCTGCAGAGGATCAAAACGGCGATCGGATCATCCTCAGGGATGTTTTCCAGACCGTCGCCAATAGCCCATTGTGCTCTAGTGCGACGTAAATCTACCTTAATCTGTCAGAAATATCATCGAGACGATTCATGGTAATAGATTCCTTCAACCCTATTACTGTTCATTATTGAACAATACTCAATTAAAAGTATTTTGTTTTTGCATGTTAGGCAAGTGAATAAAATACTAGGGGTAGATGCGAATAGTTCATATAGCTCTTTAGGATCGCTTTACTTATCATGAACGTAACTTTTAATAAACAATCTACAAATAAATGCTTCCTTTACACGGCGACAAGAAAAAGTTCTTTTTCGCGATTGCAACAAGGAACTGAAATATCAAGCTTACAATCATATGTTCATAAATTTTTGAATGAAAATTATTTTCTCAGGTGGACAACGAGAAATAGAAACAAACTGAGCTAATGAAAAGTTACCAGTTCATGTCAACAAACCATATTTTGTGATTAATTATACATTTAAGTATGTTCAATAAGGATTTAGAATTACCGCGGGAAAAATTTTATAAGCCCGATCTAAAATGCTTTTTTTTTCCATTTCTTATCCTTTCCGCGAGTTAATATTAGAGCAAATTTACTGAAAGTATGTGCAAACAATGAATTTTATTAATTTTGCACATAAAAGATCGTAAAGTATATATACATTTAAAAAATGAAAATTTAAATCAAAGTTTCACAAGATGAATATGCTGCCTATATTCAGAACTTTATTTTAATTTGTTTTCGAAAAAAAAAATCAGTATGAAAAGAAAGCTAAACTGAAACAAAAATTGAAAAGAACAAGTATGAAACTCTAGTCCTTCCATTCCCAGTGGCTCCCTCTAGGAATGAACTGTTCTTGTCTTTAAAGGTAGCGTAAAGTAGGGGATGCGTGCCATTTATCTTTAATCAGATATAGCAGACAAAATTTGGAAACAGAAAATAAAATATTACTTTTCTAAAAATAAAACGCATTCGAGTACGTCACACTTTTTTAATCCACTTTTTGTATTCATTTCTATTTTATATTATTCATTTTTCTTCAGAAATTTGAGCTTTTTTTTTCCGCCTCGGAATATGTTACGAATTCCTCGCAATTTAGAATCGAAAAAGTTTTTGCGTAAGGAAATACATACCAATGGCCCTTAAGCATCAAAGTGAGAAGAAATGAGCAAATGGATTCTTCAAAATTATCAGTGGTGATGTATACAGTCAAACCCCGCTTTAGTAAACTCCCGGATAGAGTAAACTAAACGTTCGCTCCCGTTCCTTGCTGAACTTTTTTTTCTGTCTTCGACTGATTTTTTTCTTCATTTTTTGAATGTCTACATATAATACATATACCGATTTCTAAAATCATCTATAGAGTGAATTTTGTAGCCGTAAGCATTCTTTCTTGTCAGTTTTCGATCCCTAAAGTGTTTGTACCCAATACGAAGAGTAATGAAATAAAAGTGAACACATTTTTTGTTAATAAATATTGTTTTTTAGTCATTTTTGTATTTCATTTTATGGGTAATTTTTTAAATAATGTGTCATTAAAAGGGAGGAGTTCAGAGCCATTAATTAAAATTGTTTGCTGTATGTGAACTTCCCGTTATAGTGAACCGAAATGTCGGCCTCTTGAAAGTTCGCTATAGCGGGGTGTGACTGTAATACATTTATTGACTTTCTAAACCAGCAAAAGAAAGACAACAATCCATTCCGTATAGGGATGCATCTTGGCATTGAAAGACTATAGTAACAGATTAACAACTCTTATATAATAACAGATTAATAATTCCTCTAGTAACAAAATTATAAAAAAGAATTCCATAAATCTTACCTAAAATATCAAAGACTGTGGACGATTCCATCATCCTCTCAGAATGATCCGTGCTACCTCGAGGGTCAGGAGCGTCGCCATTTTGTGAGGAATAAACTATCATCCCAGTGTCCACTTCAGAAATACTTACCAGGTTGTCATCACATTGCTTTTGAATTTTGTCATTCGTTGTGACTTCTTTATTTGGTAATGTTTCAGAATCACCTGTCGTGTTATCCTTAAAATCAAGAGAGTGTTTTAAGTAGGTTGAACTGTGTTCTAGAACGCTAGGATTCTTGCAATTGTGTTCCTGTGAATGATCAGCATTTTTATCGTAACTGCTGTTGATTTCATCCACATCCATATGGATAGAGTTACTGGGCCAAAAATGAGAAAATTCATTATTATTCGAAAATTCTATTGTATAATATAACTTATTGATGCCCTCAGTGTCCTTCAATTTACTACTTTCCTCAGCGTCTTCTGGATCTGCGTCAAATGTAGGATCTGAGCCATTTTCTTTATCTGAGTCGAATTCAAAATTTGAGCTACATTTTTCATTTTTGCTTTCATCAGTGCAGTGACTCTGGTCATCTTCTTGTTTAGATACGATGCTTTCGATGATGTTAGCTCCGCTTTCTGAATGGAGCGGATTTGCAACACCGTGCGTTTTAAAACAAGTGTTTTCCGAATCGTTTGAAATACATTCTTGATCAATGACAAAGTTCTCAGTTGAGTAAATGGTCCCTCCCTTCTTCACAATAATGACGTCGTTTTCTGTGACCGTCTTTTCGAAAGGGACTGAATTTTGTGTTTTTTGACCTACGCTGGACAGCATATTGCTCATGGGCCATCTTTGTTCCTGACTTTTTTGAATCGCCCTGAGAACTTTCACACTTTCCAGGATAGTCTCGACAGTAGGAATTGAAATTCTACAGCTACTCAAGGACTTGGTGCCATCGTTTGTTTCGTCTCTTGGAAGATCGTTGTTGAATTTGGAGGTGATGCCATTCTTGGAAATGTGAATATTTGGTGATGATGGAAAGTGATTTCCTTCCAGATTCAACTGCTCTTGAAAAAACCGCAAACTTTCGTGAAAGTTAATGCTCGCCAGTTCGGGTTCTTCATCTGAGGGTGTGATGAAGGAAGTGACGTCGGTCATGGCACCCTCACCTATGCTTTCTGGTATATCATAAGGGTTTTCGACCTACCTATTCAATAGAAGAGAGAAAAAATTATTGAACGTAATTTTTAAAACGATGTATTTGAATTAAATATTAAAACTTTTCATAAACAATATGAATGAAACAAACTTACAGCATTTAATGAACAATGACATTGAACTGAACAAAAAACTTTTTATAAAGAAACGTCATTCAACATGTTTCAAACTGTTGTCAATGAATGAAATGAACAATTCTCAGAAACTGAAAAGTATATACTTATCAGTAGGAAAACTTCTTTAAAAATAAAATTGAGAAGAGAAATGCATCCAGTCCTGATTTGCGTTTTTCGGCCACCGGTGATTCTGTCGGCTACCGCGGTTTTTTTAATTTTATTTATTTATTTTTTCCACCTTTATTTTCCTTTTTTCTTTCCTCATTCGTAACTGTGTCTTTTGAGCCTCCCAGTTCCAACCGTTACAAAAATATAATTTTCATGCTATTAAAACTTTTCGATGTAGAGAATGTTATCTAGTTCCCTTTAAGAGATTTCTTTTTTTAATGGTTTGTATATTTTACATATGGTCATTTTGAATATACTTATTCGTACTTAATAAATCAAATTTTTACTTAAAACGATTTTATTCATTTTCCTTGAGACAATACTTCAACCATCACTATAATATCTATACAGTCATAGACAAAAAAAAATTAGCTGACCTAATCTTTGATTTTCTAATCATTTACTCATATCAAAGTAGTCATTACGTATGCAAAATTTCGTCTCATTTTGACGACTCCTTGGTGAGCTAACTTTTTTTTTTGTTCATGAGTGTATAATGGTGATCACCGCCTTCATTTTCTAGATGACTGAATGACTGAACAGTTATAGAAATTATTATTTATCTTTTCTCTTGATTATGAGTTGTGAGAACTCATAATAGATAGTGTGTGTGTGTGTGTGTGTACAGGTTTTTCTTTGTAGTCGAGATGTTTTGACTTATAAATAAATATAAGATACCAGGCTTTTAAATAAGATATGACGCAATTCAATTCTACTAAAACGTAGTCTATTGTTTTGATGCACGGCGGAAAAGAATCATGATGAAATGATGATGCATTCTTTCTTTATCATTATTATGACCATAATTATTGTCCGCTCTAGAGACGGTAAAATAACTGAAGCGAGAATATTTTTGAAAATCGTTGTAGAGAATTTTAAGACCGAGTAATTCTAAATGATTTTAATTATGTTTTGATTCACTAAGGTATTGTAAGTATGAATATCATCAAATAATTTCTGCTTTTTTTTTTATCTAGTTTTGAAGAAGAAAAATGACAATTTTAACGAATGAACAAATACCTTAGTTCAAATCTGTTATTGCTAAATCTAATGTTGACTCGATTATTCTTTTTTTGAATTTTAAATGTCGTAATAATTTGAATTAAAACAAAAATAATGAATAATAGAGACAAAAAAATTGCTTTACTAAATGATTTTTTGAATAGCGATTTTTCGCAATATTTTTCAGCTTTAAATTTTTGACGTGGAATAAAACATATGCCTGGGATTAATTTTCAGGTTACGTATTATTCAAATAATTCTCCAACAATAAAACGCAAGATACAATTTTAAGCTATGCAATGTTTGATAGTTATAATGACTAGATATTTCCTTCAGAAAAGGTCATAATTTGTTGGTTGTAGACGCAATTTGTTTGTTTCAACATGTATTTGCATGCATCCGATGAAAAAATGGCAAGTGAGTAGATTGCCCTCATGTTAGAAGCAGCTACGTAACGCTTTCAAGGACATTAAGGGCATTGACAGTTAGAATTAATGACCACTATATTTAATTAAAATAAAAGTTTGGAAAAGTCTCGAATTATTACAGAAAGTATTACAGTAGAGTGTGCTGCTTCTGGAATGATTGTCATAATTTCAAACCTTTTAAAATATAATTAAATAAAAGTAATGTGAGAAATGCTAAAAAAATAAAATAAAATATCATTGAGTTTATAATTGTTAAAAAAGTAATAACAAACAAGATCAGAATAAAAAAATGGCCTTCTTATTTAAGTTTTACCCGCTTATTTTTATGGTGAATAATCTCCTCAAAAATTCAAAAATATTATTTTTTAAAGACCTAAAAAAGTTTTTTTAAAACCATAATAATATTTTTAATATCAAACTAAATAAAAATTTCCAAAATTTCGACGGTTCCAAAATTCTGGTTTATTCTTTGAGACCTTTAAAAATATTATTTTACAGTTGCAGAAAAATTCTAATGATATTTTTAGAAAAATTATCTTAATTTAGTAATATTTTTTTAAAAAACACTTGAATGAATGGTTTGAAACTTGAAAAAAAAATGGTTTAAAAAATAAATAAATAATAAAAAAGAATCCTGATAACAACTTTCCTTGAAATATATAATTTATGCAATAGATAATGAATATTCAATAGATAATGAAGGTCTAATATATTTTTTTTATAATTTAATTTGATAACAGTTTATAGAAAAGAAACTAAATAAAGTTTGTTATTGTTCGCAAACTTTCCTTGAAAACTCAATATCATTTGATTTTTCTTTACTTTTATTTTTATATTTTAATTTGATAATAGTTAATAGAAAAGAAACTAAATAAAGTTTTTTATTGTTTGTAAACTATCCTTGAAAACTCAATATCATTTTCTTTTTTACTGCCACAATAATTTCAATAAATGTTGTCCTATTTTTTCTTTTTTTATAAAGTGATGGAAATTGCTCTAGATTTCTTATGAAATCTTAATGTAAATCTAATAATTCTTATATAAAGAGAAGTATTAATAAAAGAATAAAAATCTAGTAAAAATGTAAATTCACGAGAGTTCCTTAAAAAACATCTTATCAGTTTCTTAAAAAACATCTTCATTGGAAAGCTCATTGGATGTACTGGCATAATTAATTCAATAAATGTTGTCTTATTTTTTATGACTCCTAATTCATAATGTGAGCGAAAATCTTTCGCATGAAATTCTTCAACATGAGAATAGAATCATAATTTGTCTGCTTAATTCTTATCACGTCATTCGTTCTTTGGAAGGTCGACATTCAGAAACTATTCAGAATTAAGAATGAATTGCCATTACATAATATAACTCTGTACAGTTAAAAAAAAAAAAACAAGTAATTTAAATTACGACTAAGAAAATATTTCAGATTAAATATTAACTCTCTTCTGATGTCTGCTATTAAACAAAACAAAACATTTATACATTTTGTATTAGTTTTCTTTTTGGCCTTCAGACATCTGAGATAATTTTTAAAAACAAAATTTTTTAATAAAAATGTTAGTCTGTTTTTAAATAATAAAAAATATACGTGCCATTGAACCAACATTTTTAAATGTATGAATGTACAGTTATGAGACGCACTGTATGATTCTATTTAAAATCTCAATTATCAGGTGATACTCTATACAGCTTTATTGTTTTTACCCGTTATTGTTTTTACCCGTTATTGTTTTTACCCGTTATTGTTTTTACCCGTTATTGTTTTTACCCGTTATTGTTTTCCCTCGACTGAAACCGGTTCGCACTTAATTATATTCGTGTATCAATGGGTTAACATTGGAATGCAATACGTTAAAAATAGATACAAATGGAAAGTATATGAAAAATCTCTCTAATAAATACCCATTACATGTATGTTTAAATATAAAAGTATTGCGTATGAACTCGATCAAAACATACAATTATTAAAACACTATAGTGAGTCTAATTATTTGGTCTAATTATTATTATATACTAATATAATACCTCATATCGTCTAATTTCACCAAATGATAGACTAACGTAAACAAATGCAAACCGGTTTCTGCCGGTTAAAAAACAATAAAGCTGTATAGAGTATCACGTGATAATAAAGATTTTACATAGAATCTTAGAGTGCGTTTAATAATTTGGCCTAGTTGGATTTAAGGGTGAAAGAAAATGAAAAAAATTGTAGCCATAGGGTGCTACTAAAATGGTTATCTCACAATTATGTAAATATTATAACCTTAAAAGAGTTTCTCAATGGAAGAATTGATTATTCATGCAGAGGAAAAAGTCTTTCATTTACGTTAGTTAAAATTTCCTTATTCCAAAAAAATAATTTTTATCCCTCATTCAGGAAAAAAGTTTAAAAATAAATTATAAGAATATTCCTTTTACTAAAAGAAGGAAATGATAGAGTAGATACTTTTAAACAGGTATAAAAATTAAAAACATGTCACAAACACAGCCTCCGGTAATTCGCAATAATAACTAATAGTCAAACACTTTCGAATGTATAATGTTTGATTTTTTTTCAGATTCAGAATTTTTTTTTTTATCAATTCCTATTTAAATCTTTGTTAAAGGAATATAAAAGTTTTTAAAGATTAAAAAACAATTAATCAAAAAACCGTTGTAAAATAGTTTGTGCATATATTTGATATTAGAAAGGAAAATTTATTTTCTTAAAAAAAAAAAACTTTCATGAAAAATCAGCTATAACCTAATTTTTCGTGGAAAAAAATAACGCGTTCTAAGCGTTGTAGTTTTTTATTTCTTCTCGTTAACATTATAATGAGCATAATCATCATAATAACGTTTTATAACATTGATAGGCTAGAAATAAAAAGAAAACATGAAGCAACAACGTACACGAAAAAGAACGTTATCCTGACCAAAAAAAAAGGGAGTCTTATTTGTTTTTTTCTATTTTAGGTGTCACTGTGGATGCAGTATTCTTATTATAATTACTTACATCTGACACAGCATTAATTAATTCAATATTTATCGTTTAAATTAATTAATAGTTTTTATAGATAAAATTTTTCGAAAAACTCAACTGCAAAGCACTTTTACTTTCAGTATAGCGCTTATATAAAATTAAACGTAAATTTATCTGGACAACACATACAAATATCAAAATCACTTACAAAATACACCTTTTGAATACATTTTTTTTTTGATAAATGTCTTTTTCGGGATAACACTTTCATAAACATAACTATTTTAATCACTTTTCACTTATCACTTTTAATAGGGTTAAATGAATCACTATTATAGAATTTAAAAAAGGTTTTTTTTTTTTATTAATTTGTCCAGATAACACTTTCATAAGAATAAATATTTTTTCGGAAATCCCTCTTTTAAAAATTTTTTTTTCGGAATAACACTTTCATAGACATAACTATTTTAATCACTTTTCACTTATCACTTTTAATGGGGTTAAATGAATCACTATGAATGAATTTAAAAAAGTTTTGTTTAATTAATTTGTCCAGATAACACTTTCATAAACATAACTATTTTACCAGGAAACACTTTCATAAAAATAATTATTTCTTCCGAATAACACTCTCAAAAAAGCAATGAAACTCTTTCATAATAATAAACACGATCAAGGTGTCCTCTGTCATAAAAATAAAGCTACTCACCGCTGAATGTTAGAAGAGCAGACGAGAATGAAGAAATAAAAATGCGCGATTTCCACTGTTGATGCAAAGATTGTCAACACAACCAGCAAAAAGTTTTTTTCCTTGCACCTACAACTCCAACACACACACCGGGGAGAGGGATGGAGAAGAGGACTATTGTCAGTGCGCAGGTTACAGCAACGGCAATCATCAAACCGTGACGCGGGAAGGTCACACGCGTTTCGCGGACCAGAAACGTCACGTCATGTCTTTAACGATGCGAGTCGGGTTTTTTTTTTTTCTCTCGTCAGAGGACCCAAAGAAAGAAAGCTTCCATGACACGACTTAACGGAACGTTTTTAATTCTTTCTATTCCATCCCTTTATTGTGTCTGTTCTTTAAAATCGGATTATTTGTAAAGGAGGACAATTACTAAAGTTTTTGGCATTCATTGCATCATTTGATCTATGGCAGATTTAAATGTGAATTCCCACTATCAAAAATAAAACAGTTAAACCTCGCTACAAATCTATTTTGGGGCCCAAAGAAATAGAGTGTTGTAGAGGTGGCCGGGATAGCCTGGTCGGTAGGGTGCTGGGCCCATGTCCCAGATTTCGTGGGTTCGAACCCCGCCGGCCGAAGACTCTCCGCGTAGTAAAGTGACTGATGCACGCTAAATCTGTCGAGTCTTAAAGTCCTCCATGTTCCCATAACAAATCAACACCTCTGGGGGTACTGGATCGATCGTTCTCTGATTCAGGTCAAAATTACGATCTGTGGATGAATGAATGGATGTATGAATGGGTTCGTCCTATAAACGGGTGTGACGTATGGTGTGACTGAAGTCGAATTCTGGGCCATAGATGGCGCCACTGGAAAACAAGAACAATCGCACCCCCTCTGCCTAAACAGGCTGACGTCAAGAACAGCAGAGGATATGTTATTATTTATCGAGGGGCAGTGGCGTAGTTTTCGTTTATGTTCGAGGAGTTCCCTTGTCTTCTGGATTGGGTTCTAAATGACGAGGCTACGGAGTCGAATATGAGTAGTCGTAAACCCGAAAGCTGGGTCGACTGTTCAACCGACGGTTATATATTTAAAAAAAAATAGCATTAACGGTAAAAGTTTTGAGAAAAAGAAATTTACATTTGCATTATAAAGAGAGATTAACCATAAAAACCTCTTATTGTTAGCCCGAAGACATGGATCCATTATCCTGGGAATATTTTTCATCAGAAAAGCGGGCCTAAAACCAGTGATCGCCGATCCATACAAATCCTTATTTTTACTATTAACCTGCTGTTATTAGATAATTAAATAGTAATCAACTCATGGTAATCACTCTGCTCATTCGAAGCAGACCATTTATCATTTGGAATTATTTTGGTATACCTAGCAGGAATTTTTACTATTTTAAATTAAATTAATTAAGCTATTGTTTTCGAATCGTTTGATTCATTTCATCACTCATTCGTTTAAATGATTCTAATACTTTCACTTTCTATTCATAGATTTAAATTAGATAAATAATAGAGAATTTATTCATTCGTAGAATATCAAATTGTTTTAATCGATTCGTGAAACAAAATCGTTTATACGATTTGAAACTTCAAACGTTTTCTTTTTTGTTCTGTCTTTTTTTTTCATGATAAAGCATCTATTGGTAGCTCTTATGTTTCCCTTTATAAAGAAAGATAATTCCACAAAAATAATTAAAATCTTTTTGCATCATATGTCTCTACCGAACCTTTAAATAATAATTTAGAATTTTTATTAACCAAGGAAAACATTCTTCAAATAAGAGCCAAATTAGTTAGAAAAAATAATTAATTGGATAATCTATCAGAGTTGTGTTTTAACATAGCAAGACGTGTGCAAAAGTTACGAAAAACACTCGTAAACCACAGTCTCTAGCCAAATGATGAGACTCGCACTCTAAGATTCTATGCAAAATCTTAATTATCAGGTGACAACTTTATTGTTTTCATGTGATTGAAACCGGTTTACGTTAGTGCAGTGGTCGCCAAAGTGGTCTATATAGACCCCCAGGGGTCTATTTAACAAAAGCGGGGGTCGATATGAGACAGGGGGGCGAATGGGGGTCGATCCGAATCGGAAGGGTCGATTGTGGATCGAGAAAAAAAAAACAGTTCTCAACACGCAAATCATACATACCTAATTAAGTATGCAAAATTTGTGAATTTTTTTTTATAATTGACTCAATATCAGTTTCTTTATGAAACATAAATTAATAAACGTATATTTATTGGGGTGAAACATGTATTTACGTACCACCGCGCAGTGGCACGAACTCAGGGCAGTTTATAAGTCATATGCACATGTGCACTTGTCCAAATGTAACGTGTGACGAGCATTGACGTTACAAATGCAAATATCATACGCAGTTTCAGCTATCTTAGCAAACTGTGTTGAATATTTGCAGTGTCATTATTAAAACTTTTATAGTTTTAGATAATTAGTTATTGTTTCGATAAAACCATTCGTTTGGTTTAGATATCAATTTTAATTATCAATGCACAAAAAAGAAGATAAGCATTAATGATATGGATTAGTACAGCCCGCGACAAAACTATAGCACCCTTTGTATTTTTTTACGAAAATTGCAAAATTGACCAATTTTGACGAAAATTAAAATTGACCAATTTTGAATCCAATATAGCGAACCTTGCAAAAAAAAACACCAGGCACACCCATCTCATTGATCAAGAAGCACCTTAGTTACTTTACTTATTATATCTACTTATGCATGATTACTTATTATTTAATAATAAGGTATTTAAATTTCAATACTAATATATTTTTCATAAAACTATTGTTACAAAATGTACTATTACTATAATAAATGTTTAAAATCATAAAATAAATTTACACAGTATCTAATAGAGTTTTATTTTAATTAATAGAAAATTACTTTTGTGGGGGTCGATGGAGATTTCGAAAAATTATATAGGGGTCGATGATCAAAAAAGTTTGGCGACCCCTGCGTTAGTGTATCAATGGGTTAAATGAGACGATAAATAATATAAATTTGACGAATATTTATTATATCAGGTATTATATTATAATAATTAGACCCAATTATGAGACGCATTGTAGTGTTTTAATAATGACGTGTTTTGCGCGAGTGTATAGGCCATACTTTTATATTTAAACATCCATGTAATGGGTTTTTATTCCGATTATTTTTTTATATACTTCCTATTTGTATTTATTCTTAGCGTATTGCATTACAATGTTAACCCATTGACGTAAACAAGTGCAAGCAGTCACATTAAAAACAATAAAGCTGTACAGTATTTCATAATAATTAAGATTTTACATAGAATCTTAGAGGGAGTCTCATCATTTGGTCAGGAACTGCATAGCATAAGTTATTTTTGGCTCCTTCTTTTTTCAGGAAAAAAAAAGTGGATATATGTTTTAAAAAGTCAGCTGATTGACTCTCCAGTTGAAAAAAGTGTCTAATTTCGCCCCATACTTTGCCTGTCTTTAAATGCCTGTAAAAAGCTAATGCTAAATGGGTAGCGATCTCCAACAAAAGAAAATGAAAATCGAAATACACTGGCTGACAGAAAAAAAAAGATTTCTGAATCGATGTCATTTCGAGAAGTTGTGCTTTGTTGTTGAGGAAGAAGGGGGGGATTGCACGGTTGGAAGAATCATCCCATGAGAAAGAACATTCATTTCCTCATTCCTTCCTCTTATCATTTTCTTCTATTCTGTATTGATTTCCGAAATGTGACTAGATTTCATCATTTCATTCGATCCAGTCAGTAATAACTTACTCAATCATTCACAAACAATATGTAAAGCACAACTCTTCGATATCTGCAGTCCCTTGGTATAAATTATCAGATTCCATGTAAAATCTCGATTTATTGTTTTGACGCGGTTTGCACTTGTTTACTTAAATGTATCAGTTGGTTAACATTGTAATGCAATACGTTAAGAATAAATACAAATAGGAAGTATATAACAAAAATCTTCTGAATAAAAACCCATGACAGGGATGTTTAACTATAAAAGTATTGCTTATACAGTCGCGCAAAACATGTCATTATTAAAACACTACAGTGCGTCTCGTCATTGGACCTAATTATTGAAGTTATACTTCTTATGCGACTTCCAACAAGGTTGCGTTAAACGTTTAAGGCTACATTTTTATTGGCCGGGAAATCAGTTTTCCCTCATTCATTTCCATAGTGTTTTGGTTCTCACTGGCATAAAAATAATAAAAGTATTGTTTTTCTATAAATATTTTTCTAGTTTGTTTTGAATTTAATAGGGTAGTATTTTTTATTTTCAAATTTAGTGGATAACAATTGTAAAAAATGAGTGAAAACAATCCCACGGACAATGCGACGGATTTAAGGTTATGTGAAGGTACGTCTCTTTTGAATATCAATTGATTGTTAGGTTTTCTCTTCTGAAATTACATTCACATACATTATTAATACAAATACATTTTCCAGGGAGAGACGATGAAGCATCCACAAGCACTTCCACTGGTTCAAGAGCTCCAGGAGGGAAAAATGCACAATATTACCGTGATTACAGAGCACGGAAGGAAAAAGAGTCGTTGAATAGAACTAGTGATCCTCCTACGACTGCTGATTCTTCTACAACTAACGTCGCAGGTTACGAAGTTTAACTTCTTCCGCGCGGAGGGATTCCACGCACTTAAATATTATACTAATATAATACATGATATAATTGTATATTTATATAATATATCATCTAATGTATCGAATTTACATTACTCTAATATAACCTATAGATACGTGCAAACAGTCGCATAAAGAACAATGCAGCTGATAATAAAGATTTTACATAGAATCTTAGAGTGCGAGTCTCATAATATGGTATTTTTCAACTGCTGAAACGCGTGTTTTAACGAAGTTCAATAAAAGCTTTAAATGCACGCAAAGAAATACAAACTAATTTGGAAACTTGTAATGGGACTAATAACTGTAGTACTTTATTAACATCGCACTAAAAATGGGCTATTGGCGACGATCTGCGAAACATTCCTCAGAATCATCCAAAAACATGCCATGCCATTACAATTTTGATCCTCTGCAGAGGGTATTGCTCTCCCGCTTTTTTAGCCCTGCGAACTGTTTTAACGAGAACCGATACTACCCACCCTCTGTCCCTTCGCAGAGTAATCAAAGCGACCGCTAACAGTGATACTTGTCTTCGGTGATCTGTTGGGAACATTTAATGGAAAGAATGAATTTATTCATTATTTCATTTATAACTAACTGTTTCGAAATCAGGTTATATTGGGCAGTTGAATTCATAGGTTTTTTTACCTGGTGTAGGTTAAGATGACACTAGAGTTTTTTTTAAATTTTTTACATTTTGTTCTCAATACTCATATTTCGCTCAAAATATGTTGAATGGAGCCGTGACGTGTGAGGGACGTTCGTCTTAGAATGAGGTCAACCGGGTTTGAATCCCACCGATGGCCAATATCCTCAGTAGTAAAGGGATCATAGGTTAGAGTCTTTTCGCCGTCAGGCTAACCGACAGCGGTTCTCCTCTCCATGTGGGTTAGTTCCATCAAAAAAGTCCTCCACGAAGGAAAAATTTCTCCCAATCCAGGAGTTCCCTTGTCTTCTGGATTGGGTTCAAAATGGCAAAGGCTACGGAGTTGAACATGAGTAGTCGTAAATTGTTATTAAAAATTATTATGATTGTTAATTGAGAAATAAACTATTAAGGAAACCATTGATCAATGTTTTTTACCAGAATTTCAGAAAATAGGTACTCAGGGGTCAAGTTTTTTTGAGAGTTACCTATTTTGTGAAAATTAAAAATTATATTAAAAAATCAACATAAAAATAGAATAAAGTAAGAAAATATTTTCTAATTACAAAATATTTCGGCTGTTCAACGACGGTTATAAAATAAAATAAAGAAATGTATTCATGAGAATTAAAATATGCATAAACATTTCTTGTATCTTTATTCTTTGTACTTTTATGTCGATTGGAAAGAGAGAAAAAAAACTATGGCTATATATTCTAGACTTACCCTATATATAAGTGAAATTGAATAAAATATTTGCTGAATTATGGAAACAGAACTTTTAAAAATCTTAGAATCCAAGAAATATAATTTTCTTATTCTTGAATTCGGTTATTTTAAGATTCGATATGAATAGAACGTTGATCTTTCATTCATAATTTCATAAAAATAATCCAAATATTAAATAAATAATACAATATTGGTTGGATACAAGACTGTTGCAGGTTTCAAAAATCATTACTTATTTTTAAGAAAAAACTTTTTTTTCGGAACCTATGTGACTCTTCTACTGAACAACTCTAAGTTTTCGAGGAACACTTTTTTGAGAACCGTTGAACTAGATACACTAAAATTTTCAACGAATTCATTTCAGAAGTGGGAATGAAACTCCATCATTTAAAGATTCTTCTAATCCGTTATAACTTCTATAAAGATTCCCGAACAATAAATAGTATAATACAATCGATATACCGAACTTGGATAACACGATTTTTTCGGTACCTAGAAGTTCTCTACACGTTTTCTATTGAAATGAGAGTAGATTTGCCGCTGCTCTTTTTTTTCTTCTTTTTTTCCTTTTTTCTTTTTTTTCTTTTTGCGACCTTCGCGGAGCTTGAAGAAAGGGTCTTCGACATTATCAATATGGTTAAAGGAAGCAGTAATTTTTTGATTAATATTTTATATTATTATTATTCTTTCACTTGCAAATTTTTTAAAAAAAAATATCTTCAAAATTTTAATTTCCTTCCGAATTTTAACTATGTTTACTATTTTAATTCTATCATTTCTTTTAATCCTTTACAAAAAATTTAAAAAGATTCGAAATCATAGTCTGTTTTAGAACTGTTGTAACTTTTAAGCAATCGAAATCTAAAAAGATTGAAAACTAATTGCTTAAATCGTCATTTACAAATGGTTATATGAGCAAAATGTACAAAAGTATATTTGAGATAAAGTTTTTAAGCCTTTTTTACAATCACACAGCCTGTTTAATTTCAATGAAAGTGATTTTAAATCATCCTTAAACATAAAAACATCTACATGTTAAACAGAAAAACAAAACATGTTTTAATAAAAAAATTTTTTTTTACAGAATTAACTATTTTTATCTCCCAATCAATAAAATTCGAAGGAAATTGTTTTCTATCTACTATATTTAAGAAACAAAAATCATTGTACCGATACAGTGATTATTACTTCCTCGCATTTTTTTTTTCTTTCTTTTTTTCTTCTTATTTCCTTATTGCCATTGCTGAGTCGAAAGTTGATATCTTTTTAGAAACTTCGCTTGGATTTCGCTTTTTTTTTCCCTCTTTTTTAACAAAGCGTAACGACCGCTAGCTTTTGTTTTCATTTGAAAACGATAACTTTGAGGAAGAATTGAGTGATTTTTAATCAATTAGCATTCTTTCCTACAATCCATTTAAAAAAAAAATTAAAAAAAAAAGACGCAATTATTTTTACAATTTCGAATCGAAGAAAATTATTAATTTTCTATCATAATTGCTTTTTCACAAACTTTGTTTTCATTTAGTAAAATTGAAATTGCTTTTTACTTGTTCGAATAAAATTTGACACACTTGCTTATTAATTAAGATAATAAAATTGAACAACAGTCAAATTACTAGACGCACTCTGCGTAAACTCTTAATTATCACGTGATACTATACAACTTTATTGTTTTTATGCGACTGTTAAGCACTTGTTTACATTCGTGTACCAATGGGTTAAATGAGATGATAAATAATATATATTTGACGATATATTATATAGAATATTTATTATATCATGTATTTTATTAGTATATTATAATAATGAGTAGTTTTTTGAATAACGACATGATTTATACGAGTTTATGGGCAATACTTTTATATTTAAACATACATGTAATGATTTTTTATTCAGAATATTTTTTAAAGTCTAAACCGTTTGCAAATATTACTAAGTCTGAAATACTTCCATATATTTCTCAGTGGAAAATGCGTCAGAATTTTTCAAAGTCAAAATCGTTTGAAAATATTACTAAGTCTGAAATAACCCCAAATGTTTCTAAGTGGAAAAAGCTTCAGAATTTTTCAAAGTTCAAACAATATGAAAATATTTCTAAGTACGAAAATCTTCAAAATTTCTCTAAGTCAAAACCGTTTGAAAATATTACTAAGTCTAAAATACCTCCAAGTATTTCTAAGTAGAAAAAGCTTTAGAATTTTTCAAAGTTAAAACCGTTTGAAAATATAACTAAATCAGATATACCCCCTAATATTTCTAAGTGGAAAATGCGTCAGAATTATTCAAAGTCAAAACCGTTTAAAAATATTACTAGGTCTGAAATATCCCCAAATATTTCAAAGTCGAAAAAGCTTCAGAATTTTTCAAAGTTCAAACAACATGAAAATACTTCTAAGTAAAAAAAACTTGAAAACATTTCTGAGTACCAAAATCTTCAGAAATTTTTTAAGTCAATACAGTTTTAAAATATTACTATGTCTGAAATTCCTCCTTAAGTGAAAAAATCATTATTTTTATAAGTCAAAACGGTTTGAAAATATTACAAAGAGCAGAAAACATCATATTGTTCATAAAAACAGAAGTGATGTATTAAAGTGTTAAAACTGTCGGCGCTACGTTGATTTCGGTACTTAGAAAAATTCTGTTGATTTCGGTACTTAGAAAAATTCTGTTGATTTCGGTACTTAGAAAAATTTTGACGATTTCGGTACTTAGAAAAATTCTGACGTTTACGGTACTTAGAAAAATTCTGATGATTTCGGAACTTGGAAAATTTCTGCCTTTTTCGGTACTTTGAAAAGACTCAGAAGTTTTCAGTACTTAGAAAATTTCTGACGTTTTCGATACTTAGAAAATTTCTGACGTTTTCGGTACTTAGAAAAATTCTGCCGATTTCGGTACTTAGAAATTTCTGTTGATTTCGGTATTTAGAAAAATTCTGTCGATTTCGGAACTTAGAAAAATTCTGTTGATTTTGGTACTTAGAAAATTCTGACGATTTCGGTACTTAGAAAAATTTTATCGATTTCGGTACTTAGAAAAATTCTGTTGATTTTGGTACTTAGAAAATTTCTGCCTTTTTCCGTACTTTGAAAAGACTCAGAAGTTTTCGGTACTTAGAAAATTTCTGACGTTTTCGGTACTTAGAAAAATTCTGATGATTTCGGTACTTAGAAAATTTCTGACCTTTTCGGTACTTAGAAAAATTCCGACGATTTCGGTACTTAGAAAAATTCTGTCGATTTCGGTACTTAGAAAAATTCTGATGATTTCGGTACTTAGAAAATTTCAGACGATTTCGGTACTTAAAAAAATTCAGACGATTTCGGTACTTAGAAAAATTCAGACGATTTCGGTGCTTGGAAAATTTCTGCCTTTTTCGGTAATTAAAAAACATTCAGAAGTTTTCGGAACTTAGAAAAATTCTGTCGATTTCGGTACTAAGAACAATTCTGTTGATTTCGGTACTTAGAAAAATTCTGTCGATTTCGGTACTTTGAAAAGACTCAGAAGTTTTCGGTACTTAGAAAATTTCTGATGATTTCGGTACTTAGAAAATTCTGACGATTTCGGTACTTAGAAAAATTCTGACGATTTCGGTACTTAGAAAAATTCCGACGATTTCGGTACTTAGAAAAATTCTGTCGATTTCGGTACTTAGAAAAATTCTGATGATTTCGGTACTTAGAAAAATTCTGACGATTTCGGTACTTAGAAAAATTCTGCCGATTTCGGTACTTAGAAAATTCTGACGATTTCGGTACTTTGAAAAATTCTGCCTTTTTCGGTACTTTGAAAAGACTCAGAAATTTTCAGTACTTAGAAAATTTCTGACGATTTCGGGACTTAGAAAATATCTGTCGTTTTCGGTACTTAGAAAAATTCTGTCGATGTCGGTACTTAGAAAACATTCAGAAGTCTTCGGTACTTAGAAAATTTCTGACGTTTTCGGTACTTAGAAAAATTCTTACGATTTCGATACTTATTAAACATTCAGAAGTTTTCGGTACTTAGAAAAATTCAGCCGATTTCGGTACTTAGAAAAATTCTGTCGATTTCGGTACTAAGAACAATTCTGTTGATTTCGGTACTTAGAAAATTTCTGCCTTTTCCGGTACTTTGAAAAGACTCAGAAGTTTTCGCTACTTAGTAAATTTCTGACGTTCTGCCTTTTTCGGTACTTTGAAAAGACTCAGAAGTTTTCGGTACTTAGAAAATTTCTGACGTTTTCGGTACTTAGAAAAATTCTGATGATTTCGGTACTTAGAAAAATTCTGCCGATTTCGGTACTTAGAAAATTCTGACGATTTCGTACTTTGAAAAATTCTGCCTTTTTCGGTACTTTGAAAAGACTCAGAAGTTTTCGGTTCTTAGAAAAATTCTGTCGATTTCGGTACTTAGAAAACATTTAGAAGTTTTCGGTACTTAGAAAATTTCTGTCTTTTTCAGTACTTAGAAAACATTCAGAAGTTTTCGGTACTTAGAAAAATTCCGTCGAATACGGTACTTAGAAAAATTCCGTTGACTTCGGTACTTAGAAAATTTCTGCCTTTTTCGGTACTTTGAAAATTTCAGACGTTTTCGGTACTTAGAAAATTTCTGACGTTTTCGGTACTTAGAAAAATTCTCACGATTTCGATACTTATTAAACATTCAGAAGTTTTCGGTACTTAGAAAAATTCAGACGATTTCGGTGCTTAGAAAATTTCTGCCTTTTTCGGTAATTAGAAAACATTCAGAAGTTTTCGGAACTTAGAAAAATTCTGTCGATTTCGGTACTTAGAAAAATTCTGTTGATTTTGGTACTTAGAAAAATTCTGTCGATTTCAGTACTTTGAAAAGACTCAGAAGTTTTCGGTACTTAGAAAATTTCTGACGATTTCGGTACTTAGAAAAATTCCGACGATTTCGGTACTTAGAAAATTCTGACGATTTCGGTACTTAGAAAAATTCTGACGATTTCGGTACTTAGAAAAATTCCGACGATTTCGGTACTAGAAAAATTCTGATGATTTCGGTACTTAGAAAAATTCTGACGATTTCGGTACTTAGAAAAATTCTGCCGATTTCGGTACTTAGAAAATTCTGACGATTTCGGTTTTTAGAAAAATTCTGGTGATTTCGGATCTTAGAAAAATTCTGTCGATGTCGGTACTTAGAAAACATTCAGAAGTCTTCGGTACTTAGAAAATTTCTGACGTTTTCGTTACTTAGAAAAATTCTTACGATTTCGATACTTATTAAAAATTCAGAAGTTTTCGGTACTTAGAAAAATTCAGCCGATTTCGGTACTTAGAAAAATTTTGTTGATTTCGGTACTTAGAAAAATTCTGTCGATTTCGGTACTTAGAAAAATTCTGTTGATTTCGGTACTTAGAAAATTTCTGCCTTTTTCGGTACTTTGAAAAGACTCGGAAGTTTTCGCTACTTAGTAAATTTCTGACGTTCTGCCTTTTTCGGTACTTTGAAAAGACTCAGAAGTTTTCAGTACTTAGAAAATTTCTGACGATTTCGGGACTTAGAAAATTTCTGACCTTTTCGGTACTTAGAAAATATCTGTCGTTTTCGGTACTTAGAAAAATTCTGTCGATGTCGGTACTTAGAAAACATTCAGAAGTCTTCGGTACTTAGAAAATTTCTGACGTTTTCGGTACTTAGAAAAATTTTTACGATTTCGATACTTATTAAACATTCAGAAGTTTTCGGTACTTAGAAAAATTCAGCCGATTTCGGAACTTAGAAAAATTCTGTTGATTTCGGTACTTAGAAAAATTCTGTCGATTTCGGTTCTAAGAACAATTCTGTTGATTTCGGTACTTAGAAAATTTCTGCCTTTTCCGGTACTTTGAAAAGACTCAGAAGTTTTCGCTACTTAGTAAATTTTTGACGTTCTGCCTTTTTCGGTACTTTGAAAAGACTCAGAAGTTTTCGGTACTTAGAAAATTTCTGACGTTTTCGGTACTTAGAAAAATTCTGTCGATTTCGGTACTTAGAAAAATTCTGATGATTTCGGTACTTAGAAAATTTCAGACGATTTCGGTACTTAAAAAAATTCAGACGATTTCGGTACTTAGAAAAATTCAGACGATTTCGGTGCTTGGAAAATTTCTGCCTTTTTCGGTAATTAAAAAACATTCAGAAGTTTTCGGAACTTAGAAAAATTCTGTCGATTTCGGTACTAAGAACAATTCTGTTGATTTCGGTACTTAGAAAAATTCTGTCGATTTCGGTACTTTGAAAAGACTCAGAAGTTTTCGGTACTTAGAAAATTTCTGATGATTTCGGTACTTAGAAAATTCTGACGATTTCGGTACTTAGAAAAATTCTGACGATTTCGGTACTTAGAAAAATTCCGACGATTTCGGTACTTAGAAAAATTCTGTCGATTTCGGTACTTAGAAAAATTCTGATGATTTCGGTACTTAGAAAAATTCTGACGATTTCGGTACTTAGAAAAATTCTGCCTTTTTCGGTACTTTGAAAAGACTCAGAAGTTTTCAGTACTTAGAAAATTTCTGACGATTTCGGGACTTAGAAAATTTCTGACCTTTTCGGTACTTAGAAAATATCTGTCGTTTTCGGTACTTAGAAAAATTCTGTCGATGTCGGTACTTAGAAAACATTCAGAAGTCTTTACTTAGAAAATTTCTGACGTTTTCGGTACTTAGAAAAATTCTTACGATTTCGATACTTATTAAACTTTCAGAAGTTTTCGGTACTTAGAAAAATTCAGCCGATTTCGGTACTTAGAAAAATTCTGTTGATTTCGGTACTTAGAAAAATTCTGTCGATTTCGGTACTAAGAACAATTCTGTTGATTTCGGTACTTAGAAAATTTCTGCCTTTTCCGGTACTTTGAAAAGACTCAGAAGTTTTCGCTACTTAGTAAATTTCTGACGTTCTGCCTTTTTCGGTACTTTGAAAAGACTCAGAAGTTTTCGGTACTTAGAAAAATTCTGTCGATTTCGGTACTTAGAAAACATTTAGAAGTTTTCGGTACTTAGAAAATTTCTGTCTTTTTCAGTACTTAGAAAACATTCAGAAGTTTTCGGTACTTAGAAAAATTCTGTCGAATACGGTACTTAGAAAAATTCTGTTGACTTCGGTACTTAGAAAATTTCTGCCTTTTTCGGTACTTTGAAAATTTCAGACGTTTTCGGTACTTAGAAAATTTCCGATGTTCTCGGTACTTAAAAAATTTCTGCCTTTTTCGGTACTTTGAAAAGACTCAGAAGTTTTCGGAACTTAGAAATTTTCTGACGTTTTCGGTACTTAGAAAAATTCTCACGATTTCGATACTTATTAAACATTCAGAAGTTTTCGGTACTTAGAAAAATTCAGACGATTTCGGAGCTTAGAAAATTTCTGCCTTTTTCGGTAATTAGAAAACATTCAGAAGTTTTCGGAACTTAGAAAAATTCTGTCGATTTCGGTACTTAGAAAAATTCTGTTGATTTTGGTACTTAGAAAAATTCTGTCGATTTCGGTACTAGAAAAATTCTGATGATTTCGGATCTTAGAAAAATTCTGTCGATGTCGGTACTTAGAAAACATTCAGAAGTCTTCGGTACTTAGAAAATTTCTGACGTTTTCGTTACTTAGAAAAATTCTTACGATTTCGATACTTATTAAAAATTCAGAAGTTTTCGGTACTTAGAAAAATTCAGCCGATTTCGGTACTTAGAAAAATTTTGTTCATTTCGGTACTTAGAAAAATTCTGTCGATTTCGGTACTTAGAAAAATTCTGTTGATTTCGGTACTTAGAAAATTTCTGCCTTTTTCGGTACTTTGAAAAGACTCGGAAGTTTTCGCTACTTAGTAAATTTCTGACGTTCTGCCTTTTTCGGTACTTTGAAAAGACTCAGAAGTTTTCAGTACTTAGAAAATTTCTGACGATTTCGGGACTTAGAAAATTTCTGACCTTTTCGGTACTTAGAAAATATCTGTCGTTTTCGGTAATTAGAAAAATTCTGTCGATTTCGGTACTTAGAAAACATTTAGAAGTTTTCGGTACTTAGAAAATTTCTGTCTTTTTCAGTACTTAGAAAACATTCAGAAGTTTTCGGTACTTAGAAAAATTCTGTCGAATACGGTACTTAGAAAAATTCTGTTGACTTCGGTACTTAGAAAATTTCTGCCTTTTTCGGTACTTTGAAAATTTCAGACGTTTTCGGTACTTAGAAAATTTCCGATGTTCTCGGTACTTAAAAAATTTCTGCCTTTTTCGGTACTTTGAAAAGACTCAGAAGTTTTCGGAACTTAGAAAATTTCTGACGTTTTCGGTACTTAGAAAAATTCTCACGATTTCGATACTTATTAAACATTCAGAAGTTTTCGGTACTTAGAAAAATTCAGACGATTTCGGAGCTTAGAAAATTTCTGCCTTTTTCGGTAATTAGAAAACATTCAGAAGTTTTCGGAACTTAGAAAAATTCTGTCGATTTCGGTACTTAGAAAAATTCTGTTGATTTTGGTACTTAGAAAAATTCTGTCGATTTCGGTACTAGAAAAATTCTGATGATTTCGGATCTTAGAAAAATTCTGTCGATGTCGGTACTTAGAAAACATTCAGAAGTCTTCGGTACTTAGAAAATTTCTGACGTTTTCGGTACTTAGAAAAATTCTTACGATTTCGATACTTATTAAACATTCAGAAGTTTTCGGTACTTATAAAAATTCAGCTGATTTCGGAACTTAGAAAAATTCTGTCGATTTCGGTTCTAAGAACAATTCTGTTGATTTCGGTACTTAGAAAATTTCTGCCTTTTCCGGTACTTTGAAAAGACTCAGAAGTTTTCGCTACTTAGTAAATTTTTGACCTTCTGCCTTTTTCGGTACTTTGAAAAGACTCAGAAGTTTTCGGTACTTAGAAAATTTCTGACGTTTTCGGTACTTAGAAAAATTCTGTTGATTTTGGTACTTAGAAAATTTCTGCCTTTTTCGGTACTTTGAAAAGACTCAGAAGTTTTCGGTACTTAGAAAATTTCTGACGTTTTCGGTACTTAGAAAAATTCTGATGATTTCGGTACTTAGAAAATTTCTGACCTTTTCGGTACTTAGAAAAATTCCGACGATTTCGGTACTTAGAAAAATTCTGTCGATTTCGGTACTTAGAAAAATTCTGATGATTTCGGTACTTAGAAAATTTCAGACGATTTCGGTACTTAAAAAAATTCAGACGATTTCGGTACTTAGAAAAATTCAGACGATTTCGGTGCTTGGAAAATTTCTGCCTTTTTCGGTAATTAAAAAACATTCAGAAGTTTTCGGAACTTAGAAAAATTCTGTCGAATTCGGTACTAAGAACAATTCTGTTGATTTCGGTACTTAGAAAAATTCTGTCGATTTCGGTACTTTGAAAAGACTCAGAAGTTTTCGGTACTTAGAAAATTTCTGATGATTTCGGTACTTAGAAAAATTCTGATGATTTCAGTACTTAGAAAAATTCTGACGATTTCGGTACTTAGAAAAATTCTGCCGATTTCGGTCCTTAGAAAATTCTGACGATTTCGGTACTTTGAAAAATTCTGCCTTTTTCGGTACTTTGAAAAGACTCAGAAGTTTTCAGTACTTAGAAAATTTCTGACGATTTCGGGACTTAGAAAATTTCTGACCTTTTCGGTACTTAGAAAATATCTGTCGTTTTCGGTACTTAGAAAAATTCTGTCGATGTCGGTACTTAGAAAACATTCAGAAGTCTTTACTTAGAAAATTTCTGACGTTTTCGGTACTTAGAAAAATTCTTACGATTTCGATACTTATTAAACATTCAGAAGTTTTCGGTACTTAGAAAAATTCAGCCGATTTCGGTACTTAGAAAAATTCTGTTGATTTCGGTACTTAGAAAAATTCTGTCGATTTCGGTACTAAGAACAATTCTGTTGATTTCGGTACTTAGAAAATTTCTGCCTTTTCCGGTACTTTGAAAAGACTCAGTAGTTTTCGCTACTTAGTAAATTTCTGACGTTCTGCCTTTTTCGGTACTTTGAAAAGACTCAGAAGTTTTCGGTACTTAGAAAAATTCTGTCGATTTCGGTACTTAGAAAACATTTAGAAGTTTTCGGTTCTTAGAAAATTTCTGTCTTTTTCAGTACTTAGAAAACATTCAGAAGTTTTCGGTACTTAAAAAAATTCTGTCGAATACGGTACTTAGAAAAATTCTGTTGACTTCGGTACTTAGAAAATTTCTGCCTTTTTCGGTACTTTGAAAATTTCAGACGTTTTCGGTACTTAGAAAATTTCCGATGTTCTCGGTACTTAAAAAATTTCTGCCTTTTTCGGTTCTTTGAAAAGACTCAGAAGTTTTCGGAACTTAGAAAATTTCTGACGTTTTCGGTACTTAGAAAAATTCTCACGATTTCGATACTTATTAAACATTCAGAAGTTTTCGGTACTTAGAAAAATTCAGACGATTTCGGTGCTTAGAAAATTTCTGCCTTTTTCGGTAATTAGAAAACATTCAGAAGTTTTCGGAACTTAGAAAAATTCTGTCGATTTCGGTACTTAGAAAAATTCTGTTGATTTTGGTACTTAGAAAAATTCTGTCGATTTCAGTACTTTGAAAAGACTCAGAAGTTTTCGGTACTTAGAAAATTTCTGACGATTTCGGTACTTAGAAAAATTCCGACGATTTCGGTACTTAGAAAATTCTGACGATTTCGGTACTTAGAAAAATTCTGACGATTTCGGTACTTAGAAAAATTCCGACGATTTCGGTACTAGAAAAATTCTGATGATTTCGGATCTTAGAAAAATTCTGTCGATGTCGGTACTTAGAAAACATTCAGAAGTCTTCGGTACTTAGAAAATTTCTGACGTTTTCGTTACTTAGAAAAATTCTTACGATTTCGATACTTATTAAAAATTCAGAAGTTTTCGGTACTTAGAAAAATTCAGCCGATTTCGGTACTTAGAAAAATTTTGTTCATTTCGGTACTTAGAAAAATTCTGTCGATTTCGGTACTTAGAAAAATTCTGTTGATTTCGGTACTTAGAAAATTTCTGCCTTTTTCGGTACTTTGAAAAGACTCGGAAGTTTTCGCTACTTAGTAAATTTCTGACGTTCTGCCTTTTTCGGTACTTTGAAAAGACTCAGAAGTTTTCAGTACTTAGAAAATTTCTGACGATTTCGGTACTTAGAAAAATTCTCACGATTTCGATACTTATTAAACATTCAGAAGTTTTCGGTACTTAGAAAAATTCAGACGATTTCGGTGCTTAGAAAATTTCTGCCTTTTTCGGTAATTAGAAAACATTCAGAAGTTTTCGGAACTTAGAAAAATTCTGTCGATTTCGGTACTTAGAAAAATTCTGTTGATTTTGGTACTTAGAAAAATTCTGTCGATTTCAGTACTTTGAAAAGACTCAGAAGTTTTCGGTACTTAGAAAATTTCTTAAGATTTCGGTACTTAGAAAAATTCCGACGATTTCGGTACTTAGAAAATTCTGACGATTTCGGTACTTAGAAAAATTCTGACGATTTCGGTACTTAGAAAAATTCCGACGATTTCGGTACTAGAAAAATTCTGATGATTTCGGATCTTAGAAAAATTCTGTCGATGTCGGTACTTAGAAAACATTCAGAAGTCTTCGGTACTTAGAAAATTTCTGACGTTTTCGTTACTTAGAAAAATTCTTACGATTTCGATACTTATTAAAAATTCAGAAGTTTTCGGTACTTAGAAAAATTCAGCCGATTTCGGTACTTAGAAAAATTTTGTTCATTTCGGTACTTAGAAAAATTCTGTCGATTTCGGTACTTAGAAAAATTCTGTTGATTTCGGTACTTAGAAAATTTCTGCCTTTTTCGGTACTTTGAAAAGACTCGGAAGTTTTCGCTACTTAGTAAATTTCTGACGTTCTGCCTTTTTCGGTACTTTGAAAAGACTCAGAAGTTTTCAGTACTTAGAAAATTTCTGACGATTTCGGGACTTAGAAAATTTCTGACCTTTTCGGTACTTAGAAAATATCTGCCGTTTTCGGTACTTAGAAAAATTCTGTCGATGTCGGTACTTAGAAAACATTCAGAAGTCTTTGGTTCTTAGAAAATTTCTGACGTTTTCGGTACTTATAAAAATTCTTACGATTTCGATACTTATTAAACATTCAGAAGTTTTCGGTACTTAGAAAAATTCAGCCGATTTCGGAACTTAGAAAAATTCTGTTGATTTCGGTACTTAGAAAAATTCTGTCGATTTCGGTTCTAAGAACAATTCTGTCGATTTCGGTACTAAGAACAATTCTGTTGATTTCGGTACTTAGAAAGTTTCTGCCTTTTCCGGTACTTTGAAAAGACTCAGAAGTTTTCGCTACTTAGTAAATTTCTGACGTTCTGCCTTTTTCGGTACTTTGAAAAGACTCAGAAGTTTTCGGTACTTAGAAAAATTCTGTCGATTTCGGTACTTAGAAAACATTTAGAAGTTTTCGGTTCTTAGAAAATTTCTGTCTTTTTCAGTACTTAGAAAACATTCAGAAGTTTTCGGTACTTAGAAAAATTCTGTCGAATACGGTACTTAGAAAAATTCTGTTGACTTCGGTACTTAGAAAATTTCTGCCTTTTTCGGTACTTTGAAAATTTCAGACGTTTTCGGTACTTAGAAAATTTCCGATGTTCTCGGTACTTAAAAAATTTCTGCCTTTTTCGGTTCTTTGAAAAGACTCAGAAGTTTTCGGAACTTAGAAAATTTCTGACGTTTTCGGTACTTAGAAAAATTCTCACGATTTCGATACTTATTAAACATTCAGAAGTTTTCGGTACTTAGAAAAATTCAGACGATTTCGGTGCTTAGAAAATTTCTGCCTTTTTCGGTAATTAGAAAACATTCAGAAGTTTTCGGAACTTAGAAAAATTCTGTCGATTTCGGTACTTAGAAAAATTCTGTTGATTTTGGTACTTAGAAAAATTCTGTCGATTTCAGTACTTTGAAAAGACTCAGAAGTTTTCGGTACTTAGAAAATTTCTGACGATTTCGGTACTTAGAAAAATTCCGACGATTTCGGTACTTAGAAAATTCTGACGATTTCGGTACTTAGAAAAATTCTGACGATGTCGGTACTTAGAAAACATTCAGAAGTCTTCGGTACTTAGAAAATTTCTGACGTTTTCGTTACTTAGAAAAATTCTTACGATTTCGATACTTATTAAAAATTCAGAAGTTTTCGGTACGTAGAAAAATTCAGCCGATTTCGGTACTTAGAAAAATTTTGTTCATTTCGGTACTTAGAAAAATTCTGTCGATTTCGGTACTTAGAAAAATTCTGTTGATTTCGGTACTTAGAAAATTTCTGCCTTTTTCGGTACTTTGAAAAGACTCGGAAGTTTTCGCTACTTAGTAAATTTCTGACGTTCTGCCTTTTTCGGTACTTTGAAAAGACTCAGAAGTTTTCAGTACTTAGAAAATTTCCGACGATTTCGGTACTTAGAAAAATTCTGTCGATTTCGGTACTTAGAAAGATTCAGATGATTTCGGTACTTAAAAAAATTCAGACGATTTCGGTACTTAGAAAAATTCAGACGATTTCGGTGCTTGGAAAATTTCTGCCTTTTTCGGTAATTAAAAAACATTCAGAAGTTTTCGGAACTTAGAAAAATTCTGTCGATTTCGGTACTAAGAACAATTCTGTTGCTTTCGGTACTTAGAAAAATTCTGTCGATTTCGGTACTTTGAAAAGACTCAGAAGTTTTCGGTACTTAGAAAATTTCTGATAATTTCGGTACTTAGAAAATTCTGACGATTTCGGTACTTAGAAAAATTCTGACGATTTCGGTACTTAGAAAAATTCCGACGATTTCGGTACTTAGAAAAATTCTGTCGATTTCGGTACTTAGAAAAATTCTGATGATTTCGGTACTTAGAAAAATTCTGACGATTTCGGTACTTAGAAAAATTCTGCCGATTTCGGTACTTAGAAAATTCTGACGATTTCGGTACTTTGAAAAATTCTGCCTTTTTCGGTAGTTTGAAAAGACTCAGAAGTTTTCAGTACTTAGAAAATTTCTGACGATTTCGGGACTTAGAAAATTTCTGACCTTTTCGGTACTTAGAAAATATCTGTCGTTTTCGGTACTTAGAAAAATTCTGTCGATGTCGGTACTTAGAAAACATTCAGAAGTCTTTACTTAGAAAATTTCTGACGTTTTCGGTACTTAGAAAAATTCTTAAGATTTCGATACTTATTAAACATTCAGAAGTTTTCGGTTCTTAGAAAAATTCAGCCGATTTCGGTACTTAGAAAAATTCTGTTGATTTCGGTACTTAGAAAAATTCTGTCGATTTCGGTACTAAGAACAATTCTGCTGATTTCGGTACTTAGAAAATTTCTGCCTTTTCCGGTACTTTGAAAAGACTCAGAAGTTTTCGCTACTTAGTAAATTTCTGACGTTCTGCCTTTTTCGGTACTTTGAAAAGACTCAGAAGTTTTCGGTACTTAGAAAATTTCTGACGTTTTCGGTACTTAGAAAAATTCTGATGATTTCGGTACTTAGAAAAATTCTGCCGATTTCGGAACTTAGAAAATTCTGACGATTTCGTACTTTGAAAAATTCTGCCTTTTTCGGTACTTTGAAAAGACTCAGAAGTTTTCGGTACTTAGAAAAATTCTGTCGTTTTCGGTACTTAGAAAACATTTAGAAGTTTTCGGTACTTAGAAAATTTCTGTCTTTTTCAGTACTTAGAAAACATTCAGAAGTTTTCGGTACTTAGAAAAATTCTGTCGAATACGGTACTTAGAAAAATTCTGTTGACTTCGGTACTTAGAAAATTTCTGCCTTTTTCGGTACTTTGAAAATTTCAGACGTTTTCGGTACTTAGGAAATTTCCGATGTTCTCGGTACTTAAAAAATTTCTGCCTTTTTCGGTACTTTGAAAAGACTCAGAAGTTTTCGGTACTTAGAAAAATTCAGACGATTTCGGTGCTTAGAAAATTTCTGCCTTTTTCGGTAATTAGAAAACATTCAGAAATTTTCGGAACTTAGAAAAATTCTGACGATTTCGGTACTTAGAAAAATTCTGTTGATTTTGGTACTTAGAAAAATTCTGTCGATTTCAGTACTTTAAAAAGACTCAGGAGTTTTCGGTACTTAGAAAATTTCTGACGATATCGGTACTTAGAAAAATTCCGACGATTTCGGTACTTAGAAAATTCTGACGATTTCGGTACTTAGAAAAATTCTGACGATTTCGGTACTTAGAAAAATTCCGACGATTTCGGTACTAGAAAAATTCTGATGATTTCGGTACTTAGAAAAATTCTGACGATTTCGGTACTTAGAAAAATTCTGCCGATTTCGGTACTTAGAAAATTCTGACGATTTCGGTTTTTAGAAAAATTCTGGTGATTTCGGATCTTAGAAAAATTCTGTCGATGTCGGTACTTAGAAAACATTCAGAAGTCTTCGGTACTTAGAAAATTTCTGACGTTTTCGTTACTTAGAAAAATTCTTACGATTTCGATACTTATTAAAAATTCAGAAGTTTTCGGTACTTAGAAAAATTCAGCCGATTTCGGTACTTAGAAAAATTTTGTTGATTTCGGTACTTAGAAAAATTCTGTCGATTTCGGTACTTAGAAAAATTCTGTTGATTTCGGTACTTAGAAAATTTCTGCCTTTTTCGGTACTTTGAAAAGACTCGGAAGTTTTCGCTACTTAGTAAATTTCTGACGTTCTGCCTTTTTCGGTACTTTGAAAAGACTCAGAAGTTTTCAGTACTTAGAAAATTTCTGACGATTTCGGGACTTAGAAAATTTCTGACCTTTTCGGTACTTAGAAAATATCTGTCGTTTTCGGTACTTTGAAAAGACTCAGAAGTTTTCGGTACTTAGAAAATTTCTGATGATTTCGGTTCTTAGAAAAATTCTGTCGAATTCGGTACTTAGAAAAATTTTGTTGATTTCGGTACTTAGAAAAATTCTGTCGATTTCGGTACTTTGAAAATTTCAGACGCTTTCGGTACTTAAAAAATTTCCGATGTTCTCGGTACTTAGAAAATTTCTGCCTTTTTCGGTACTTTGAAAAGACTCAGAAGTTTTCGGTACTTTGAAAATTTCTGACGTTTTCGGTACTTAGAAAAATTCTTACGATTTCGATACTTATTAAACATTCAGAAGTTTTCGGAACTTACAAAAATTCTGACGATTTCGGTACTTAGAAAATTTCTGACCTTTTCGGTACTTGAAAAATTTCTGACCTTTTCGGTACTTAGAAAATTTCTGACCTTTACGGTACTTAGAAAAATTCTGACGATTTCAGTACTTAGAAAACAATCAGAAGTTTTCGGTACTTAGATAATTTCTGACGTTTTCGTTACTTAGAAAAATTCTGAAGATTTCGGTACTTAGAAAAATTCTGTTGATTTCGGTACTTAGAAAATTTCTGTCGTTTTCGGTACTTAGAAAAATTCTGTTGATTTTGGTACTTAGAAAATTCTGACGATTTCAGTACTTAGAAAAATTCTGATAATTTCGGTACTTAGAAAATTTCTGACCTTTTCGGTACTTAGAAAATTTCTGACGATTTCGGTACTTAGAAAAATTTCGACGATTTCGGTGCTTAGAAAATTTCTGTTGATTTCGGTACTTAGAAAATTTCTGCCTTTTCCGGTACTTTGAAAAATTCTGATGATTTCAGTATTTAGAAAACATTCAGAAGTTTTCGGTACTTAGAAAATTTCTGACGTTTTCGGTATTTAGAAAAATTCTGCTGATTTCGGAACTTAGAAAAATTCTGTCGATTTCGGTACTTAGAAAAATTCTGTTGATTTTGGTACTTAGAAAATTTCTGCCTTTTTCGGTACTTTGAAAAGACTCAGAAGTTTTCAGTACTTAGAAAATTCTGACGATTTCGGAACTTAGAAAATTCTGATGATTTCGGTACTTAGAAAATTTCTGACGTTTTCGGTATTTAGAAAAATTCTGCTGATTTCGGAACTTAGAAAAATTCTGTCGATTTCGGTACTTAGAAAAATTCTGTTGATTTTGGTACTTAGAAAATTTCTGCCTTTTTCGGTACTTTGAAAAGACTCAGAAGTTTTCAGTACTTAGAAAATTCTGACGATTTCGGAACTTAGAAAATTCTGATGATTTCCGTACTTAGAAAATATACGACGTTTTCGGTTCTTAGAAAAATTCTGTCGATGTCGGTACTTAGAAAACATTCAGAAGTCTTCGGTACTTAGAAAATTTCTGACGTTTTCGGTACTTAGAAAAATTCTTACGATTTCGATACTTATTAAACATTCCGAAGTATTTGGTACTTAGAAAAATTCTGCCGATTTCAGTACTTAGAAAATTTCTGACATTTTCGGTACTTGGAAAATTTCTGACCTTTTCGGTACTTAGAAAATTTCTGACCTTTACGGTACTTAGAAAAATTCTGACGATTTCGGTACTTAGAAAAATTCCGACGATTTCGGTACTAGAAAAATTCTGATGATTTCGGTACTTAGAAAAATTCTGACGATTTCGGTTCTTAGAAAAATTCTGCCGATTTCGATACTTAGAAAATTCTGACGATTTCGGTTTTTAGAAAAATTCTGGTGATTTCGGATCTTAGAAAATTTCTGGCCTTTTCGGTACTTAGAAAATATATGACGTTTTCGGTACTTAGAAAAATTCTGTCGATGTCGGTTCTTAGAAAACATTCAGAAGTCTTCGTTACTTAGAAAATTTCTGACGTTTTCGGTACTTAGAAAAATTCTTACGATTTCGATACTTATTAAACATTCAGAAGTTTTCGGTACTTAGAAAAATTCTGCCGATTTCAGTACTTAGAAAATTTCTGACATTTTCGGTACTTGGAAAATTTCTGACCTTTTCGGTACTTAGAAAATTTCTGACCTTTACGGTACTTAGAAAAATTCTGACGATTTCGGTACATAGAAAAATTCTGATGATTTCGGTACTTAGAAAAATTCTGCCGATTTCGGTACTTAGAAGATTCTGACGATTTCGTACTTTGAAAAATTCTGCCTTTTTCGGTACTTTGAAAAGACTCAGAAGTTTTCGGTACTTAGAAAATTTCTGACGATTTCGGTTCTTAGAAAAATTCTGTCGATTTCGGTACTTAGAAAAATTCTGTTGATTTCGGTACTTAGAAAATTTCTGCCTTTTTCGGTACTTTGAAAATTTCAGACGTTTTCGGTACTTAGAAAATTTCCGATGTTCTCGGTACTTAGAAAATTTCTGCCTTTTTCGATACTTTGAAAAGACTCAGAAGTTTTCGGTACTTTGAAAATTTCTGACGTTTTCGGTACTTAGAAAAATTCTTACGATTTCGATACTTATTAAATATTCAGAAGTTTTCGGTACTTAGAAAAATTCTGGCGATTTCGGTACTTAGAAAAATTCTGTTGATTTCAGTACTTTGAAAAATACTGTCGATTTCGGAAACTTAGAAAAATTCTGTTGAGATCGGTACTTAGAAAAATTCTGCCTTTTTCAGTACTTAGAAAACATTCAGAAGTTTTCGGTACTTAGAAAAATTCTGACGATTTCGGTACTTAGAAAACAATCAGAAGTTTTTGATACTAAGAAAATTTCTGTCGTTTTCGGTACTTAGAAAAATTCTGTTGATTTTGGTACTTAGAAAATTTCTGACGTTTTTGGTACTTAGAAAAATTATTACGATTTCGATACTTATTAAACATTCAGAAGTTTTCAGTACTTAGAAAAATTCTGAAGATTTCGGTTCTTAGAAAAATTCTGTTGATTTCGGTACTTAGAAAAATTCAGTCGATTTCGGTACTTAGAAAAGACTCGGAAGTTTTCGGTACTTAGAAAATTTCTGACGTTTTCGGTACTTAGAAAAATTCTGATGATTTCGGTACTTAGAAAATTTCTGTCCTTTTCGGTATTTAGAAAATTTCTGACGTTTTCGGTACTTAGAAAAATTCTGATGATTTCGGTACTTAGAAAATTTCTGACCTTTTCGGTATTTTGAAAATTTCAAACGATTTCGGTATTTAGAAAAATTCAGACGATTTCGGTACATAGAAAACATTAAGAAGTTTTCGGTACTTAGAAAATTTCTGACGTTATCGGTACTTAGAAAAATTCTGACGATTTCGGTACTTAGAAAAATTCTGTCGAATTCGGTACTAAGAACAATTCTGCTGATTTCGGTACTTAGAAAAATTCTGACGATTTCGGTTTTTAGAAAAATTCTGGAGATTTCGGATCTTAGAAAATTTCTGACCTTTTCGGTACTTAGAAAATATCTGACGTTTTCGATACTTAGAAAAATTCTGTCAATTTCGGTTCTTAGAAAACATTCAGAAGTCTTCGGTACTTAAAAAATTTCTGACGTTTTCGGTACTTAGAAAAATTCTGTCGATTTCGGTACTTAGAAAAATTCTGTTGATTTTGGTACTTAGAAAATTTCTGCCTTTTTCGGTACTTTTAAAAGACTCGGAAGTTTTCGGTACTTAGTAAATTTCTGACGTTCTGCCTTTTTCGGTACTTTGAAAAGACTCAGAAGTTTTCTGTACTTCGAAAATTTCTGATGTTTTCGGTACTTAGAAGAATTCTGATGATTTCGGTACTTTGAAAATTTCTGACCTTTTCGGTATTTAGACAATTTCAGACGATTTCGTTACTTAGAAAAATTCAGACGATTTCGGTGCTTAGAAAATTTCGGCCTTTTTCGGTACTTAGAAAACATTCAGAAGTTATCGGAACTTAGAAAAATTCTGTTGATTTCGGTACTTGGAAAATTTCAGCCTTTTTCGGTACTTTGAAAAGACTCAGAAGTTTTCGATACTTAGAAAATTTCTGACGTTTTCGGTACTTAGAAAAATTCTGTCGATTTCGGTACTTAGAAAAATTCTGTTGATTTTGGTACTTAGAAAATTCTGACGATTTCGGAACTTAGAAAAATTCTGATAATTTCGGTACTTAGAAAATTTCTGACCTTTTCGGTACTTAGAAAAATTCAGACGATTTCGGTACTTAGAAAAATTCCGAAACCGAAAACGTCAGAAATTTTCTAAGTACTGAAAAGGTCAGAAATTTTCTAAGATCCAAAATCATCAGAATTTTTCTAAGTACCGAAATCGTCAGAAATTTTCTAAGTACCGAAAACTTCTGAGTCTTTTCAAAGTACCGAAAAAGGCAGAATTTTTCAAAGTACCGAAAACTTCTGAATGTTTAATAAGTATCGAAATCGTAAGAATTTTTCTAAGTACCGAAAACGTCACAAATTTTCTAAGTACCGAAAACTTCTGAATGTTTTCTAAGTCCCGAAATCGACAGAATTTTTCTAAGTACCGAAAACGTCAGAAATTTTCTAAGCACCGAAATGGTCAGAAATTTTCTAAGATCCAAAATCATCAGAATTTTTCTAAGTACCGAAATCGTCAGAAATTGTCTAAGTAAATGAAACTTCTGAGTCTTTTCAAAGTACCGAAAAAGACAGAAATTTTCTAAGTACCGAAATCAACAGAATTTTTCCAAGTACCGAAATCGACAGAATTTTTCTAAGTACCGAAATCAACAGAATTTTTCTACGTACCGAAATCGGCAGAATTTTTCTAAGTACCGAAAACTTCTGAATGTTTAATAATTATCGAAATCGTAAGAATTTTTCTAAGTACCGAAAACGTCAGAAATTTTCTAAGTACCGAAGACTTCTGATTGTTTTCTAAGTACCGAAATCGACAGAATATTTCTAAGTACCGAAAATGTCGGATAATTCCTAAGTACCGAAAAGGTCAGAAATTTTCTAAGTACCGAAAAAGGCAGAAATTTTCTAAGTACCGAAAACTTCTGACTGTTTTCTAAGTACCGAAAACGTCAGAAATTCTCTAAGGACCGAAAAGTTCAGAAATTTTCTAAGATTCGAAATCATCAGAATTTTTCTAAGTACCGAAATCGTCAGAATTTTCTAAGTACCGAAATCGTCAGAATTTTTCTAAGTACCGAAATCGTCAGAAATTTTCTAAGTACCGAAAACTTCTGAGTCTTTTCAAAGTACCGAAAAAGGCAGAAATTTTCTAAGTACCGAAATCAACAGAATTTTTCTAAGTACCGAAATCGAAAGAATTTTTCGAAGTACTGAAATCAACAGAATTTTTTCTAAGTACCGAAATCGGCAGAATTTTTCTAAGTACCGAAAACTTCTGAATGTTTAATAAGTACCGATAAGGTCAGAAATTTTCTAAGTACCGAAAAAGGCAGAAATTTTCTAAGTACAGAAAACTTCTGAATGTTTTCTAAGTTCCGAAAACGTCAGAAATTTTCTAAGGACCGAAAAGGTCATAAATTTTCTAAGATCCGAAATCATCAGAAATTTTCTAAGTACCGAAAAGGTCAGAAATTTTCTAAGATTCGAAATCATCAGAATTTTTCTAAGTCCCGAAATCGTCAGAAATTTTCTAAGTACCGAAAACTTCTGAATTTTTCAAAGTCAAAGCCCTTTGAAAATATTACTAATTTTGATATATCATAAAATATTTGTAAGTACGAAAATCTTCTAAATTTTTCAAAGTCAAAACCGTTTGAAAATATTACTAAGTTTGAAATACCATGAAATATTTCTAAGTACGAAAATCTTCTGAATTTTTCAAAGTCAAAACCGTTTGAAAATATTACTAAATTTGAAATACCATGAAATATTTCTAAGTGGAATAAGCTTCAGAATTTTTTGAAGTCCAAAAGATTTTGAAAATATTTCAAAGTCAAAAAAAAAAAATCTTTTTTGAAATTCGAACACACGATCATCAAAAGACATGAAGAAAAAAACAATTGTGAAATTCGCACACACGATCAACGGAAGACTTATGAAGAAAGAAAAAAAATTTAGAAATTCGCACACACGACCAACGAAAGACATGCAGAAAAAAAAATTTGTGAAATTCGCACACACGATCAACGAAAGACATGCAGAAAAAAAAAATTGTGAAATTCGCACACACGATCAACGGAAGACTTATGAAGAAAGAAAAAAAAATTTAGAAATTCGCACACACGATCAAGGAAAGACATGAAGAAAAAAAAACAATTGAGAAATTCGCACACACGATCAAATAAGACATGAAGAAAAAAAAATTTATGAAATTCGCACACACGATCAACGGAAGACTTATGTAGAAAGGAAAAAAAAAAGTGTGAAATTCGCACACACGATCAACGAAAGACGAAGAAAGAAAAAAAAATTTAGAAATTCGCACAAACGATTTAGGAAAGACATGAAGAAAAAAAAATTAGAAATTCGCACACACGATCAAGGAAAGACTTGAAGAAAAAAAAATTGAGAAATTCGCACACACGATCAACACATGAAAGAAAAAAAAAATTTAGAAATTCGCTCACACGATCAAGGAAAGACTTAGGAAGAAAAATAAACAATTGAGAAATTCGCACACACGATCAAATAAGACATGAAAGAAAAAAAAAATTGTGAAATTCGCACACACGATCAACGGAAGACTTAGGAAGAAAGAAAAAAAAATTTGAAATTCGCACACACGATCAAGGAAAGACAGGAAGAAGAAAAAACAATTGAGAAATTCGCACACACGATCAAATAAGACATGAAGAAAAAAAAATTACGAAATTCGCACACACGATCAAATAAGACATTAAAAAAAATCACGACGGTCTCCTGATGACTAACTAAAAGGGATTCTGACTGAGGGCGATCAGTCATTATGCCACAGATGGCATCTTCGCTCCATTGGTCATTCGACCCACTCATGTACTAAAAATTTACCAACCACTTGTTTAAAATGAACCCACAATGCGCCAATCACATTCAGAGACTAGAGTCGTTTTGCGTTCGAGAGTTTCAAATCAAGAGTTTTCCTCCGAGAAGGGGGAAAATGCGTCGGCACCAACGGGGCGGGGAGCTCTCTCAGGTCGAGCACCCTCTTCAAGCCTAGCCCTTAAAAGGACCTCCCTCTTCCCCAGGACGAAGGGATGGGAAACAGGCACGCCCACACGGCACTGACAATTGCGTTCGAGGCGGGGATCGCCAGTGAAGGATCCCCGGATGTAGGCCGATGTCGGAGCCTACTGGCACCCATCTTTAATTGCCTAAAAGGGATGGTGACTTAGGGCGATCAGTCCTTATCCCACAGATGGTATCTTCGCACCACTGGTCATTAGAACCACATGTTCTGCGTTCTTCGCCGACCCGTGAGCCGAGTGATCCACTGCTCGGAGTGGTACTTTCGTTTCGGCTGACTAGAGTCGTTTTGCGTTCGAGAGTTTCGAATCAAGAGTTTTCCTCCGAGAAGGGGGAAAATGCATCGGCACCAACGGGGCGGGGAGCTCTCTCAGGTCGAGCCCCCTCTTCAAGCCTAGCCCTGCAAAGGACCTCCCTCTTCCCCAGGTCGAAGGGCTGGGAAACAGGCACGCCCACACGGCACTGACAGTTGCGGTCGAGGTGGGGATCGCCAGTGAAGGATCCCCGGGAGTAGGCCGATGTCGGAGCCTACTGGCACCCATCTTGAATTGACCTTCCGCAGGTTCACCTACGGAAACCTTGTTCCGCGTTAACTTCCTCTTAATGATCAAGTTCGATCAACTTTCCGGCACACCGGCTCGACCCGAAGGTCAGTCCGAGCGCCAGTCCGAGGACCTCACTAAATCATTCCATCGGATGTTGCGACGGGCGGTTTGCACAAAGGGCAGGGACGTACTCAACACGAGCTGATGACTCGTGCTTACTGGGAATTCCTCGTTCAAGGCAGATATATACCTTTATTCCAGTAGTGCCCTTCCGTCAATTCCTTTAAGTTTCAGATTTGCAACCATACTTCCCCCGGAACCAAAAAGCTTTGGTTTCCCGGAAGCTGCCCGGCGTGTCATTGGAGGAACACAGCCGGATCGGTGGCTGGCATCGTTTATGGTTAGAACTAGGGCGGTATTTGATCGCCTTCGAACCTCTAACTTTCGTTCTTGATTAATGGAAACATTCTTGGCAAATGCTTTCGCAGTAGTTCGTCTTGCGACGGTCCAAGAATTTCACCTCTAGCGTCGCAATACGAATGCCCCCGTCTGTCCCTCTTAATCATTACCTCGTGTTCCGAAAACCAACAAAATAGAACCGAGGTCCTATTCCATTATTCCATGCACCATTATTCATGCGTCATGCATACTTTGAGCACTCTAATTTTTTCAAAGTAAAATTGCCGAAACCGAACGACAACCGGTAAAGATCATCGGACAATTTCGGCGGCAATGCTCAGAACGGGCAGTGACCACCGGAGGGCGGACCACCCGTCTTGAACTAAGATCCAACTATGAGCTTTTTAACAGCAACAACTTCAATATACGCTTTTGGAGCTGGAGTTACTGCTGCGGCCGCAGCAGACTTTCCCTCCTTCTTTGATACAAGCATATGACTACTGGCAGGACCAACCATGTTACTTTCACGTTCAGCGAGCGTTCGAAGCGGCGCTTCGAATCTCAGAGGTGGTGGTGCCCCCGGCTGGCGAGGGTGCCGGACCCGGCATGACGGCCGGGTCCCCGTTCGCACAGATCGAACTAGAGCCTTCTTCCTCTAGTCGGTTCGAGACTCACTTCGTCCCCCTTGGCGTCAACGCCTGGACGCGAGAGTGCTCTGCCGTCGAGAGTCGTGCTCGCGCCGGAACAAACTGCAGAAAACCTCGTAAATGCTTCCATCACTGTTCAGTCTCCACGCGGCTACAAACTACTGTCCGAGCCACTCGCTGAAAAGCCGAGACCTTTTGTTTCCGTGAGGCGAGCCCTCGCCCTTGTCGAGACGAGAGCGTTGCGTTTCTTGAGACACGCTCACTGTGCCTCACATGTATAGTCCCGCACGAAGTTCATGTTCCAAGCGAAAGATTTTTCCCCAGGCGGTGGCCGTCGACGTCCGCATCCCCGGCCTCTCGCCGAGGAAATTTAAATTTGAACGGAAAACGCATATCGGCCTTTCCGGCCTCGCTCGGGCTTCGTCTCAGACTTCCCGTCGCCGGACTTAGAAGAATTTCCACAATTTTCGAGACTTAGAAAAATTTCGGAAAAAATTGGACTTTGACAAAAAAACACTCGAAAATTAATTAAAAAAAAATTAACTAAAAATTATTAGTACATAATTATAATTAAAAATATTATTTATATACATTTATCATATTATATAAATTTCATATTAAAATAATTTAAAATAATTAAAAGAAAATAACATAAAATTATTATTATATAATTATATTATCAAATTTATATTATATAACTATTATTAAAAATTATATTTTTATACATTATATTATATACATTTTTTATTAAAATATTTTAAAATTTAACTATTATTATACATCTTTTAAAACCAATTTTGATAATAAACACATTGTTTTATATTATAAAGTTTCTTCATTAGTACAATTGCTTTTAATTGCTTAATTTGCTTTTTTTTTATTTCTAAGTACGAAAATCTTCTGAACTTTTCAAAGTCAAAACCGTTTGAAAATATTACTAAGTTTGAAATACCATGAAATATTTCTAAGTACGAAAATCTTCTCAATTTTTCAAAATCAAAACAGTTTAAAAATATTACTAAGTTTGAAATACCATGAAATATTTCGAAATACGAAAACCTTCTGAATTTTTCCAAGTCAAAACCGTTTGAAAATATTACCTAGTTTGAAATACCATGAAATATTTCTAAGTACGAAAATTTTCGGAATTTTTTAAAGTCAAAACCGTTTGAAAATATTACTAAGTTTGAAATACCATAAAATATTTCTAAGGACGAAAATCTTCTGAATTTTTCAAAGTCAATACTGCTTGAAAATATTTCTATGTTTGAAATACCATGAAATATTTCTAAGTACGAAAATCTTCTGAATTTTTCAAAGTCAATACCGCTTGAAAATATTTCTAAGTTTGAAATACCATGAAATATTTCTAAGTACAAAAATCTTCGGAATTTTTCAAAGTCAAAACCGTTTGAAAATATTACTAAGTTTGAAATACCATGAAATATTTTTAAGTACGAAAATCTTCTGAATTTTTCAAAGTCAATACCGCTTGAAAATATTTCTAAGTTTGAAATACCATGAAATATTTCTAAGTACGAAAACCTTCTGAATTTTTTAAAGTCAAAACCGTTTGAAAATATTACTAAGTTAGAAATACCATAAAATATTTCTAAGTATGAAAATCTTCCGAAATTTTGAAAGTCAAAACCGTTTGAAAATATTACTAAGTTTGAAATACCATGAAATATTTCTAAGTACGAAAATCTTCTGAATTTTTCAAAGTCAACACCGCTTGAAAATATTTCTATGTTTGAAATACCATGAAATATTTCTAAGTACGAAAATCTTCTGAATTTTTCAAAGTCAAAACCGTTTGAAAATATTACTAAGTTTGAAATACCATGAAATATTTCTAAGTACGAAAATCTTCTGAATTTTTCAAAGTCAAAACCGTTTGAAAATATTACTAAGTTTGACATACCATGAAATATTTCTAAGTACGAAAATCTTCTGAATTTTTCAAAGTCAAAACCGTTTGAAAATATTACTAAGTTTGAAATACCATGAAATATTTCTAAGTACGAAAATCCTCTGAATTTTTCAAAGTCAAAACCGTTTGAAAATATTGCTAAGTTTGAAATACCATGAAATATTTCTAAGTACGAAAATCTTCTGAATTCCCGCACAAAGTTCATTTTCCAAGCGAAGAATTTTTCTCCCGGGCAGTGGCCGTCGACGTCCGCATCCCCGGCCTCTCGCCGAGGAAATTTAAATTTGAACGGCAAACGCATATTGGCCTTTCCGGCCTCGCTCGGGCTTCGTCTCAGACTTCCCGTCGCCGGACTTAGAAGAATTTCCACAATTTTCGAGACTTAGAAAAATTTCGGAAAAAATTGGACTTTGACAAAAAAAACACTCTAAAACTAATTTCAAAAAATGTAACTAAAAATTATTATTACATAATTATAATTAAAAATATTATTTATATACATTTATCATATTATATAAATTTCATATTAAAATAATTTAAAATAATTAAAAAAAAAATAACATAAAATTATTATTATATAATTATATTATCAAATTTATATTATATAACTATTATTAAAAATTATATTTTTATACATTATATTATATACATTTTTTATTAAAATATTTTAAAATTTAACTATTATTATACATCTTTTAAAACCAATTTTGATAATAAACACATTGTTTTATATTATAAAGTTTCTTCATTAGTACAATGTCAATAACTAATGTTTTTAGGCAACAATGTTACGATATTTGAAGTGTTTACGTCTGGTCTAACAGATCTTTCGAGTTTCTTTGCATAGGTGCTTTTAATTGCTTAATTTGCTTTTTTTTTATTTCTAAGTACGAAAATCTTCTGAATTTTTCAAAGTCAAAACCGTTTGAAAATATTACTAAGTTTGAAATACCATAAAATATTTCTAAGTACGAAAATCTTCTGAAATTTTCAAAGTCAAAACCGTTTGAAAATATTACTAAGTTTGAAATACCATGAAATATTTCTAAGTACGAAAATCTTCGGAATTTTTCAAAGTCAATACCGCTTGAAAATATTTCTAAGTTTGAAATACCATTAAATATTTCTAAGTACAAAAATCTTCGGAATTTTTCAAAGTCAAAACCGTTTGAAAATATTACTAAGTTTGAAATACCATGAAATATTTTTAAGTACGAAAATCTTCTGAATTTTTCAAAGTCAATACCGCTTGAAAATATTTCTAAGTTTGAAATACCATGAAATATTTCTAAGTACGAAAACCTTCTGAATTTTTTAAAGTCAAAACCGTTTGAAAATATTACTAAGTTAGAAATACCATAAAATATTTCTAAGTACGAAAATCTTCCGAAATTTTCAAAGTCAAAACCGTTTGAAAATATTACTAAGTTTGAAATACCATGAAATATTTCTAAGTACGAAAATCTTCTGAATTTTTCAAAGTCAACACCGCTTGAAAATATTTCTATGTTTGAAATACCATGAAATATTTCTAAGTACGAAAATCTTCTGAATTTTTCAAAGTCAAAACCGTTTGAAAATATTACTAAGTTTGAAATACCATGAAATATTTCTAAGTACGAAAATCCTCTGAATTTTTCAAAGTCAAAACCGTTTGAAAATATTGCTAAATTTGAAATACCATGAAATATTTCTAAGTACGAAAATCTTCTGAATTCCCGCACAAAGTTCATTTTCCAAGCGAAGAATTTTTCTCCCGGGCTGTGGCCGTCGACGTAAGCATCCCCGGCCTCTCGTCGAGGAAATTTAAATCTGAACGGCAAACGCATATTGGCCTTTCCGGGCTCGCTCGGGCTTCGTCTCAGACTTCCCGTCGCCGGACTTAGAAGAATTTCCACAATTTTCGAGACTTAGAAAAATTTCGGAAAAAATTGGACTTTGACAAAAAAAACACTCTAAAACTAATTAAAAAAAAAGTAACTAAAAATTACTATTACATAATTATAATTAAAAATATTATTTATATACATTTATCATATATAAATTTCATATTAAAATAATTTAAAATAATTTAAAAAAAATAACATAAAATTATTATTATATAATTATATTACCAAATTTATATTATATAACTATTATTAAAAATTATATTTTTATACATTATATTATATACATTATATTATATACATTTTTTATTAAAAGATTTTAAAATTTAACTATTATTATACATCTTTTAAAACCAATTTTGATAATAAACACATTGTTGCGAACAACATTATATTTATATTATATTATAAAGTTTCTTCATTAGTACAATGTCAATAACTAATGTTTTTAGGCAACAATGTTACGATATTTGAAGTGTTTACGTCAGGTCTAACAGATCTTTCGAGTTTCTTTGCATAAGTGCTTTAATTGCTTAATTTGCTTTTTTTTTAGTCAGAAGTTTTCGGTACTTAGAAAAATTCTGCCGATTTCGGTACTCCCGGGCGGTGGCCGTCGACGTCCGCATCCCCAGCCTCTCACCGAGGAAATTTAAATTTGAACGGAAAACGCATATCGGCCTTTCCGGCCTCGCTCGGGCTTCGTCTCAGACTTCCCGTCGCCGGACTTAGAAGAATTTCCACAATTTTCGAGACTTAGAAAAATTTCGGAAAAAATTTTCGGTACTTAGAAATATTCAGTCGATTTCGGTACTTAGAAAAATTCAGTCGATTTCGGTACTTAGAAAAATTCTGTTGAATTTGGTACTTAGAAAAATTCCGTCGATTTCGGTACTTTGAAAAGACTCAGAAGTTTTCGGTACTTAGAAAATTTCTGACGTTTTCGGTACTTAGAAAAATTCTGATGATTTCGGTTCTTAGAAAAATTCTGACGATTTCGGTACTTAGAAAAATTCTGCCGATTTCGGTGGTTAGAAAATTCAGACGATTTCGGTACTTTGAAAAATTCTGCCTTTTTCGGTACTTTGAAAAGACTCAGAAGTTTGCAGTACTTAGAAAATTTCTGACGTTTTCGGTACTTAGAAAAATTCTTTTGATTTCGGTACTTAGAAAATTTCTGTCTTTTTCGGTACTTTGAAAAGACTCAGAAGTTTTCGGTACTTAGTAAATTTCTGACGTTCTGCCTTTTTCGGTACTTTGAAAAGACTCAGAAGTTTTCGGTACTTAGAAAAATTCTGTCGATTTCGGTACTTAGAAAACATTCAGAAGTCTTCGGTACTTATAAAATTTCTGACGTTTTCGGTACTTAGAAAATTCTGACGATTTCGGTACTTTGAAAAATTCTGCCTTTTTCGGTACTTTGAAAAGACTCAGAAGTTTTCGGTAGTTAGAAAATTTCTGCCTTTTTCGGTACTTAGAAAAATTCTTTTGATTTCGGTACTTAGAAAAATTCTGTCGATTTCGGAACTTAGAAAAATTCTGATGATTTCGGTACTTAGAAAATTCTGACGATTTCGGTACTTTGAAAAATTCTGCCTTTTTCGGTACTTTGAAAAGACTCAGAAGTTTTCGGTACTTAGAAAATTTCTGATGATTTCGGTACTTAGAAAAATTCTGACGATTTCGGTACTTAGAAAATTCTGACGATTTCTGTACTTAGAAAAATTTTGATGACTTCGGATCTTACAAAATTTCTGACCTTTTCGGTACTTAGAAAATTTCTGACGTTTTCGGTACTTAGAAAAATTCTGTCGATTTCGGTACTTAGAAAACATTCAGAAGTTTTCGGTACTTTGAAAAGACTTAGAAGTTTGCAGTACTTAGAAAATTTCTGACGATTTCGGTACTTAGAAAAATTCTAACGATTTCGGTTTTTAAAAAAATTCTGGTGATTTCGGATCTTGGAAAATTTCTGACCTTTTCGGTACTTAGAAAATATCTGACGTTTTCGATACTTAGAAAATTTCTGACGTTTTCGGTACTTAGAAAAATTCTGATGATTTCGGTACTTAGAAAAATTCTGACGATTTCGGTACTTAGAAAAATTCTGCCGATTTCGGTACTTAGAAAATTCTGCCTTTTTCGGTACTTTGAAAAGACTCAGAAGTTTTCGGTAGTTAGAAAATTTCTGCCTTTTTCGGTACTTTGAAAAGACTCGGAAGTTTTCGGTACTTAGAAAATTTCTGACGATTTCGGTACTTAGAAAAATTATGATGATTTCGGTACTTAGAAAAATTCTGACGATTTCGGTACTTAGAAAAATTCTGCCGATTTCGGTACTTAGAAAATTTCTGCCTTTTTCGGTACTTAGAAAACATTCAGAAGTTTTCGGTACTTAGAAAAATTCTGTCGAATTCGGTACTTTGAAAATTTCAGACGTTTTCGGTACTTAGAAAAACTCTTACGATTTCGATACTTATTAAACATTCAGAAGTTCTTCTGAATTTTTCAAATTTAAAACCGTTTGAAAATATTACTAATTTTGATATACCATGAAATATTTCTAAGCACGAAAATCTTCTGAATTTTTCAAAGTCAAAACCGTTTGAAAATATTACTAAGTTTGAAATACCATGAAATATTTCTAAGTACGAAAATCTTCTGAATTTCTCAAAGTCAAAACCGTTTGAAAATATTACTAAGTTTGAAATACCATGAAATATTTCTAAGTACGAAAATCTTCTGAATTTTTCAAAGTCAAAACCGTTTGAAAATATTACTAAGTCTGAAATACCATGAAATATTTCTTAGTACGAAAAGCTTCTGAATAAGTCAAAACCGTTTGAAAATATTTCTAAGTTTGAAATACCATGAAATATTTCAATGTACGAAAATCTTCTGAATTTTTCAAAATCAAAACCGTTTGAAAATATTACTAAGTTTAAAATACCATGAAATATTTCTAAGTACGAAAATCTTCTGAATTTTTCAAAGTCAAAACCGTTTGAAAATATTACTAAGTTTGAAATACCATGAAATATTTCTAAGTACGAAAATCTTCTGAATTTTTCAAAGTCAAAACCGTTTGAAAATATTACTAAGTTTGAAATACCATGAAATATTTCCAAGTACAAAAAACTTCTGAATTTTTAAAAGTCAAAACCGTTTGAAAATATTACTAAGTTTGAAATACCATGAAATATTTCTAAGTACGAAAATCTTCTGAAATTTTCAAAGTCAAAACCGTTTGAAAATATTACTAAGTTTGAAATACCGTGAAATATTTCTAAGTACGAAAAACTTCTGAATTTTTCAAAGTCAAAACCGTTTGAAAATATTACTAAGTTTGAAATACCATGAAATATTTCTAAGTACGAAAATCTTCTGAATTTTTCAAAGTCAAAACCGTTTGAAAATATTACTAAGTCTGAAATACCATGAAATATTTCTTAGTACAAAAAGCTTCTGAATAAGTCAAAACCGTTTGAAAATATTTCTAAGTTTGAAATACCATGAAATATTTCAATGTACGAAAATCTTCTGAATTTTTCAAAGTCAAAACCGTTTGAAAATATTACTAAGTTTGAAATACCATGAAATATTTCTAAGTACAAAAAACTTCTGAATTTTTAAAAGTCAAAACCGTTTGAAAATATTACTAATTTTGATATACCATGAAATATTTCTAAGTACGAAAATCGTCTGAATTTTTCAAAGTCAAAACCGTTTGAAAATATTACTAAGTTTGAAATACCATGAAATATTTCTAAGTACGAAAATCTTCTGAATTTCTCAAAGTCAAAACCGTTTGAAAATATTACTAAGTTTGAAATACCATGAAATATTTCTTAGTACGAAAAGCTTCTAAATAAGTCAAAACCGTTTGAAAATATTTCTAAGTTTGAAATACCATGAAATATTTCAATGTACGAAAATCTTCTGAATTTTTCAAAGTCAAAACCGTTTGAAAATATTACTAAGTTTAAAATACCATGAAATATTTCTAAGTACGAAAATCTTCTGAATTTTTCAAAGTCAAAACCGTTTGAAAATATTACTAAGTTTGAAATACCATGAAATATTTCTAAGTACGAAAATCTTCTGAATTTTTCAAAGTCAAAACCGTTTGAAAATATTACTAAGTTTGAAATACCATGAAATATTTCTAAGTACAAAAAACTTCTGAATTTTTAAAAGTCAAAACCGTTTGAAAATATTACTAAGTTTGAAATACCATGAAATATTTCTAAGTACGAAAACCTTCTGAATTTTTTAAAGTCAAAACCGTTTGAAAATATTACTAAGTTAGAAATACCATAAAATATTTCTAAGTACGAAAATCTTCCGAAATTTTCAAAGTCAAAACCGTTTGAAAATATTACTAAGTTTGAAATACCATGAAATATTTCTAAGTACGAAAATCTTCTGAATTTTTCAAAGTCAACACCGCTTGAAAATATTTCTATGTTTGAAATACCATGAAATATTTCTAAGTACGAAAATCTTCTGAATTTTTCAAAGTCAAAACCGTTTGAAAATATTACTAAGTTTGAAATACCATGAAATATTTCTAAGTACGAAAATCCTCTGAATTTTTCAAAGTCAAAACCGTTTGAAAATATTGCTAAGTTTGAAATACCATGAAATATTTCTAAGTACGAAAATCTTCTGAATTCCCGCACAAAGTTCATTTTCCAAGCGAAGAATTTTTCTCCCGGGCTGTGGCCGTCGACGTAAGCATCCCCGGCCTCTCGTCGAGGAAATTTAAATCTGAACGGCAAACGCATATTGGCCTTTCCGGGCTCGCTCGGGCTTCGTCTCAGACTTCCCGTCGCCGGACTTAGAAGAATTTCCACAATTTTCGAGACTTAGAAAAATTTCGGAAAAAATTGGACTTTGACAAAAAAAACACTCTAAAACTAATTAAAAAAAAAGTAACTAAAAATTACTATTACATAATTATAATTAAAAATATTATTTATATACATTTATCATATATAAATTTCATATTAAAATAATTTAAAATAATTTAAAAAAAATAACATAAAATTATTATTATATAATTATATTACCAAATTTATATTATATAACTATTATTAAAAATTATATTTTTATACATTATATTATATACATTTTTTATTAAAAGATTTTAAAATTTAACTATTATTATACATCTTTTAAAACCAATTTTGATAATAAACACATTGTTGCGAACAACATTATATTTATATTATATTATAAAGTTTCTTCATTATTACAATGTCAATAACTAATGTTTTTAGGCAACAATGTTACGATATTTGAAGTGTTTACGTCAGGTCTAACAGATCTTTCGAGTTTCTTTGCATAAGTGCTTTAATTGCTTAATTTGCTTTTTTTTTAGTCAGAAGTTTTCGGTACTTAGAAAAATTCTGCCGATTTCGGTACTCCCGGGCGGTGGCCGTCGACGTCCGCATCCCCAGCCTCTCACCGAGGAAATTTAAATTTGAACGGAAAACGCATATCGGCCTTTCCGGCCTCGCTCGGGCTTCGTCTCAGACTTCCCGTCGCCGGACTTAGAAGAATTTCCACAATTTTCGAGACTTAGAAAAATTTCGGAAAAAATTTTCGGTACTTAGAAATATTCTGTCGATTTCGGTACTTAGAAAAATTCAGTCGATTTCGGTACTTAGAAAAATTCTGTTGAATTTGGTACTTAGAAAAATTCCGTCGATTTCGGTACTTTGAAAAGACTCAGAAGTTTTCGGTACTTAGAAAATTTCTGACGTTTTCGGTACTTAGAAAAATTCTGATGATTTCGGTTCTTAGAAAAATTCTGACGATTTCGGTACTTAGAAAAATTCTGCCGATTTCGGTGGTTAGAAAATTCAGACGATTTCGGTACTTTGAAAAATTCTGCCTTTTTCGGTACTTTGAAAAGACTCAGAAGTTTGCAGTACTTAGAAAATTTCTGACGTTTTCGGTACTTAGAAAAATTCTTTTGATTTCGGTACTTAGAAAATTTCTGTCTTTTTCGGTACTTTGAAAAGACTCAGAAGTTTTCGGTACTTAGTAAATTTCTGACGTTCTGCCTTTTTCGGTACTTTGAAAAGACTCAGAAGTTTTCGGTACTTAGAAAAATTCTGTCGATTTCGGTACTTAGAAAACATTCAGAAGTCTTCGGTACTTATAACATTTCTGACGTTTTCGGTACTTAGAAAAATTCTTACGATTTTGATACTTATTAAACATTCAGAAGTTTTCGGTACTTAGAAAAATTCTGCCGATTTCGGTACTTAGAAAATTCTGACGATTTCGGTACTTTGAAAAATTCTGCCTTTTTCGGTACTTTGAAAAGACTCAGAAGTTTTCGGTAGTTAGAAAATTTCTGCCTTTTTCGGTACTTAGAAAAATTCTTTTGATTTCGGTACTTAGAAAAATTCTGTCGATTTCGGAACTTAGAAAAATTCTGATGATTTCGGTACTTAGAAAATTCTGACGATTTCGGTACTTTGAAAAATTCTGCCTTTTTCGGTACTTTGAAAAGACTCAGAAGTTTTCGGTACTTAGAAAATTTCTGATGATTTCGGTACTTAGAAAAATTCTGACGATTTCGGTACTTAGAAAATTCTGACGATTTCTGTACTTAGAAAAATTCTGATGACTTCGGATCTTACAAAATTTCTGACCTTTTCGGTACTTAGAAAATTTCTGACGTTTTCGGTACTTAGAAAAATTCTGTCGATTTCGGTACTTAGAAAACATTCAGAAGTTTTCGGTACTTTGAAAAGACTTAGAAGTTTGCAGTACTTAGAAAATTTCTGACGATTTCGGTACTTCGAAAAATTCTAACGATTTCGGTTTTTAAAAAAATTCTGGTGATTTCGGATCTTGGAAAATTTCTGACCTTTTCGGTACTTAGAAAATATCTGACGTTTTCGATACTTAGAAAATTTCTGACGTTTTCGGTACTTAGAAAAATTCTGATGATTTCGGTACTTAGAAAAATTCTGACGATTTCGGTACTTAGAAAAATTCTGCCGATTTCGGTACTTAGAAAATTCTGCCTTTTTCGGTACTTTGAAAAGACTCAGAAGTTTTCGGTAGTTAGAAAATTTCTGCCTTTTTCGGTACTTTGAAAAGACTCGGAAGTTTTCGGTACTTAGAAAATTTCTGACGATTTCGGTACTTAGAAAATTTATGATGATTTCGGTACTTAGAAAAATTCTGACGATTTCGGTACTTAGAAAAATTCTGCCGATTTCGGTACTTAGAAAATTTCTGCCTTTTTCGGTACTTAGAAAACATTCAGAAGTTTTCGGTACTTAGAAAAATTCTGTCGAATTCGGTACTTTGAAAATTTCAGACGTTTTCGGTACTTAGAAAAACTCTTACGATTTCGATACTTATTAAACATTCAGAAGTTCTTCTGAATTTTTCAAATTTAAAACCGTTTGAAAATATTACTAATTTTGATATACCATGAAATATTTCTAAGCACGAAAATCTTCTGAATTTTTCAAGGTCAAAACCGTTTGAAAATATTACTAAGTTTGAAATACCATGAAATATTTCTAAGTACGAAAATCTTCTGAATTTCTCAAAGTCAAAACCGTTTGAAAATATTACTAAGTTTGAAATACCATGAAATATTTCTAAGTACGAAAATCTTCTGAATTTTTCAAAGTCAAAACCGTTTGAAAATATTACTAAGTCTGAAATACCAAGAAATATTTCTTAGTACGAAAAGCTTCTGAATAAGTCAAAACCGTTTGAAAATATTTCCAAGTTTGAAATACCATGAAATATTTCAATGTACGAAAATCTTCTGAATTTTTCAAAGTCAAAACCGTTTGAAAATATTACTAAGTTTAAAATACCATGAAATATTTCTAAGTACGAAAATCTTCTGAATTTTTCAAAGTCAAAACCGTTTGAAAATATTACTAAGTTTGAAATACCATGAAATATTTCTAAGTACGAAAATCTTCTGAATTTTTCAAAGTCAAAACCGTTTGAAAATATTACTAAGTTTGAAATACCATGAAATATTTCCAAGTACAAAAAACTTCTGAATTTTTAAAAGTCAAAACCGTTTGAAAATATTACTAAGTTTGAAATACCATGAAATATTTCTAAGTACGAAAATCTTCTGAAATTTTCAAAGTCAAAACCGTTTGAAAATATTACTAAGTTTGAAATACCGTGAAATATTTCTAAGTACGAAAAACTTCTGAATTTTTCAAAGTCAAAACCGTTTGAAAATATTACTAAGTTTGAAATACCATGAAATATTTCTAAGTACGAAAATCTTCTGAATTTTTCAAAGTCAAAACCGTTTGAAAATATTACTAAGTCTGAAATACCATGAAATATTTCTTAGTACAAAAAGCTTCTGAATAAGTCAAAACCGTTTGAAAATATTTCTAAGTTTGAAATACCATGAAATATTTCAATGTACGAAAATCTTCTGAATTTTTCAAAGTCAAAACCGTTTGAAAATATTACTAAGTTTGAAATACCATGAAATATTTCTAAGTACAAAAAACTTCTGAATTTTTAAAAGTCAAAACCGTTAGAAAATATTACTAATTTTGATATACCATGAAATATTTCTAAGTACGAAAATCGTCTGAATTTTTCAAAGTCAAAACCGTTTGAAAATATTACTAAGTTTGAAATACCATGAAATATTTCTAAGTACGAAAATCTTCTGAATTTCTCAAAGTCAAAACCGTTTGAAAATATTACTAAGTTTGAAATACCATGAAATATTTCTTAGTACGAAAAGCTTCTAAATAAGTCAAAACCGTTTGAAAATATTTCTAAGTTTGAAATACCATGAAATATTTCAATGTACGAAAATCTTCTGAATTTTTCAAAGTCAAAACCGTTTGAAAATATTACTAAGTTTAAAATACCATGAAATATTTCTAAGTACGAAAATCTTCTGAATTTTTCAAAGTCAAAACCGTTTGAAAATATTACTAAGTTTGAAATACCATGAAATATTTCTAAGTACGAAAATCTTCTGAATTTTTCAAAGTCAAAACCGTTTGAAAATATTACTAAGTTTGAAATACCATGAAATATTTCTAAGTACAAAAAACTTCTGAATTTTTAAAAGTCAAAACCGTTTGAAAATATTACTAAGTTTGAAATACCATGAAATATTTCTAAGTACGAAAATCTTCTGAAATTTTCAAAGTCAAAACCGTTTGAAAATATTACTAAGTTTGAAATACCATGAAATATTTCTAAGTACGAAAATCTTCTGAATTTTTCAAAGTCAAAACCGTTTGAAAATATTACTAAGTTTGACATACCATGAAATATTTCTAAGTACGAAAATCTTCTGAATTTTTCAAAGTTAAAACCGTTTGAAAATATTACTAAGTTTGAAATACCATGAAATATTTCTAAGTACGAAAATCCTCTGAATTTTTCAAAGTCAAAACCGTTTGAAAATATTGCTAAGTTTGAAATACCATGAAATATTTCTAAGTACGAAAATCTTCTGAATTCCCGCACAAAGTTCATTTTCCAAGCGAAGAATTTTTCTCCCGGGCTGTGGCCGTCGACGTCCGCATCCCCGGCCTCTCGTCGAGGAAATTTAAATTTGAACGGCAAACGCATATTGGCCTTTCCGGGCTCGCTCGGGCTTCGTCTCAGACTTCCCGTCGCCGGACTTAGAAGAATTTCCACAATTTTCGAGACTTAGAAAAATTTCGGAAAAAATTTTCGGTACTTAGAAATATTCTGTTGAATTTGGTACTTAGAAAAATTCCGTCGATTTCGGTACTTTGAAAAGACTCAGAAGTTTTCGGTACTTAGAAAATTTCTGACGTTTTCGGTACTTAGAAAAATTCTGATGATTTCGGTTCTTAGAAAAATTCTGACGATTTCGGTACTTAGAAAAATTCTGCCGATTTCGGTGGTTTGAAAATTCAGACGATTTCGGTACTTTGAAAAATTCTGCCTTTTTCGGTACTTTGAAAAGACTCAGAAGTTTGCAGTACTTAGAAAATTTCTGACGTTTTCGGTACTTAGAAAAATTCTTTTGATTTCGGTACTTAGAAAATTTCTGTCTTTTTCGGTACTTTGAAAAGACTCAGAAGTTTTCGGTACTTAGTAAATTTCTGACGTTCTGCCTTTTTCGGTACTTTGAAAAGACTCAGAAGTTTTCGGTACTTAGAAAAATTCTGTCGATTTCGGTACTTAGAAAACATTCAGAAGTCTTCGGTACTTATAAAATTTCTGACGTTTTCGGTACTTAGAAAAATTCTTACGATTTCGATACTTATTAAACATTCAGAAGTTTTCGGTACTTAGAAAAATTCTGCCGATTTCGGTACTTAGAAAATTCTGACGATATCGGTACTTTGAAAAATTCTGCCTTTTTCGGTACTTTGAAAAGACTCAGAAGTTTTCGGTAGTTAGAAAATTTCTGCCTTTTTCGGTACTTAGAAAAATTCTTTTGATTTCGGTACTTAGAAAAATTCTGTCGATTTCGGAACTTAGAAAAATTCTGATGATTTCGGTACTTAGAAAATTCTGACGATTTCGGTACTTTGAAAAATTCTGCCTTTTTCGGTACTTTGAAAAGACTCAGAAGTTTTCGGTACTTAGAAAATTTCTGATGATTTCGGTACTTAGAAAAATTCTGACGATTTCGGTACTTAGAAAATTCTGACGATTTCTGTACTTAGAAAAATTCTGATGACTTCGGATCTTACAAAATTTCTGACCTTTTCGGTACTTAGAAAATTTCTGACGTTTTCGGTACTTAGAAAAATTCTGTCGATTTCGGTACTTAGAAAACATTCAGAAGTTTTCGGTACTTTGAAAAGACTTAGAAGTTTGCAGTACTTAGAAAATTTCTGACGATTTCGGTACTTAGAAAAATTCTAACGATTTCGGTTTTTAAAAAAATTCTGGTGATTTCGGATCTTAGAAAATTTCTGACCTTTTCGGTACTTAGAAAATATCTGACGTTTTCGATACTTAGAAAATTTCTGACGTTTTCGGTACTTAGAAAAATTCTGATGATTTCGGTACTTAGAAAAATTCTGACGATTTCGGTACTTAGAAAAATTCTGCCGATTTCGGTACTTAGAAAATTTTGACGATTTCGGTACTTTGAAAAATTCTGCCTTTTTCGGTACTTTGAAAAGACTCAGAAGTTTTCGGTAGTTAGAAAATTTCTGCCTTTTTCGGTACTTTGAAAAGACTCGGAAGTTTTCGGTACTTAGAAAATTTCTGACGATTTCGGTACTTAGAAAAATTATGATGATTTCGGTACTTAGAAAAATTCTGACGATTTCGGTACTTAGAAAAATTCTGCCGATTTCGGTACTTAGAAAATTTCTGCCTTTTTCGGTACTTAGAAAACATTCAGAAGTTTTCGGTACTTAGAAAAATTCTGTCGAATTCGGTACTTAGAAAAATTCTGTTGATTTCGGTACTTTGAAATATTCTGCCTTTTTCGGTACTTAGAAAAATTCTGCCTTTTTCGGTACTTTGAAAATTTCAGACGTTTTCGGTACTTAGAAAAACTCTTACGATTTCGATACTTATTAAACATTCAGAAGTTCTTCTGAATTTTTCAAATTTAAAACCGTTTGAAAATATTACTAAGTTTGAAATACCATGAAATATTTCTAAGTACGAAAATCTTCTGAATTTTTCAAAGTCAAAACCGTTTGAAAATATTACTAATTTTGATATACCATGAAATATTTCTAAGTACGAAAATCTTCTGAATTTTTCAAAGTCAAAACCGTTTGAAAATATTACTAAGTTTGAAATACCATGAAATATTTCTAAGTACGAAAATCTTCTGAATTTCTCAAAGTCAAAACCGTTTGAAAATATTACTAAGTTTGAAATACCATGAAATATTTCTAAGTACGAAGATCTTCTGAATTTTTCAAAGTCAAAATTGTTTGAAAATATTACTAAGTCTGAAATACCATGAAATATTTCTTAGTACGAAAAGCTTCTGAATAAGTCAAAACCGTTTGAAAATATTTCTAAGTTTGAAATCCCATGAAATATTTCAATGTACGAAAATCTTCTGAATTTTTCAAAGTCAAAACCGTTTGAAAATATTACTAAGTTTAAAATACCATGAAATATTTCTAAGTACGAAAATCTTCTGAATTTTTCAAAGTCAAAACCGTTTGAAAATATTACTAAGTTTGAAATACCATGAAATATTTCTAAGTACGAAAATCTTCTGAATTTTTCAAAGTCAAAACCGTTTGAAAATATTACTAAGTTTGAAATACCATGAAATATTTCTAAGTACGAAAATCTTCTGAATTTCTCAAAGTCAAAACCGTTTGAAAATATTACTAAGTTTGAAATACCATGAAATATTTCTAAGTACGAAGATCTTCTGAATTTTTCAAAGTCAAAACCGTTTGAAAATATTACTAAGTCTGAAATACCATGAAATATTTCTTAGTACGAAAAGCTTCTGAATAAGTCAAAACCGTTTGAAAATATTTCTAAGTTTGAAATACCATGAAATATTTCAATGTACGAAAATCTTCTGAATTTTTCAAAGTCAAAACCGTTTGAAAATATTACTAAGTTTAAAATACCATGAAATATTTCTAAGTACGAAAATCTTCTGAATTTTTCAAAGTCAAAACCGTTTGAAAATATTACTAAGTTTGAAATACCATGAAATATTTCTAAGTACGAAAATCTTCTGAATTTTTCAAAGTCAAAACCGTTTGAAAATATTACTAAGTTTGAAATACCATGAAATATTTCCAAGTACAAAAAACTTCTGAATTTTTAAAAGGCAAAACCGTTTGAAAATATTACTAAGTTTGAAATACCATGAAATATTTCTAAGTACGAAAATCTTCTGAAATTTTCAAAGTCAAAACCGTTTGAAAATATTACTAAGTTTGAAATACCGTGAAATATTTCTAAGTACGAAAAACTTCTGAATTTTTCAAAGTCAAAACCGTTTGAAAATATTACTAAGTCTGAAATACCATGAAATATTTCTTAGTACAAAAAGCTTCTGAATAAGTCAAAACCGTTTGAAAATATTTCTAATTTTGAAATACCATGAAATATTTCAATGTACGAAAATCTTCTGAATTTTTCAAAGTCAAAACCGTTTGAAAATATTACTAAATTTGAAATACCATGAAATATTTCTAAGTGGAAAAAGCTTCAGAATTTTTCGAAGTCCAAAACATTTTGAAAATATTTCAAAGTCAAAAATAAGAAATCTTTTTTGAAATTCGAACACACGATCATCAAAAGACATGAAGGAAAAAAAAATTGAGAAATTCGCATACACGATCAATGAAACACATGAAAGAAAAAAAAAATTTAGGAATTCGCACGCACGATCAAGGAAAGACGAAGAAAAAAAAATTAGTGAAATTCGCACACACGATCAAGGAAAGACTTTTGAAGAAAGAAAAAAAAATTAGAAATTCGCACACACGATCAAGGAAAGACATGAAGAAAAAAAAAAATTGTGAAATTCGCACACACGATCAAGGAAAGACTTTTGAGGAAAGAAAAAAAAATTAGAAATTCGCACACACGATCAAGGAAAGACATAAAGAAAAAAAAATTTAGAAATTCGCACACACGATCAAATATTGTCTTTTAAAATAAAAAAAAATTTTACTTAATGATTCGAAAGACTCGATTCAAAGTACGAAATTCGCACACACGATCAAGGAAAGACTTTTGAAGAAAGAAAAAAAAATTAGAAATTCGCACACACGATCAAGGAAAGACATGAAGAAAAAAAAAAATTAGTGAAATTCGCACACACGATCAAGGAAAGACTTTTGAGGAAAGAAAAAAAAATTAGAAATTCGCACACACGATCAAGGAAAGACATAAAGAAAAAAAAATTTAGAAATTCGCACACACGATCAAATATTGTCTTTTAAAATAAAAAAAAATTTTACTTAATGATTCGAAAGACTCGATTCAAAGTACGAAATTCGCACACACGATCAAATAAGGCCTTAAAAAAATTTTTTTTACTTAATGATTCGAAAGACTCGATTCAAAGTACAAAATTCGCACACACGATCAAATAAGGTCTTAAAAAAATATTTTAAAAGTTTTAAAGCTTGAATGAAGCTTTACAAACCTTCCAGTCAGAGGACGAGTCTCAATAGATCGCAGTATGGTAGCTGCTCTACTACGTACAACACCCAGACTAGTACCTAAGTCGTCTACAGACGATTTGGCACCCGTGCATCACACCCACAGGGTTGGACTCGGAGCCGAGAGCGCGCTGTCTAGGCGCCCCCTAGAGTGCTCTAAATCGAACAGGCCTCGTCGCCGGGGTATTCCGCCCGCAAGGGAGGGTAGTACGCCCCGGCTAACTTTGCCATCGACGCGACGGATGCGAACGGTATCGTTGCAGTGACTAGACGGGATTCTGACTTAGAGGCCTTCAGTCATTATCCCACAGATGGTATCTTCGTACCACTGTTCATTCGACCAAATCATGTACCAAATGTACCCACACATGTACCAAATGTACCCACACTTTACCACAACCACTTTACCACAAAGGCGAGCCCTCGCCCTTGTCGAGACGAGAGCGTTGCGTTTCTTGAGACACGCTCACTGTGCCTCACATGTATAGTCCCGCACGAAGTTCATGTTCCAAGCGAAAGATTTTTCCCCAGGCGGTGGCCGTCGACGTCCGCATCCCCGGCCTCTCGCCGAGGAAATTTAAATTTGAACGGAAAACGCATATCGGCCTTTCCGGCCTCGCTCGGGCTTCGTCTCAGACTTCCCGTCGCCGGACTTAGAAGAATTTCCACAATTTTCGAGACTTAGAAAAATTTCGGAAAAAATTGGACTTTGACAAAAAAACACTCGAAAATTAATTAAAAAAAAATTAACTAAAAATTATTAGTACATAATTATAATTAAAAATATTATTTATATACATTTATCATATTATATAAATTTCATATTAAAATAATTTAAAATAATTAAAAGAAAATAACATAAAATTATTATTATATAATTATATTATCAAATTTATATTATATAACTATTATTAAAAATTATATTTTTATACATTATATTATATACATTTTTTATTAAAATATTTTAAAATTTAACTATTATTATACATCTTTTAAAACCAATTTTGATAATAAACACATTGTTTTATATTATAAAGTTTCTTCATTAGTACAATTGCTTTTAATTGCTTAATTTGCTTTTTTTTTATTTCTAAGTACGAAAATCTTCTGAACTTTTCAAAGTCAAAACCGTTTGAAAATATTACTAAGTTTGAAATACCATGAAATATTTCTAAGTACGAAAATCTTCTCAATTTTTCAAAATCAAAACAGTTTAAAAATATTACTAAGTTTGAAATACCATGAAATATTTCGAAATACGAAAACCTTCTGAATTTTTCCAAGTCAAAACCGTTTGAAAATATTACCTAGTTTGAAATACCATGAAATATTTCTAAGTACGAAAATTTTCGGAATTTTTTAAAGTCAAAACCGTTTGAAAATATTACTAAGTTTGAAATACCATAAAATATTTCTAAGGACGAAAATCTTCTGAATTTTTCAAAGTCAATACTGCTTGAAAATATTTCTATGTTTGAAATACCATGAAATATTTCTAAGTACGAAAATCTTCTGAATTTTTCAAAGTCAATACCGCTTGAAAATATTTCTAAGTTTGAAATACCATGAAATATTTCTAAGTACAAAAATCTTCGGAATTTTTCAAAGTCAAAACCGTTTGAAAATATTACTAAGTTTGAAATACCATGAAATATTTCTAAGTACGAAAATCTTCTGAATTTTTCAAAGTCAATACCGCTTGAAAATATTTCTAAGTTTGAAATACCATGAAATATTTCTAAGTACGAAAACCTTCTGAATTTTTTAAAGTCAATACTGCTTGAAAATATTTCTAAGTTTGAAATACCATGAAATATATCTAAGTATGAAAATCTTCTGAATTTTTCAAAGTCAATACCGCTTGAAAATATTTCTAAGTTTGAAATACCATGAAATATTTCTAAGTACAAAAATCTTCGGAATTTTTCAAAGTCAAAACCGTTTGAAAATATTACTAAGTTTGAAATACCATGAAATATTTCTAAGTACGAAAATCTTCTGAATTTTTTAAAGTCAATACCGCTGGAAAATATTTCTAAGTTTGAAATACCATGAAATATTTCTAAGTTCGAAAATCTTCTGAATTTTTTAAAGTCAAAACCGTTTGAAAATATTACTAAGTTAGAAATACCATGAAATATTTCTAAGTACGAAAATCTTCTGAATTTTTCAAAGTCAAAACCGTTTGAAAATATTACCTAGTTTGAAATACCATGAAATATTTCTAAGTACGAAAATCTTCGGAATTTTTTAAAGTCAAAACCGTTTGAAAATATTACTAAGTTTGAAATACCATAAAATATTTCTAAGGACGAAAATCTTCTGAATTTTTCAAAGTCAATACTGCTTGAAAATATTTCTATGTTTGAAATACCATAAAATATTTCTAAGTACGAAAATCTTCTGAATTTTTCAAAGTCAATACCGCTTGAAAATATTTCTAAGTTTGAAATACCATGAAATATTTCTAAGTACAAAAATCTTCGGAATTTTTCAAAGTCAAAACCGTTTGAAAATATTACTAAGTTTGAAATACCATGAAATATTTCTAAGTACGAAAATCTTCTGAATTTTTCAAAGTCAATACCGCTTGAAAATATTTCTAAGTTTGAAATACCATGAAATATTTCTAAGTACGAAAACCTTCTGAATTTTTTAAAGTCAATACTGCTTGAAAATATTTCTAAGTTTGAAATACCATGAAATATTTCTAAGTATGAAAATCTTCTGAATTTTTCAAAGTCAATACCGCTTGAAAATATTTCTAAGTTTGAAATACCATGAAATATTTCTAAGTACAAAAATCTTCGGAATTTTTCAAAGTCAAAACCGTTTGAAAATATTACCTAGTTTGAAATACCATGAAATATTTCTAAGTACGAAAATCTTCGGAATTTTTTAAAGTCAAAACCGTTTGAAAATATTTCTAAGTTTGAAATACCATGAAATATTTCTAAGTACGAAAATCTTCTGAATTTTTCAAAGTCAAAACCGTTTGAAAATATTACTAAGTTTGAAATACCATAAAATATTTCTAAGGACGAAAATCTTCTGAATTTTTCAAAGTCAATACTGCTTGAAAATATTTCTATGTTTGAAATACCGTGAAATATTTCTAAGTACGAAAATCTTCTGAATTTTTCAAAGTCAATACCGCTTGAAAATATTTCTAAGTTTGAAATACCATGAAATATTTCTAAGTTCGAAAATCTTCTGAATTTTTTAAAGTCAAAACCGTTTGAAAATATTACTAAGTTTGAAATACCATGAAATATTTCTAAGTACGAAAATCTTCTGAATTCCCGCACAAAGTTCATTTTCCAAGCGAAGAATTTTTCTCCCGGGCAGTGGCCGTCGACGTCCGCATCCCCAGCCTCTCGCCGAGGAAATTTAAATTTGAACGGCAAACGCATATCGGCCTTTCCGGCCTCGCTCGGGCTTCGTCTCAGACTTCCCGTCGCCGGACTTAGAAGAATTTCCACAATTTTCGAGACTTAGAAAAATTATATTTTTATACATTATATTATTAAAAATTATATTTTTATACATTATATTATATACATTTTTTATTAAAATATTTTAAAATTTAACTATTATTATACATCTTTTAAAACCAATTTTGATAATAAACACATTGTTTTATATTATAAAGTTTCTTCATTAGTACAATTGCTTTTAATTGCTTAATTTGCTTTTTTTTTATTTCTAAGTACGAAAATCTTCTGAACTTTTCAAAGTCAAAACCGTTTGAAAATATTACTAAGTTTGAAATACCATGAAATATTTCTAAGTACGAAAATCTTCTCAATTTTTCAAAATCAAAACAGTTTAAAAATATTACTAAGTTTGAAATACCATGAAATATTTCGAAATACGAAAACCTTCTGAATTTTTCCAAGTCAAAACCGTTTGAAAATATTACCTAGTTTGAAATACCATGAAATATTTCTAAGTACGAAAATTTTCGGAATTTTTTAAAGTCAAAACCGTTTGAAAATATTACTAAGTTTGAAATACCATAAAATATTTCTAAGGACGAAAATCTTCTGAATTTTTCAAAGTCAATACTGCTTGAAAATATTTCTATGTTTGAAATACCATGAAATATTTCTAAGTACGAAAATCTTCTGAATTTTTCAAAGTCAATACCGCTTGAAAATATTTCTAAGTTTGAAATACCATGAAATATTTCTAAGTACAAAAATCTTCGGAATTTTTCAAAGTCAAAACCGTTTGAAAATATTACTAAGTTTGAAATACCATGAAATATTTCTAAGTACGAAAATCTTCTGAATTTTTCAAAGTCAATACCGCTTGAAAATATTTCTAAGTTTGAAATACCATGAAATATTTCTAAGTACGAAAACCTTCTGAATTTTTTAAAGTCAATACTGCTTGAAAATATTTCTAAGTTTGAAATACCATGAAATATTTCTAAGTATGAAAATCTTCTGAATTTTTCAAAGTCAATACCGCTTGAAAATATTTCTAAGTTTGAAATACCATGAAATATTTCTAAGTACAAAAATCTTCGGAATTTTTCAAAGTCAAAACCGTTTGAAAATATTACTAAGTTTGAAATACCATGAAATATTTCTAAGTACGAAAATCTTCTGAATTTTTTAAAGTCAATACCGCTGGAAAATATTTCTAAGTTTGAAATACCATGAAATATTTCTAAGTTCGAAAATCTTCTGAATTTTTTAAAGTCAAAACCGTTTGAAAATATTACTAAGTTAGAAATACCATGAAATATTTCTAAGTACGAAAATCTTCTGAATTTTTCAAAGTCAAAACCGTTTGAAAATATTACCTAGTTTGAAATACCATGAAATATTTCTAAGTACGAAAATCTTCGGAATTTTTTAAAGTCAAAACCGTTTGAAAATATTACTAAGTTTGAAATACCATAAAATATTTCTAAGGACGAAAATCTTCTGAATTTTTCAAAGTCAATACTGCTTGAAAATATTTCTATGTTTGAAATACCATAAAATATTTCTAAGTACGAAAATCTTCTGAATTTTTCAAAGTCAATACCGCTTGAAAATATTTCTAAGTTTGAAATACCATGAAATATTTCTAAGTACAAAAATCTTCGGAATTTTTCAAAGTCAAAACCGTTTGAAAATATTACTAAGTTTGAAATACCATGAAATATTTCTAAGTACGAAAATCTTCTGAATTTTTCAAAGTCAATACCGCTTGAAAATATTTCTAAGTTTGAAATACCATGAAATATTTCTAAGTACGAAAACCTTCTGAATTTTTTAAAGTCAATACTGCTTGAAAATATTTCTAAGTTTGAAATACCATGAAATATTTCTAAGTATGAAAATCTTCTGAATTTTTCAAAGTCAATACCGCTTGAAAATATTTCTAAGTTTGAAATACCATGAAATATTTCTAAGTACAAAAATCTTCGGAATTTTTCAAAGTCAAAACCGTTTGAAAATATTACCTAGTTTGAAATACCATGAAATATTTCTAAGTACGAAAATCTTCGGAATTTTTTAAAGTCAAAACCGTTTGAAAATATTTCTAAGTTTGAAATACCATGAAATATTTCTAAGTACGAAAATCTTCTGAATTTTTCAAAGTCAAAACCGTTTGAAAATATTACTAAGTTTGAAATACCATAAAATATTTCTAAGGACGAAAATCTTCTGAATTTTTCAAAGTCAATACTGCTTGAAAATATTTCTATGTTTGAAATACCGTGAAATATTTCTAAGTACGAAAATCTTCTGAATTTTTCAAAGTCAATACCGCTTGAAAATATTTCTAAGTTTGAAATACCATGAAATATTTCTAAGTTCGAAAATCTTCTGAATTTTTTAAAGTCAAAACCGTTTGAAAATATTACTAAGTTTGAAATACCATGAAATATTTCTAAGTACGAAAATCTTCTGAATTCCCGCACAAAGTTCATTTTCCAAGCGAAGAATTTTTCTCCCGGGCAGTGGCCGTCGACGTCCGCATCCCCAGCCTCTCGCCGAGGAAATTTAAATTTGAACGGCAAACGCATATCGGCCTTTCCGGCCTCGCTCGGGCTTCGTCTCAGACTTCCCGTCGCCGGACTTAGAAGAATTTCCACAATTTTCGAGACTTAGAAAAATTATATTTTTATACATTATATTATTAAAAATTATATTTTTATACATTATATTATATACATTTTTTATTAAAATATTTTAAAATTTAACTATTATTATACATCTTTTAAAACCAATTTTGATAATAAACACATTGTTTTATATTATAAAGTTTCTTCATTAGTACAATTGCTTTTAATTGCTTAATTTGCTTTTTTTTTATTTCTAAGTACGAAAATCTTCTGAACTTTTCAAAGTCAAAACCGTTTGAAAATATTACTAAGTTTGAAATACCATGAAATATTTCTAAGTACGAAAATCTTCTCAATTTTTCAAAATCAAAACAGTTTAAAAATATTACTAAGTTTGAAATACCATGAAATATTTCGAAATACGAAAACCTTCTGAATTTTTCCAAGTCAAAACCGTTTGAAAATATTACCTAGTTTGAAATACCATGAAATATTTCTAAGTACGAAAATTTTCGGAATTTTTTAAAGTCAAAACCGTTTGAAAATATTACTAAGTTTGAAATACCATAAAATATTTCTAAGGACGAAAATCTTCTGAATTTTTCAAAGTCAATACTGCTTGAAAATATTTCTATGTTTGAAATACCATGAAATATTTCTAAGTACGAAAATCTTCTGAATTTTTCAAAGTCAATACCGCTTGAAAATATTTCTAAGTTTGAAATACCATGAAATATTTCTAAGTACAAAAATCTTCGGAATTTTTCAAAGTCAAAACCGTTTGAAAATATTACTAAGTTTGAAATACCATGAAATATTTCTAAGTACGAAAATCTTCTGAATTTTTCAAAGTCAATACCGCTTGAAAATATTTCTAAGTTTGAAATACCATGAAATATTTCTAAGTACGAAAACCTTCTGAATTTTTTAAAGTCAATACTGCTTGAAAATATTTCTAAGTTTGAAATACCATGAAATATTTCTAAGTATGAAAATCTTCTGAATTTTTCAAAGTCAATACCGCTTGAAAATATTTCTAAGTTTGAAATACCATGAAATATTTCTAAGTACAAAAATCTTCGGAATTTTTCAAAGTCAAAACCGTTTGAAAATATTACTAAGTTTGAAATACCATGAAATATTTCTAAGTACGAAAATCTTCTGAATTTTTTAAAGTCAATACCGCTGGAAAATATTTCTAAGTTTGAAATACCATGAAATATTTCTAAGTTCGAAAATCTTCTGAATTTTTTAAAGTCAAAACCGTTTGAAAATATTACTAAGTTAGAAATACCATGAAATATTTCTAAGTACGAAAATCTTCTGAATTTTTCAAAGTCAAAACCGTTTGAAAATATTACCTAGTTTGAAATACCATGAAATATTTCTAAGTACGAAAATCTTCGGAATTTTTTAAAGTCAAAACCGTTTGAAAATATTACTAAGTTTGAAATACCATAAAATATTTCTAAGGACGAAAATCTTCTGAATTTTTCAAAGTCAATACTGCTTGAAAATATTTCTATGTTTGAAATACCATAAAATATTTCTAAGTACGAAAATCTTCTGAATTTTTCAAAGTCAATACCGCTTGAAAATATTTCTAAGTTTGAAATACCATGAAATATTTCTAAGTACAAAAATCTTCGGAATTTTTCAAAGTCAAAACCGTTTGAAAATATTACTAAGTTTGAAATACCATGAAATATTTCTAAGTACGAAAATCTTCTGAATTTTTCAAAGTCAATACCGCTTGAAAATATTTCTAAGTTTGAAATACCATGAAATATTTCTAAGTACGAAAACCTTCTGAATTTTTTAAAGTCAATACTGCTTGAAAATATTTCTAAGTTTGAAATACCATGAAATATTTCTAAGTACAAAAATCTTCGGAATTTTTCAAAGTCAAAACCGTTTGAAAATATTACCTAGTTTGAAATACCATGAAATATTTCTAAGTACGAAAATCTTCGGAATTTTTTAAAGTCAAAACCGTTTGAAAATATTTCTAAGTTTGAAATACCATGAAATATTTCTAAGTACGAAAATCTTCTGAATTTTTCAAAGTCAAAACCGTTTGAAAATATTACTAAGTTTGAAATACCATAAAATATTTCTAAGGACGAAAATCTTCTGAATTTTTCAAAGTCAATACTGCTTGAAAATATTTCTATGTTTGAAATACCGTGAAATATTTCTAAGTACGAAAATCTTCTGAATTTTTCAAAGTCAATACCGCTTGAAAATATTTCTAAGTTTGAAATACCATGAAATATTTCTAAGTTCGAAAATCTTCTGAATTTTTTAAAGTCAAAACCGTTTGAAAATATTACTAAGTTTGAAATACCATGAAATATTTCTAAGTACGAAAATCTTCTGAATTCCCGCACAAAGTTCATTTTCCAAGCGAAGAATTTTTCTCCCGGGCAGTGGCCGTCGACGTCCGCATCCCCAGCCTCTCGCCGAGGAAATTTAAATTTGAACGGCAAACGCATATCGGCCTTTCCGGCCTCGCTCGGGCTTCGTCTCAGACTTCCCGTCGCCGGACTTAGAAGAATTTCCACAATTTTCGAGACTTAGAAAAATTTCGGAAAAAATTGGACTTTGACAAAAAAACACTCGAAAACTAATTTAAAAAAAATGTAACTAAAAATTATTATTACATAATTATAATTAAAAATATTATTTATATACATTTATCATATTATATAAATTTCATATTAAAATAATTTAAAATAATTACAAAAAAATAACATAAAATTATTATTATATAATTATATTATCAAATTTATATTATATAACTATTATTAAAAATTATATTTTTATGCATTATATTATACACATTTTTTATTAAAATATTTTAAAATTTAACTATTATTATACATTTTTTAAAACCAATTTTGATAATAAACACATTGTTGCGAACAACATTATATTTATATTATATTATAAAGTTTCTTCATAAGTACAATGTCAATAAATAATGTTTTTAGGCAACAATGTTACGATATTTGAAGTGTTTACGTCTGGTCTAACAGGTCTTTCGAGTTTCTTTGCATAAGTGCTTTTAATTGCTTAATTTGCTTTTTTTTTTATTTAAATTATCTAAATGCAATCAATAAATATTCAATTAAAAACCAAAAAAAAATTTTTTTTGAATATTTCGGCAAATGAGTGCCAGCGTAATCGGGAACTTTAAATAATTAAATATAATACAAAATATGAGTGTTGACAAGATCTGAGCATCGCACGGTGACCAGAGAGAGCTGTTATACCAGTTCAGACACGTCAAAAAATTTTCCCGATTTCGAAAGTTAGCGATGAAATTCATTTGCATTAAATTGCATGCTAAAATGTAAAATTTAGATAGGGACAGAAGGGAATCTCGTTACCCCATTCTTGCGCATCACTAATTAGTTCAGGAGACATCTGGTATCCTTAAGACATTCATAGTATCTCCCGCCGTTAACAAAATTACACGTCCATGCAGTCCAACTAGAGGCGAAACGGAGTCTCGTAACTTTTTTTTAAATTAGGCAATAAATGCAATTTTTTTAGAAACTAGTGAAAGAAATAATCTCTTTTCATTTAATATATATTAAATTAAAAACTAAAAAAAAATTTTTTTTTTCTCGAGATTTTTGGCAAATAAGGGCCAGCGTAGTCGAGAACTTTAAATTATTAAATATAAGACAAAATATACAGATTTCCATGATTTGAGCATCGTTTGGTAACCAGAGAGATTCCTTATTAGGTTTTTTCATTCCTTATTATTTTTTCTTTCATTGTTAAAAGCTAAAAATTAGAATCTAAAATTTATTATGATTTAAATAGTTGTGTGATATTTGCTTCAAAATAATAAATTTAAAATGAAATGATAATGAAGAAAGAAAAAAATTTAGAAATTGTCACACACGATCTCAAAACCGTTTAAAAATATTACTAAGTCTGAAATACCATGAAATATTTCTAAGTACGAAAATCTTCTGAATTTTTCAAAACATTCAGAAGTTTTCGGTACTTAAAAAATTTCTGCCTTTTTCGGTACTTAGAAAACATTCAGAAGTTTCCGGTACTTAGAAAAATTCTGTCGAATTCGGTACTTAGAAAAATTCTGCTGATTTCGGTACTTAGAAAAATTCTGACGATTTCGGTTTTTAGAAAAATTCTGGTGATTTCGGATCTTAGAAAATTTCTGACCTTTTCGGTACTTAGAAAATATATGACGTTTTCGGTACATAGAAAAATTCTGTCGATTTCGGTTCTTAGAAAATTTCTGCCTTTTTCGGTACTTTGAAAAGACTCGGATGTTTTCGGTACTTAGTAAATTTCTGACGTTCTGCCTTTTTCGGTACTTTGAAAAGACTCAGAAGTTTTCGGTACTTAGAAAATTTCTGACGTTTTCGGTACTTAGAAGAATTCTGATGATTTCGGTACTTAGAAAATTTCTGACCTTATCGGTATTTAGAAAATTTCAGACGATTTCGGTACTTAGAAAAATTCAGACGATTTCGGTGCTTAGAAAATTTCGGCCTTTTTCGGTACTTAGAAAACATTCAGAAGTTTTCGATACTTAGAAAAATACTGTTGATTTTGGTACTTAGAAAAATTCTGTTGATTTCGGTACTTAGAAAAATTCTGTCGATTTCGGTACTTAGAAAAATTCTGTTGATTTTGGTACTTAGAAAAATTCTGACGATTTCGGTACTTAGAAAATTCTGACGATTTCGGAACTTAGAAAACAATCAGAAGTTTTCGGTACTTAGAAAATTTCTGACCTTTTCGGTACTTAGAAAATATCTGACGTTTTCGGTACTTAGAAAATTTCTGTCGATTTCGGTACTTAGAAAAATTTTGTCGAATTCGGTACTTAGAAAAATTCTGTCGAATTTGGTACTTAGAAAAATTCTGTTGATTTCGGTACTTATAAAAATTCTGTCGATTTCGGTACTTAGAAAAATTCTGTTGATTTCGGTACTTAGAAAATTTCTGCCTTTTTCGGTACTTTGAAAATTTCAGACGTTTTCGGTACTTAGAAAAATTCTGATGATTTCGGATCTTAAAAAATTTCTGACCTTTTCGGTACTTTGAAAATTTCTGATGATTTCGGATCTTAGAAAATTTCTGACCTTTTCTGTCCTTAGAAAATTGCTGACGTTTTCGGTACTTAGAAAACATTCAGAAGTTTTCGGTACTTAGAAAATTTCTGCCTTTTTCGGTACTTCGAAAATTTCGGACCTTTTCGATACTTAGAAAATATCTGACGTTTTCGGTACTTAGAAAATTTCTGCCTTTTTCGGTACTTTGAAAAGACTCAGAAGTTTTCGGTACTTAGAAAATTTCTGTCGTTTTCGGTACTTAGAAAAATTTTTACGATTTCGATACTTATTAAACATTCAGAAGTTTTCGGTACTTAGAAAAATTTTGCCGATTGCGGTACGTAGAAAATTTCTGACGTTTTCGGTACTTAGAAAATTCTGACGATTTCGGTACTTAGAATATTTCTGACGTTAGCGGTACTTAGAAAAAATCTTAGGATTTCGATACTTGATAAACATTCAGAAGTTTTCGGTACTTAGAAAAATTCTGCCGATTTCGGTACTTAGAAAAATTCTGTTGATTTCGGTACTTAGAAAAATTCTGTCGATTTCGGTACTTAGAAAACATTCAGAAGTTTTCGGTACTTAGAAAAATTCTGATGACTTCGGATCTTACAAAATTTCTGACGTTTTCGGTACTTAGAAAAATTCTGTCGATTTCGGTACTTAGAAAACATTCAGAAGTTTTCGGTACTTAGAAAAATTCTGTCGAATTCGGTACTTTGAAAAGACTCAGAAGTTTGCAGTACTTAGAAAATTTCTGACGATTTCGGGACTTAGAAAAATTCTGCCGATTTCGGTACTTAGAAAAATTCTAACGATTTCGGTTTTTTAAAAAATTCTGGTGATTTCGGATCTTGGAAAATTTCTGACCTTTTCGGTACTTAGAAAATATCTGACGTTTTCGGTACTTAGAAAATTTCTGACGTTTTCGGTACTTAGAAAAATTCTGATGATTTCGGTACTTAGAAAAATTCTGACGATTTCGGTACTTAGAGAAATTCTGCCGATTTCGGTACTTAGGAAATTCTGACGATTTCGGTACTTTGAAAAATTCTGCCTTTTTCGGTACAGTCGTCCTCACTTAATCGCCCCTCGGATAATCGAATAACCCGCTTATACGAATAAAATTTAATGGAACCAAATCATTTTATATTAAACTAATGTTAAATTGTCCCGTTTAAACGTTATTTGTTGTTTTTTGCCCCCGCTTAATTGCATAAAGAAGTGGTACTGAAATAAAAAAAATTTGTTTATTTTTGAGAAATGTTTCACCAACTAAAATACAATTTCCCTTTTTAAGATAAGGATACAAGATGGTAATTTCAATAGGGACTTCTTATTCATTAGTAGGTGTTTGGGATGAAGTTGAAAAATTAATCGAATCTTGTTGCCAGTTATACATTGGAATAAACAAAGGGTGTTTTACTCCTCTTTGACTTACTTCACTCGCACATCATTTAGTATGTGAAAAAGATATAGAGTGATTTGTTTTTAGGTCAAGACTTGTGGTCTCCTCTTGATGCATTATTAAGTTTTAAAAACTTAATACACTAGTGTAAAGAATGTTTTCTCTTAAGTAGAATAATTGCTTAATCCTGAATATAATTTTGAGTTGGTTGCAAGTTAAGAGCGAAAAGGAATGATTTAAATTAATTGAAAAAAAAACAACAAAGAAACAAAGAATCTTAGAATCAAAAAATTTCAAAAAAATCCCCAACTAAAATAGCGCATTAATTAGGAATTTCTCAAATTTCGAAGATTTAAAAAAAAATTCTGAATGTGTTTAAAAGGAAGATGAACAAGTTATGAAAATTTTAGTAGAAACTAAAAGGGAAAATCTAATTTTGATAAATTGACGAATTAAACGGGTACAAAAAACAGTCTTCAATTATAGAATTTTTCAGATGGGATCAAATAATATTTTAATTCCAACATGATTCACCAAAATAGATAAAATTTTTATGTCACTTTGAATTATATTTTTTTATGATACTAAGGCAGAAAGTTTTAATTATAATTATTTATTGATCATAAAACTGAGTTTATTTAATCAAAACGCTACACTAAGCATTAAATAACATTAAAAAGAAAAATTTCACAAAAATTCAGAATTTAAGATTGAATATAGCACTCCCCTTTTAATCGAATAACCCGCTTAATAGCATAAACTTGGCTGGAACCGATGGTATTCCTTTAAGCGGGGTTGACTGTACTTTGAAAAGACTCAGAAGTTTTCGGTAGTTAGAAAATTTCTGCCTTTTTCGGTACTTTGAAAAGACTCGGAAGTTTTCGGTACTTAGAAGAATTCTGATGATTTCGGTACTTAGAAAATTTCTGACCTTTTCGGTACTTAGAAAATATCTGACGTTTTCGGTACTTAGAAAATTTCTGTCGATTTCGGTACTTAGAAAAATTTTGTCGAATTCGGTACTTAGAAAAATTCTGTCGAATTTGGTACTTAGAAAAATTCTGTTGATTTCGGTACTTATAAAAATTCTGTCGATTTCGGTACTTAGAAAAATTCTGTTGATTTCGGTACTTAGAAAATTTCTGCCTTTTTCGGTACTTTGAAAATTTCAGACGTTTTCGGTACTTAGAAAAATTCTGATGATTTCGGATCTTAAAAAATTTCTGACCTTTTCGGTACTTTGAAAATTTCTGATGATTTCGGATCTTAGAAAATTTCTGACCTTTTCTGTCCTTAGAAAATTGCTGACGTTTTCGGTACTTAGAAAACATTCAGAAGTTTTCGGTACTTAGAAAATTTCTGCCTTTTTCGGTACTTCGAAAATTTCGGACCTTTTCGATACTTAGAAAATATCTGACGTTTTCGGTACTTAGAAAATTTCTGCCTTTTTCGGTACTTTGAAAAGACTCAGAAGTTTTCGGTACTTAGAAAATTTCTGTCGTTTTCGGTACTTAGAAAAATTTTTACGATTTCGATACTTATTAAACATTCAGAAGTTTTCGGTACTTAGAAAAATTTTGCCGATTGCGGTACGTAGAAAATTTCTGACGTTTTCGGTACTTAGAAAATTCTGACGATTTCGGTACTTAGAATATTTCTGACGTTAGCGGTACTTAGAAAAAATCTTAGGATTTCGATACTTGATAAACATTCAGAAGTTTTCGGTACTTAGAAAAATTCTGCCGATTTCGGTACTTAGAAAAATTCTGTTGATTTCGGTACTTAGAAAAATTCTGTCGATTTCGGTACTTAGAAAACATTCAGAAGTTTTCGGTACTTAGAAAAATTCTGATGACTTCGGATCTTACAAAATTTCTGACGTTTTCGGTACTTAGAAAAATTCTGTCGATTTCGGTACTTAGAAAACATTCAGAAGTTTTCGGTACTTAGAAAAATTCTGTCGAATTCGGTACTTTGAAAAGACTCAGAAGTTTGCAGTACTTAGAAAATTTCTGACGATTTCGGGACTTAGAAAAATTCTGCCGATTTCGGTACTTAGAAAAATTCTAACGATTTCGGTTTTTTAAAAAATTCTGGTGATTTCGGATCTTGGAAAATTTCTGACCTTTTCGGTACTTAGAAAATATCTGACGTTTTCGGTACTTAGAAAATTTCTGACGTTTTCGGTACTTAGAAAAATTCTGATGATTTCGGTACTTAGAAAAATTCTGACGATTTCGGTACTTAGAGAAATTCTGCCGATTTCGGTACTTAGGAAATTCTGACGATTTCGGTACTTTGAAAAATTCTGCCTTTTTCGGTACAGTCGTCCTCACTTAATCGCCCCTCGGATAATCGAATAACCCGCTTATACGAATAAAATTTAATGGAACCAAATCATTTTATATTAAACTAATGTTAAATTGTCCCGTTTAAACGTTATTTGTTGTTTTTTGCCCCCGCTTAATTGCATAAAGAAGTGGTACTGAAATAAAAAAAATTTGTTTATTTTTGAGAAATGTTTCACCAACTAAAATACAATTTCCCTTTTTAAGATAAGGATACAAGATGGTAATTTCAATAGGGACTTCTTATTCATTAGTAGGTGTTTGGGATGAAGTTGAAAAATTAATCGAATCTTGTTGCCAGTTATACATTGGAATAAACAAAGGGTGTTTTACTCCTCTTTGACTTACTTCACTCGCACATCATTTAGTATGTGAAAAAGATATAGAGTGATTTGTTTTTAGGTCAAGACTTGTGGTCTCCTCTTGATGCATTATTAAGTTTTAAAAACTTAATACACTAGTGTAAAGAATGTTTTCTCTTAAGTAGAATAATTGCTTAATCCTGAATATAATTTTGAGTTGGTTGCAAGTTAAGAGCGAAAAGGAATGATTTAAATTAATTGAAAAAAAAACAACAAAGAAACAAAGAATCTTAGAATCAAAAAATTTCAAAAAAATCCCCAACTAAAATAGCGCATTAATTAGGAATTTCTCAAATTTCGAAGATTTAAAAAAAAATTCTGAATGTGTTTAAAAGGAAGATGAACAAGTTATGAAAATTTTAGTAGAAACTAAAAGGGAAAATCTAATTTTGATAAATTGACGAATTAAACGGGTACAAAAAACAGTCTTCAATTATAGAATTTTTCAGATGGGATCAAATAATATTTTAATTCCAACATGATTCACCAAAATAGATAAAATTTTTATGTCACTTTGAATTATATTTTTTTATGATACTAAGGCAGAAAGTTTTAATTATAATTATTTATTGATCATAAAACTGAGTTTATTTAATCAAAACGCTACACTAAGCATTAAATAACATTAAAAAGAAAAATTTCACAAAAATTCAGAATTTAAGATTGAATATAGCACTCCCCTTTTAATCGAATAACCCGCTTAATAGCATAAACTTGGCTGGAACCGATGGTATTCCTTTAAGCGGGGTTGACTGTACTTTGAAAAGACTCAGAAGTTTTCGGTAGTTAGAAAATTTCTGCCTTTTTCGGTACTTTGAAAAGACTCGGAAGTTTTCGGTACTTAGAAAATTTCTGACGATTTCGGTACTTAGAAAAATTCTGACGATTTCGGTACTTAGAAAATTCTGACGATTTCGGTACTTAGAAACATTCTGATGATTTCGGATCTTAGAAAATTTCTGACCTTTTCGGTCCTTAGAAAATTTCTGACGTTTTCGGTACTTAGAAAACATTCAGAAGTTTTCGGTACTTAGAAAAATTCTGTCGATTTCGGTACTTAGAAAAATTCTGTTGATTTCGGTACTTGGAAAATTTCTGCCTTTTTCGGTACTTTGAAAAGACTCAGAAGTTTTCAGTACTTAGAAAGACTCAGACGTTTTCGGTACTTAGAAAAATTCTGCCGATTTCGGTACTTAGAAAATTCTGACGATTTCGGTACTTTGAAAAATTCTGCCTTTTTCGGTACTTTGAAAAGACTCAGAAGTTTTCGGTAGTTAGAAAATTTCTGCCTTTTTCGGTACTTAGAAAAATTCTTTTGATTTCGGTACTTAGAAAAATTCTGTCGATTTCGGAACTTAGAAAAATTCTGATGATTTCGGTACTTAGAAAATTCTGACGATTTCGGTACTTTGAAAAATTCTGCCTTTTTCGGTACTTTGAAAAGACTCAGAAGTTTTCGGTACTTAGAAAATTTCTGCCTTTTTCGGTACTTAGAAAAATTCTTTTGATTTCGGTACTTAGAAAAATTCTGTCGATTTCGGAACTTAGAAAAATTCTGATGATTTCGGTACTTAGAAAATTCTGACGATTTCGGTACTTTGAAAAATTCTGCCTTTTTCGGTACTTTAAAAAGACTCAGAAGTTTTCGGTACTTAGAAAATTTCTGATGATTTCGGTACTTAGAAAAATTCTGACGATTTCGGTACTTAGAAAATTCTGGCGATTTCTGTACTTAGAAAAATTCTGATGACTTCAGATCTTACAAAATTTCTGACCTTTTCGGTTCTTAGAAAATTTCTGACGTTTTCGGTACTTAGAAAAATTCTGTCGATTTCGGTACTTAGAAAACATTCAGAAGTTTTCGGTACTTAGAAAATTTCTGTCGAATTCGGTACTTTGAAAAGACTTAGAAGTTTGCAGTACTTAGAAAATTTCTGACGATTTCGGTACTTAGAAAAATTCTAACGATTTCGGTTTTTAAAAAAATTCTGGTGATTTCGGATCTTGGAAAATTTCTGACCTTTTCGGTACTTAGAAAAATTCCGACGATTTCGGTACTTAGAAAAATTCTGCCGATTTCGGTACTTAGAAAATTCTGACGGTTTCGGTACTTTGAAAAATTCTGCCTTTTTCGGTACTTTGAAAAGACTCAAAAGTTTTCGGTAGTTAGAAAATTTCTGCCTTTTTCGGTACTTTGAAAAGACTCGGAAGTTTTCGGTACTTAGAAAATTTCTGACGATTTCGGTAGTTAGTCCGTGGTCCAATTTAAAAATTATAGGTCAATATTAAGGTCCGATACCGTGCCGTTAGTTAACATAGAAAAATGTCTTTGAATTTTTAAAGCTTTTTAGAAGGCTTATTTCTTCATTTTAAGCTTCTCAGAACACTTTATTTGACATAGGCTTGCATAGTAAATTTTAGGGTCACGCTGTGTACCCCCTAATTGACCTATAATTATTTCCTGTGGCAGGGTACACTAATACCCTGTAATATAATACGTGGTCCAATTTCAAAATTATAGGTCAATATTAAGGTCCAATACCGTGCCGTTAGTTAACATAGAAAAATGTCTTTGAATTTTTAAAGCTTTTTAGAAGGCTTATTTCTTCATTTTAAGCTTCTCAGAACACTTTATTTGACATAGGCTTACATAGTGAACGTTAGGGTCTACAAAGTTTGAAATGCCATGAAATATTTCTAAGTACGAAATTCTTCTGAATTTTTCAAAGTCAAAACCGTTTGAAAATATTACTAAGTCAGAAATACCATGAAATATTTCTAAGTACGAAAATCTTCTGAATAAGTCAAAACCGTTTGAAAATATTTCTAAGTTTGAAATACCATGAAATATTTCTAAGTACGAAAATCTTCGGAATAAGTCAAAACCGTTTTAAAATATTTCTAAGTTTGAAATACCATGAAATATTTTTAAGTACGAAAATCTTCTGAATTTTTCAAAGTCAAAACCGTTTGAAAATATTACTAAGTTTAAAATACCATGAAATATTTCTAAGTACGAAAATCTTCTGAGTTTTTCAAAGTCAAAACCGTTTGAAAATATTACTAAGTTTGAAATGCCATGAAATATTTCTAAGTACGAAAATCTTCTGAATTTTTCAAAGTCAAAACCGTTTGGAAATATTACTAAGTCAGAAATACCATGAAATATTTCTAAGTACGAAAATCTTCTGAGTTTTTCAAAGTCAAAACCGTTTGAAAATATGACTAAGTTTGAAATACCATGAAATATTTCTAAGTACGAATATCTTCTGAATTTTTCAAAGTCAAAACAGCCATTTTAGAACGCTTATTTCTTCATTTTAAGTTTCTCAGAACACTTTATTTCGCATAGGCATACATAGTAAACTTTAGGGTCACGCTGTGTACCCCCTAATTGACCTATAATTATTTCCTGTGGTAGGGTACACTATTACCCTGTAATATAATACCTGGTCCAATTTAAATATTATGGGTCAATATTAAAGTCTGATATCGCGCCTTGCGTTAGTTAACCATTGAAAGATGTCTTTGAATTTTTAAAGCATTTTTGAACGCTTATTTCTTCATTTTAAGCTTCTCAGAACACTTTATATCGCATAGGCATACATACTAAACTTCAGGGTCACGCTGTGTACCCTCTAATTGACCTATAATTATTTCCTGTGGTAGGGTACACTATTACCCTGTAATATAATACGTGGTCCAATTTCAAAATTATAGGTCAATATTAAGGTCCAATACCGTGCCGTTAGTTAACATAGAAAAATGTCTTTGAATTTTTAAAGCTTTTTAGAAGGATTATTTCTTCATTTTAATCTTCTCAGAACACTTTATTTGACATAGGAATACATAGTAAACATTAGGGTCACGCTGTGGACCCCCTAATTGACCTATAATTATTTCCTGTGGTAGGGTACACTATTACCCTGTAATATAATACGTGGTCCAATTTAAAAATTATAGGTCAATATTAAGGTCCGATACCGTGCCGTTAGTTAACATAGAAAAATGTCTTTGAATTTTTAAAGCTTTTTAGAAGGCTTATTTCTTCATTTTAAGCTTCTCAGAACACTTTATTTGACATAGGCTTGCATAGTAAATTTTAGGGTCACGCTGTGTACCCCCTAATTGACCTATAATTATTTCCTGTGGCAGGGTACACTAATACCCTGTAATATAATACGTGGTCCAATTTCAAAATTATAGGTCAATATTAAGGTCCAATACCGTGCCGTTAGTTAACATAGAAAAATGTCTTTGAAATTTTAAAGCTTTTTAGAAGGCTTATTTCTTCATTTTAAGCTTCTCAGAACACTTTATTTGACATAGGCTTACATAGTGAACTTTAGGGTCTACTAAGTTTGAAATGCCATGAAATATTTCTAAGTACGAAATTCTTCTGAATTTTTCAAAGTCAAAACCGTTTGAAAATATTACTAAGTCAGAAATACCATGAAATATTTCTAAGTACGAAAATCTTCTGAATTTTTCAAAGTCAAAACCGTTTGAAAATATTACTAAGTTTAAAATACCATGAAATTTTTTTAAGTACGAAAATCTTCTGAATAAGTCAAAACCGTTTTAAAATATTTCTAAGTTTGAAATACCATGAAATATTTCTAAGTACGAAAATCTTCTGAATTTTTCAAAGTCAAAACCGTTTGAAAATATTACTAAGTTTAAAATACCATGAAATATTTCTAAGTACGAAAATCTTCTGAGTTTTTCAAAGTCAAAACCGTTTGGAAATATTACTAAGTCAGAAATACCATGAAATATTTCTAAGTACGAAAATCTTCTGAGTTTTTCAAAGTCAAAACCGTTTGAAAATATGACTAAGTTTGAAATACCATGAAATATTTCTAAGTATGAAAATCTTCTGAATTTTTCAAAGTCAAAACAGCCATTTTAGAACGCTTATTTCTTCATTTTAAGCTTCTCAGAACACTTTATTTCGCATAGGCATAGTAAACTTTAGGGTCACGCTGTGTACCCCCTAATTGACCTATAATTATTTCCTGTGGTAGGGTACACTATTACCCTGTAATATAATACCTGGTCCAATTTAAATATTATGGGTCAATATTAAAGTCTGATATCGCGCCTTGCGTTAGTTAACCATTGAAAGATGTCTTTGAATTTTTAAAGCATTTTTGAACGCTTATTTCTTCATTTTAAGCTTCTCAGAACACTTTATATCGCATAGGCATACATACTAAACTTCAGGGTCACGCTGTGTACCCTCTAATTGACCTATAATTATTTCCTGTGGTAGGGTACACTATTACCCTGTAATATAATACGTGGTCCAATTTCAAAATTATAGGTCAATATTAAGGTCCAATACCGTGCCGTTAGTTAACATAGAAAAATGTCTTTGAATTTTTAAAGCTTTTTAGAAGGATTATTTCTTCATTTTAATCTTCTCAGAACACTTTATTTGACATAGGAATACATAGTAAACATTAGGGTCACGCTGTGGACCCCCTAATTGACCTATAATTATTTCCTGTGGTAGGGTACACTATTACCCTGTAATATAATACGTGGTCCAATTTAAAAATTATAGGTCAATATTAAGGTCCGATACCGTGCCGTTAGTTAACATAGAAAAATGTCTTTGAATTTTTAAAGCTTTTTAGAAGGCTTATTTCTTCATTTTAAGCTTCTCAGAACACTTTATTTGACATAGGCTTGCATAGTAAATTTTAGGGTCACGCTGTGTACCCCCTAATTGACCTATAATTATTTCCTGTGGCAGGGTACACTAATACCCTGTAATATAATACGTGGTCCAATTTCAAAATTATAGGTCAATATTAAGGTCCAATACCGTGCCGTTAGTTAACATAGAAAAATGTCTTTGAAATTTTAAAGCTTTTTAGAAGGCTTATTTCTTCATTTTAAGCTTCTCAGAACACTTTATTTGACATAGGCTTACATAGTGAACTTTAGGGTCTACTAAGTTTGAAATGCCATGAAATATTTCTAAGTACGAAATTCTTCTGAATTTTTCAAAGTCAAAACCGTTTGAAAATATTACTAAGTCAGAAATACCATGAAATATTTCTAAGTACGAAAATCTTCTGAATTTTTCAAAGTCAAAACCGTTTGAAAATATTACTAAGTTTAAAATACCATGAAATTTTTTTAAGTACGAAAATCTTCTGAATAAGTCAAAACCGTTTTAAAATATTTCTAAGTTTGAAATACCATGAAATATTTCTAAGTACGAAAATCTTCTGAATTTTTCAAAGTCAAAACCGTTTGAAAATATTACTAAGTTTAAAATACCATGAAATATTTCTAAGTACGAAAATCTTCTGAGTTTTTCAAAGTCAAAACCGTTTGAAAATATGACTAAGTTTGAAATACCATGAAATATTTCTAAGTATGAAAATCTTCTGAATTTTTCAAAGTCAAAACAGCCATTTTAGAACGCTTATTTCTTCATTTTAAGCTTCTCAGAACACTTTATTTCGCATAGGCATAGTAAACTTTAGGGTCACGCTGTGTACCCCCTAATTGACCTATAATTATTTCCTGTGGTAGGGTACACTATTACCCTGTAATATAATACCTGGTCCAATTTAAATATTATGGGTCAATATTAAAGTCTGATATCGCGCCTTGCGTTAGTTAACCATTGAAAGATGTCTTTGAATTTTTAAAGCATTTTTGAACGCTTATTTCTTCATTTTAAGCTTCTCAGAACACTTTATATCGCATAGGCATACATACTAAACTTCAGGGTCACGCTGTGTACCCTCTAATTGACCTATAATTATTTCCTGTGGTAGGGTACACTATTACCCTGTAATATAATACGTGGTCCAATTTCAAAATTATAGGTCAATATTAAGGTCCAATACCGTGCCGTTAGTTAACATAGAAAAATGTCTTTGAATTTTTAAAGCTTTTTAGAAGGATTATTTCTTCATTTTAATCTTCTCAGAACACTTTATTTGACATAGGAATACATAGTAAACATTAGGGTCACGCTGTGGACCCCCTAATTGACCTATAATTATTTCCTGTGGTAGGGTACACTATTACCCTGTAATATAATACGTGGTCCAATTTAAAAATTATAGGTCAATATTAAGGTCCGATACCGTGCCGTTAGTTAACATAGAAAAATGTCTTTGAATTTTTAAAGCTTTTTAGAAGGCTTATTTCTTCATTTTAAGCTTCTCAGAACACTTTATTTGACATAGGCTTGCATAGTAAATTTTAGGGTCACGCTGTGTACCCCCTAATTGACCTATAATTATTTCCTGTGGCAGGGTACACTAATACCCTGTAATATAATACGTGGTCCAATTTCAAAATTATAGGTCAATATTAAGGTCTGATATCGCGCCTTGCGTTAGTTAACCATTGAAAGATGTCTTTGAATTTTTAAAGCATTTTTGAACGCTTATTTCTTCATTTTAAGCTTCTCAGAACACTTTATATCGCATAGGCATACATACTAAACTTCAGGGTCACGCTGTGTACCCTCTAATTGACCTATAATTATTTCCTGTGGTAGGGTACACTATTACCCTGTAATATAATACGTGGTCCAATTTCAAAATTATAGGTCAATATTAAGGTCCAATACCGTGCCGTTAGTTAACATAGAAAAATGTCTTTGAATTTTTAAAGCTTTTTAGAAGGATTATTTCTTCATTTTAATCTTCTCAGAACACTTTATTTGACATAGGAATACATAGTAAACATTAGGGTCACGCTGTGGACCCCCTAATTGACCTATAATTATTTCCTGTGGTAGGGTACACTATTACCCTGTAATATAATACGTGGTCCAATTTAAAAATTATAGGTCAATATTAAGGTCCGATACCGTGCCGTTAGTTAACATAGAAAAATGTCTTTGAATTTTTAAACCTTTTTAGAAGGCTTATTTCTTCATTTTAAGCTTCTCAGAACACTTTATTTGACATAGGCTTGCATAGTAAATTTTAGGGTCACGCTGTGTACCCCCTAATTGACCTATAATTATTTCCTGTGGCAGGGTACACTAATACCCTGTAATATAATACGTGGTCCAATTTCAAAATTATAGGTCAATATTAAGGTCCAATACCGTGCCGTTAGTTAACATAGAAAAATGTCTTTGAAATTTTAAAGCTTTTTAGAAGGCTTATTTCTTCATTTTAAGCTTCTCAGAACACTTTATTTGACATAGGCTTACATAGTGAACTTTAGGGTCTACTAAGTTTGAAATGCCATGAAATATTTCTAAGTACGAAATTCTTCTGAATTTTTCAAAGTCAAAACCGTTTGAAAATATTACTAAGTCAGAAATACCATGAAATATTTCTAAGTACGAAAATCTTCTGAATTTTTCAAAGTCAAAACCGTTTGAAAATATTACTAAGTTTAAAATAGCATGAAATTTTTTTAAGTACGAAAATCTTCTGAATAAGTCAAAACCGTTTTAAAATATTTCTAAGTTTGAAATACCATGAAATATTTCTAAGTACGAAAATCTTCTGAATTTTTCAAAGTCAAAACCGTTTGAAAATATTACTAAGTTTAAAATACCATGAAATATTTCTAAGTACGAAAATCTTCTGAGTTTTTCAAAGTCAAAACCGTTTGAAAATATGACTAAGTTTGAAATACCATGAAATATTTCTAAGTATGAAAATCTTCTGAATTTTTCAAAGTCAAAACAGCCATTTTAGAACGCTTATTTCTTCATTTTAAGCTTCTCAGAACACTTTATTTCGCATAGGCATAGTAAACTTTAGGGTCACGCTGTGTACCCCCTAATTGACCTATAATTATTTCCTGTGGTAGGGTACACTATTACCCTGTAATATAATACCTGGTCCAATTTAAATATTATGGGTCAATATTAAAGTCTGATATCGCGCCTTGCGTTAGTTAACCATTGAAAGATGTCTTTGAATTTTTAAAGCATTTTTGAACGCTTATTTCTTCATTTTAAGCTTCTCAGAACACTTTATATCGCATAGGCATACATACTAAACTTCAGGGTCACGCTGTGTACCCTCTAATTGACCTATAATTATTTCCTGTGGTAGGGTACACTATTACCCTGTAATATAATACGTGGTCCAATTTCAAAATTATAGGTCAATATTAAGGTCCAATACCGTGCCGTTAGTTAACATAGAAAAATGTCTTTGAATTTTTAAAGCTTTTTAGAAGGATTATTTCTTCATTTTAATCTTCTCAGAACACTTTATTTGACATAGGAATACATAGTAAACATTAGGGTCACGCTGTGGACCCCCTAATTGACCTATAATTATTTCCTGTGGTAGGGTACACTATTACCCTGTAATATAATACGTGGTCCAATTTAAAAATTATAGGTCAATATTAAGGTCCGATACCGTGCCGTTAGTTAACATAGAAAAATGTCTTTGAATTTTTAAAGCTTTTTAGAAGGCTTATTTCTTCATTTTAAGCTTCTCAGAACACTTTATTTGACATAGGCTTGCATAGTAAATTTTAGGGTCACGCTGTGTACCCCCTAATTGACCTATAATTATTTCCTGTGGCAGGGTACACTAATACCCTGTAATATAATACGTGGTCCAATTTCAAAATTATAGGTCAATATTAAGGTCCAATACCGTGCCGTTAGTTAACATAGAAAAATGTCTTTGAAATTTTAAAGCTTTTTAGAAGGCTTATTTCTTCATTTTAAGCTTCTCAGAACACTTTATTTAACATAGGCTTACATAGTGAACTTTAGGGTCTACTAAGTTTGAAATGCCATGAAATATTTCTAAGTACGAAATTCTTCTGAATTTTTCAAAGTCAAAACCGTTTGAAAATATTACTAAGTCAGAAATACCATGAAATATTTCTAAGTACAAAAATCTTCTGAATTTTTCAAAGTCAAAACCGTTTGAAAATATTACTAAGTTTAAAATACCATGAAATTTTTTTAAGTACGAAAATCTTCTGAATAAGTCAAAACCGTTTTAAAATATTTCTAAGTTTGAAATACCATGAAATATTTCTAAGTACGAAAATCTTCTGAATTTTTCAAAGTCAAAACCGTTTGAAAATATTACTAAGTTTAAAATACCATGAAATATTTCTAAGTACGAAAATCTTCTGAGTTTTTCAAAGTCAAAACCGTTTGGAAATATTACTAAGTCAGAAATACCATGAAATATTTCTAAGTACGAAAATCTTCTGAGTTTTTCAAAGTCAAAACCGTTTGAAAATATGACTAAGTTTGAAATACCATGAAATATTTCTAAGTATGAAAATCTTCTGAATTTTTCAAAGTCAAAACAGCCATTTTAGAACGCTTATTTCTTCATTTTAAGCTTCTCAGAACACTTTATTTCGCATAGGCATAGTAAACTTTAGGGTCACGCTGTGTACCCCCTAATTGACCTATAATTATTTCCTGTGGTAGGGTACACTATTACCCTGTAATATAATACCTGGTCCAATTTAAATATTATGGGTCAATATTAAAGTCTGATATCGCGCCTTGCGTTAGTTAACCATTGAAAGATGTCTTTGAATTTTTAAAGCTTTTTAGAAGGATTATTTCTTCATTTTAAGCTTCTCAGAACACTTTATTTGACATAGGCATACATAGTAAACATTAGGGTCACGCTGTGGATCCCCTAATTGACCTATAATTATTTCCTGTGGTAGGGTACACTATTACCCTGTAATATAATACGTGGTCCAATTTCAAAATTATAGGTCAATATTAAGGTCCAATACCGTGCCGTTAGTTAACATAGAAAAATGTCTTTGAATTTTTAAAGCTTTTTAGAAGGCTTATTTCTTCATTTTAAGCTTCTCAGAACACTTTATTTGACATAGGCTTACATAGTGAACATTAGGGTCTACTAAGTTTGAAATGCCATGAAATATTTCTAAGTACGAAATTCTTCTGAATTTTTCAAAGTCAAAACCGTTTGAAAATATTACTAAGTCAGAAATACCATGAAATATTTCTAAGTACGAAAATCTTCTGAATTTTTCAAAGTCAAAACCGTTTGAAAATATTACTAAGTTTAAAATACCATGAAATTTTTTTAAGTACGAAAATCTTCTGAATAAGTCAAAACCGTTTTAAAATATTTCTAAGTTTGAAATACCATGAAATATTTCTAAGTACGAAAATCTTCTGAATTTTTCAAAGTCAAAACCGTTTGAAAATATTACTAAGTTTAAAATACCATGAAATATTTCTAAGTACGAAAATCTTCTGAGTTTTTCAAAGTCAAAACCGTTTGGAAATATTACTAAGTCAGAAATACCATGAAATATTTCTAAGTACGAAAATCTTCTGAGTTTTTCAAAGTCAAAACCGTTTGAAAATATGACTAAGTTTGAAATACCATGAAATATTTCTAAGTATGAAAATCTTCTGAATTTTTCAAAGTCAAAACAGCCATTTTAGAACGCTTATTTCTTCATTTTAAGCTTCTCAGAACACTTTATTTCGCATAGGCATAGTAAACTTTAGGGTCACGCTGTGTACCCCCTAATTGACCTATAATTATTTCCTGTGGTAGGGTACACTATTACCCTGTAATATAATACCTGGTCCAATTTAAATATTATGGGTCAATATTAAAGTCTGATATCGCGCCTTGCGTTAGTTAACCATTGAAAGATGTCTTTGAATTTTTAAAGCATTTTTGAACGCTTATTTCTTCATTTTAAGCTTCTCAGAACACTTTATATCGCATAGGCATACATACTAAACTTCAGGGTCACGCTGTGTACCCTCTAATTGACCTATAATTATTTCCTGTGGTAGGGTACACTATTACCCTGTAATATAATACGTGGTCCAATTTCAAAATTATAGGTCAATATTAAGGTCCAATACCGTGCCGTTAGTTAACATAGAAAAATGTCTTTGAATTTTTAAAGCTTTTTAGAAGGATTATTTCTTCATTTTAATCTTCTCAGAACACTTTATTTGACATAGGAATACATAGTAAACATTAGGGTCACGCTGTGGACCCCCTAATTGACCTATAATTATTTCCTGTGGTAGGGTACACTATTACCCTGTAATATAATACGTGGTCCAATTTAAAAATTATAGGTCAATATTAAGGTCCGATACCGTGCCGTTAGTTAACATAGAAAAATGTCTTTGAATTTTTAAAGCTTTTTAGAAGGCTTATTTCTTCATTTTAAGCTTCTCAGAACACTTTATTTGACATAGGCTTGCATAGTAAATTTTAGGGTCACGCTGTGTACCCCCTAATTGACCTATAATTATTTCCTGTGGCAGGGTACACTAATACCCTGTAATATAATACGTGGTCCAATTTCAAAATTATAGGTCAATATTAAGGTCCAATACCGTGCCGTTAGTTAACATAGAAAAATGTCTTTGAAATTTTAAAGCTTTTTAGAAGGCTTATTTCTTCATTTTAAGCTTCTCAGAACACTTTATTTGACATAGGCTTACATAGTGAACTTTAGGGTCTACTAAGTTTGAAATGCCATGAAATATTTCTAAGTACGAAATTCTTCTGAATTTTTCAAAGTCAAAACCGTTTGAAAATATTACTAAGTCAGAAATACCATGAAATATTTCTAAGTACAAAAATCTTCTGAATTTTTCAAAGTCAAAACCGTTTGAAAATATTACTAAGTTTAAAATACCATGAAATTTTTTTAAGTACGAAAATCTTCTGAATAAGTCAAAACCGTTTTAAAATATTTCTAAGTTTGAAATACCATGAAATATTTCTAAGTACGAAAATCTTCTGAATTTTTCAAAGTCAAAACCGTTTGAAAATATTACTAAGTTTAAAATACCATGAAATATTTCTAAGTACGAAAATCTTCTGAGTTTTTCAAAGTCAAAACCGTTTGGAAATATTACTAAGTCAGAAATACCATGAAATATTTCTAAGTACGAAAATCTTCTGAGTTTTTCAAAGTCAAAACCGTTTGAAAATATGACTAAGTTTGAAATACCATGAAATATTTCTAAGTATGAAAATCTTCTGAATTTTTCAAAGTCAAAACAGCCATTTTAGAACGCTTATTTCTTCATTTTAAGCTTCTCAGAACACTTTATTTCGCATAGGCATAGTAAACTTTAGGGTCACGCTGTGTACCCCCTAATTGACCTATAATTATTTCCTGTGGTAGGGTACACTATTACCCTGTAATATAATACCTGGTCCAATTTAAATATTATGGGTCAATATTAAAGTCTGATATCGCGCCTTGCGTTAGTTAACCATTGAAAGATGTCTTTGAATTTTTAAAGCTTTTTAGAAGGATTATTTCTTCATTTTAAGCTTCTCAGAACACTTTATTTGACATAGGCATACATAGTAAACATTAGGGTCACGCTGTGGACCCCCTAATTGACCTATAATTATTTCCTGTGGTAGGGTACACTATTACCCTGTAATATAATACGTGGTCCAATTTCAAAATTATAGGTCAATATTAAGGTCCAATACCGTGCCGTTAGTTAACATAGAAAAATGTCTTTGAATTTTTAAAGCTTTTTAGAAGGCTTATTTCTTCATTTTAAGCTTCTCAGAACACTTTATTTGACATAGGCTTACATAGTGAACATTAGGGTCTACTAAGTTTGAAATGCCATGAAATATTTCTAAGTACGAAATTCTTCTGAATTTTTCAAAGTCAAAACCGTTTGAAAATATTACTAAGTCAGAAATACCATGAAATATTTCTAAGTACGAAAATCTTCTGAATTTTTCAAAGTCAAAACCGTTTGAAAATATTACTAAGTTTAAAATACCATGAAATTTTTTTAAGTACGAAAATCTTCTGAATAAGTCAAAACCGTTTTAAAATATTTCTAAGTTTGAAATACCATGAAATATTTCTAAGTACGAAAATCTTCTGAATTTTTCAAAGTCAAAACCGTTTGAAAATATTACTAAGTTTAAAATACCATGAAATATTTCTAAGTACGAAAATCTTCTGAGTTTTTCAAAGTCAAAACCGTTTGGAAATATTACTAAGTCAGAAATACCATGAAATATTTCTAAGTACGAAAATCTTCTGAGTTTTTCAAAGTCAAAACCGTTTGAAAATATGACTAAGTTTGAAATACCATGAAATATTTCTAAGTATGAAAATCTTCTGAATTTTTCAAAGTCAAAACAGCCATTTTAGAACGCTTATTTCTTCATTTTAAGCTTCTCAGAACACTTTATTTCGCATAGGCATACATAGTAAACTTTAGGGTCACGCTGTGTACCCCCTAATTGACCTATAATTATTTCCTGTGGTAGGGTACACTGTTACCCTGTAATATAATACCTGGTCCAATTTAAATATTATGGGTCAATATTAAAGTCTGATATCGCGCCTTGCGTTAGTTAACCATTGAAAGATGTCTTTGAATTTTTAAAGCTTTTTAGAAGGATTATTTCTTCATTTTAAGCTTCTCAGAACACTTTATTTGACATAGGCATACATAGTAAACATTAGGGTCACGCTGTGGACCCCCTAATTGACCTATAATTACTTCCTGTGGTAGGGTACACTATTACCCTGTAATATAATACGTGGTCCAATTTAAAAATTATAGGTCAATATTAAGGTCCGATACCGTGCCGTTAGTTAACATAGAAAAATGTCTTTGAATTTTTAAAGCTTTTTAGAAGGCTTATTTCTTCATTTTAAGCTTCTCAGAACACTTTATTTGACATAGGCTTGCATAGTAAATTTTAGGGTCACGCTGTGTACCCCCTAATTTACCTATAATTATTTCCCGTGGCAGGGTACACTAATACCCTGTAATATAATACGTGGTCCAATTTCAAAATTATAGGTCAATATTAAGGTCCAATACCGTGCCGTTAGTTAACATAGAAAAATGTCTTTGAATTTTTAAAGCTTTTTAGAAGGCTTATTTCTTCATTTTAAGCTTCTCAGAACACTTTATTTGACATAGGCTTACATAGTGAACATTAGGGTCTACTAAGTTTGAAATGCCATGAAATATTTCTAAGTACGAAATTCTTCTGAATTTTTCAAAGTCAAAACCGTTTGAAAATATTACTAAGTCAGAAATACCATGAAATATTTCTAAGTACGAAAATCTTCTGAATTTTTCAAAGTCAAAACCGTTTGAAAATATTACTAAGTTTAAAATACCATGAAATTTTTTTAAGTACGAAAATCTTCTGAATAAGTCAAAACCGTTTTAAAATATTTCTAAGTTTGAAATACCATGAAATATTTCTAAGTACGAAAATCTTCTGAATTTTTCAAAGTCAAAACCGTTTGAAAATATTACTAAGTTTAAAATACCATGAAATATTTCTAAGTACGAAAATCTTCTGAGTTTTTCAAAGTCAAAACCGTTTGGAAATATTACTAAGTCAGAAATACCATGAAATATTTCTAAGTACGAAAATCTTCTGAGTTTTTCAAAGTCAAAACCGTTTGAAAATATGACTAAGTTTGAAATACCATGAAATATTTCTAAGTATGAAAATCTTCTGAATTTTTCAACGTCAAAACAGCCATTTTAGAACGCTTATTTCTTCATTTTAAGCTTCTCAGAACACTTTATTTCGCATAGGCACACATAGTAAACTTTAGGGTCACGCTGTGTACCCCCTAATTGACCTATAATTATTTCCTGTGGTAGGGTACACTATTACCCTGTAATATAATACCTGGTCCAATTTAAATATTATGGGTCAATATTAAAGTCTGATATCGCGCCTTGCGTTAGTTAACCATTGAAAGAAGTCTTTGAATTTTTAAAGCATTTTTGAACGCTTATTTCTTCATTTTAAGCTTCTCAGAACACTTTATTTCGCATAGGCATACATAGTAAACTTCAGGGTCACGCTGTGTACCCCCTAATTGACCTATAATTATTTCCTGTGGTAGGGTACACTATTACCCTGTAATATAATACGTGGTCCAATTTAAAAATTATCGGTCAATATTAAGGTCCAATACCGTGCCGTTAGTTAACATAGAAAAATGTCTTTGAATTTTTAAAGCTTTTTAGAAGGATTATTTCTTCATTTTAAGCTTCTCAGAACACTTTATTTGACATAGACATACATAGTAAACATTAGGGTCACGCTGTGGACCCCCTAATTGACCTATAATTATTTCCTGTGGTAGGGTACACTATTACCCTGTAATATAATACGTAGTCCAATTTAAAAATTATAGGTCAATATTAAGGTCCGATACCGTGCCGTTAGTTAACATAGAAAAATGTCTTTGAATTTTTAAAGCTTTTTAGAAGGCTTATTTCTTCATTTTAAGCTTCTCAGAACACTTTATTTGACATAGGCTTGCATAGTAAATTTTAGGGTTACGCTGTGTACCCCCTACTTTACCTATAATTATTTCCCGTGGCAGGGTACACTAATACCCTGTAATATAATACGTGGTCCAATTTCAAAATTATAGGTCAATATTAAGGTCCAATACCGTGCCGTTAGTTAACATAGAAAAATGTCTTTGAATTTTTAAAGCTTTTTAGAAGGCTTATTTCTTCATTTTAAGCTTCTCAGAACACTTTATTTGACATAGGCTTACATAGTGAACATTAGGGTCTACTAAGTTTGAAATGCCATGAAATATTTCTAAGTACAAAATTCTTCTGAATTTTTCAAAGTCAAAACCGTTTGAAAATATTACTAAGTCAGAAATACCATGAAATATTTCTAAGTACGAAAATCTTCTGAATTTTTCAAAGTCAAAACCGTTTGAAAATATTACTAAGTTTAAAATACCATGAAATATTTCAAAGTACGAAAATCTTCTGAATAAGTCAAAACCGTTTTAAAATATTTCTAAGTTTGAAATGCCATGAAATATTTCTAAGTACAAAATTCTTCTGAATTTTTCAAAGTCAAAACCGTTTGAAAATATTACTAAGTTTAAAATACCATGAAATATTTCTAAATACGAAAATCTTCTGAGTTTTTCAAAGTCAAAACCGTTTGAAAATATTACTAAGTTTGAAATGCCATGAAATATTTCTAAGTACGAAAATCTTCTGAATTTTTCAAAGTCAAAACCGTTTGGAAATATTACTAAGTCAGAAATACCATGAAATATTTCTAAGTACGAAAATCTTCTGAGTTTTTCAAAGTCAAAACCGTTTGAAAATATGACTAAGTTTGAAATACCATGAAATATTTCTAAGTACGAAAATCTTCTGAATTTTTCAAAGTCAAAACAGCCATTTTAGAACGCTTATTTCTTCATTTTAAGTTTCTCAGAACACTTTATTTCGCATAGGCATACATAGTAAACTTTAGGGTCACGCTGTGTACCCCCTAATTGACCTATAATTATTTCCTGTGGTAGGGTACACTATTACCCTGTAATATAATACCTGGTCCAATTTAAATATTATGGGTCAATATTAAAGTCTGATATCACGCCTTGCGTTAGTTAACCATTGAAAGATGTCTTTGAATTTTTAAAGCATTTTTGAACGCTTATTTCTTCATTTTAAGCTTCTCAGAACACATTATTTCGCATAGGCATACATAGTAAACTTCAGGGTCACGCTGTGTACCCCCTAATTGACCTATAATTATTTCCTGTGGTAGGGTACACTATTACCCTGTAATATAATACGTGGTCCAATTTAAAAAATAAAGGTCAATATTAAGGTCCAATACCGTGCCGTTAGTTAACATAGAAAAATGTCTTTGAATTTTTAAAGCTTTTTAGAAGGATTATTTCTTCATTTTAAGCTTCTCAGAACACTTTATTTGACATAGGAATACATAGTAAACATTAGGGTCACGCTGTGGACCCCCTAATTGACCTATAATTATTTCCTGTGGTAGGGTACACTATTACCCTGTAATATAATACGTGGTCCAATTTAAAAATTATAGGTCAATATTAAGGTCCGATACCGTGCCGTTAGTTAACATAGAAAAATGTCTTTGAATTTTTAAAGCTTTTTAGAAGGCTTATTTCTTCATTTTAAGCTTCTCAGAACACTTTATTTGACATAGGCTTGCATAGTAAATTTTAGGGTCACGCTGTGTACCCCCTAATTGACCTATAATTATTTCCTGTGGCAGGGTACATTAATACCCTGTAAAATAATACGTGGTCCAATTTCAAAATTATAGGTCAATATTAAGGTCCAATATCGTGCCGTTAGTTAACATAGAAAAATGTCTTTGAAATTTTAAAGCTTTTTAGAAGGCTTATTTCTTCATTTTAAGCTTCTCAGAACACTTTATTTGACATAGGCTTACATAGTGAACATTAGGGTCTACTAAGTTTGAAATGCCATGAAATATTTCTAAGTACGAAATTCTTCTGAATTTTTCAAAGTCAAAACCGTTTGAAAATATTACTAAGTCAGAAATACCATGAAATATTTCTAAGTACGAAAATCTTCTGAATTTTTCAAAGTCAAAACCGTTTGAAAATATTACTAAGTTTAAAATACCATGAAATTTTTTTAAGTACGAAAATCTTCTGAATAAGTCAAAACCGTTTTAAAATATTTCTAAGTTTGAAGTACCATGAAATATTTCTAAGTACGAAAATCTTCTGAATTTTTCAAAGTCAAAACCGTTTGAAAATATTACTAAGTTTAAAATACCATGAAATATTTCTAAGTACGAAAATCTTCTGAGTTTTTCAAAGTCAAAACCGTTTGAAAATATTACTAAGTTTGAAATGCCATGAAATATTTCTAAGTACGAAAATCTTCTGAATTTTTCAAAGTCAAAACCGTTTGGAAATATTACTAAGTCAGAAATACCATGAAATATTTCTAAGTACGAAAATCTTCTGAGTTTTTCAAAGTCAAAACCGTTTGAAAATATGACTAAGTTTGAAATACCATGAAATATTTCTAAGTATGAAAATCTTCTGAATTTTTCAACGTCAAAACAGCCATTTTAGAACGCTTATTTCTTCATTTTAAGCTTCTCAGAACACTTTATTTCGCATAGGCACACATAGTAAACTTTAGGGTCACGCTGTGTACCCCCTAATTGACCTATAATTATTTCCTGTGGTAGGGTACACTATTACCCTGTAATATAATACCTGGTCCAATTTAAATATTATGGGTCAATATTAAAGTCTGATATCGCGCCTTGCGTTAGTTAACCATTGAAAGAAGTCTTTGAATTTTTAAAGCATTTTTGAACGCTTATTTCTTCATTTTAAGCTTCTCAGAACACTTTATTTCGCATAGGCATACATAGTAAACTTCAGGGTCACGCTGTGTACCCCCTAATTGACCTATAATTATTTCCTGTGGTAGGGTACACTATTACCCTGTAATATAATACGTGGTCCAATTTAAAAATTATCGGTCAATATTAAGGTCCAATACCGTGCCGTTAGTTAACATAGAAAAATGTCTTTGAATTTTTAAAGCTTTTTAGAAGGATTATTTCTTCATTTTAAGCTTCTCAGAACACTTTATTTGACATAGACATACATAGTAAACATTAGGGTCACGCTGTGGACCCCCTAATTGACCTATAATTATTTCCTGTGGTAGGGTACACTATTACCCTGTAATATAATACGTAGTCCAATTTAAAAATTATAGGTCAATATTAAGGTCCGATACCGTGCCGTTAGTTAACATAGAAAAATGTCTTTGAATTTTTAAAGCTTTTTAGAAGGCTTATTTCTTCATTTTAAGCTTCTCAGAACACTTTATTTGACATAGGCTTGCATAGTAAATTTTAGGGTTACGCTGTGTACCCCCTACTTTACCTATAATTATTTCCCGTGGCAGGGTACACTAATACCCTGTAATATAATACGTGGTCCAATTTCAAAATTATAGGTCAATATTAAGGTCCAATACCGTGCCGTTAGTTAACATAGAAAAATGTCTTTGAATTTTTAAAGCTTTTTAGAAGGCTTATTTCTTCATTTTAAGCTTCTCAGAACACTTTATTTGACATAGGCTTACATAGTGAACATTAGGGTCTACTAAGTTTGAAATGCCATGAAATATTTCTAAGTACAAAATTCTTCTGAATTTTTCAAAGTCAAAACCGTTTGAAAATATTACTAAGTCAGAAATACCATGAAATATTTCTAAGTACGAAAATCTTCTGAATTTTTCAAAGTCAAAACCGTTTGAAAATATTACTAAGTTTAAAATACCATGAAATATTTCTAAGTACGAAAATCTTCTGAATAAGTCAAAACCGTTTTAAAATATTTCTAAGTTTGAAATACCATGAAATATTTCTAAGTACGAAAATCTTCTGAATTTTTCAAAGTCAAAACCGTTTGAAAATATTACTAAGTTTAAAATACCATGAAATATTTCTAAGTACGAAAATCTTCTGAGTTTTTCAAAGTCAAAACCGTTTGAAAATATTACTAAGTTTGAAATGCCATGAAATATTTCTAAGTACGAAAATCTTCTGAATTTTTCAAAGTCAAAACCGTTTGGAAATATTACTAAGTCAGAAATACCATGAAATATTTCTAAGTACGAAAATCTTCTGAGTTTTTCAAAGTCAAAACCGTTTGAAAATATGACTAAGTTTGAAATACCATGAAATATTTCTAAGTACGAAAATCTTCTGAATTTTTCAAATTCAAAACAGCCATTTTAGAACGCTTATTTCTTCATTTTAAGTTTCTCAGAACACTTTATTTCGCATAGGCATACATAGTAAACTTTAGGGTCACGCTGTGTACCCCCTAATTGACCTATAATTATTTCCTGTGGTAGGGTACACTATTACCCTGTAATATAATACCTGGTCCAATTTAAATATTATGGGTCAATATTAAAGTCTGATATCACGCCTTGCGTTAGTTAACCATTGAAAGATGTCTTTGAATTTTTAAAGCATTTTTGAACGCTTATTTCTTCATTTTAAGCTTCTCAGAACACATTATTTCGCATAGGCATACATAGTAAACTTCAGGGTCACGCTGTGTACCCCCTAATTGACCTATAATTATTTCCTGTGGTAGGGTACACTATTACCCTGTAATATAATACGTGGTCCAATTTAAAAAATAAAGGTCAATATTAAGGTCCAATACCGTGCCGTTAGTTAACATAGAAAAATGTCTTTGAATTTTTAAAGCTTTTTAGAAGGATTATTTCTTCATTTTAAGCTTCTCAGAACACTTTATTTGACATAGGAATACATAGTAAACATTAGGGTCACGCTGTGGACCCCCTAATTGACCTATAATTATTTCCTGTGGTAGGGTACACTATTACCCTGTAATATAATACGTGGTCCAATTTAAAAATTATAGGTCAATATTAAGGTCCGATACCGTGCCGTTAGTTAACATAGAAAAATGTCTTTGAATTTTTAAAGCTTTTTAGAAGGCTTATTTCTTCATTTTAAGCTTCTCAGAACACTTTATTTGACATAGGCTTGCATAGTAAATTTTAGGGTCACGCTGTGTACCCCCTAATTGACCTATAATTATTTCCTGTGGCAGGGTACATTAATACCCTGTAAAATAATACGTGGTCCAATTTCAAAATTATAGGTCAATATTAAGGTCCAATATCGTGCCGTTAGTTAACATAGAAAAATGTCTTTGAAATTTTAAAGCTTTTTAGAAGGCTTATTTCTTCATTTTAAGCTTCTCAGAACACTTTATTTGACATAGGCTTACATAGTGAACATTAGGGTCTACTAAGTTTGAAATGCCATGAAATATTTCTAAGTACGAAATTCTTCTGAATTTTTCAAAGTCAAAACCGTTTGAAAATATTACTAAGTCAGAAATACCATGAAATATTTCTAAGTACGAAAATCTTCTGAATTTTTCAAAGTCAAAACCGTTTGAAAATATTACTAAGTTTAAAATACCATGAAATTTTTTTAAGTACGAAAATCTTCTGAATAAGTCAAAACCGTTTTAAAATATTTCTAAGTTTGAAGTACCATGAAATATTTCTAAGTACGAAAATCTTCTGAATTTTTCAAAGTCAAAACCGTTTGAAAATATTACTAAGTTTAAAATACCATGAAATATTTCTAAGTACGAAAATCTTCTGAGTTTTTCAAAGTCAAAACCGTTTGAAAATATTACTAAGTTTGAAATGCCATGAAATATTTCTAAGTACGAAAATCTTCTGAATTTTTCAAAGTCAAAACCGTTTGGAAATATTACTAAGTCAGAAATACCATGAAATATTTCTAAGTACGAAAATCTTCTGAGTTTTTCAAAGTCAAAACCGTTTGAAAATATGACTAAGTTTGAAATACCATGAAATATTTCTAAGTATGAAAATCTTCTGAATTTTTCAACGTCAAAACAGCCATTTTAGAACGCTTATTTCTTCATTTTAAGCTTCTCAGAACACTTTATTTCGCATAGGCACACATAGTAAACTTTAGGGTCACGCTGTGTACCCCCTAATTGACCTATAATTATTTCCTGTGGTAGGGTACACTATTACCCTGTAATATAATACCTGGTCCAATTTAAATATTATGGGTCAATATTAAAGTCTGATATCGCGCCTTGCGTTAGTTAACCATTGAAAGAAGTCTTTGAATTTTTAAAGCATTTTTGAACGCTTATTTCTTCATTTTAAGCTTCTCAGAACACTTTATTTCGCATAGGCATACATAGTAAACTTCAGGGTCACGCTGTGTACCCCCTAATTGACCTATAATTATTTCCTGTGGTAGGGTACACTATTACCCTGTAATATAATACGTGGTCCAATTTAAAAATTATCGGTCAATATTAAGGTCCAATACCGTGCCGTTAGTTAACATAGAAAAATGTCTTTGAATTTTTAAAGCTTTTTAGAAGGATTATTTCTTCATTTTAAGCTTCTCAGAACACTTTATTTGACATAGACATACATAGTAAACATTAGGGTCACGCTGTGGACCCCCTAATTGACCTATAATTATTTCCTGTGGTAGGGTACACTATTACCCTGTAATATAATACGTAGTCCAATTTAAAAATTATAGGTCAATATTAAGGTCCGATACCGTGCCGTTAGTTAACATAGAAAAATGTCTTTGAATTTTTAAAGCTTTTTAGAAGGCTTATTTCTTCATTTTAAGCTTCTCAGAACACTTTATTTGACATAGGCTTGCATAGTAAATTTTAGGGTTACGCTGTGTACCCCCTACTTTACCTATAATTATTTCCCGTGGCAGGGTACACTAATACCCTGTAATATAATACGTGGTCCAATTTCAAAATTATAGGTCAATATTAAGGTCCAATACCGTGCCGTTAGTTAACATAGAAAAATGTCTTTGAATTTTTAAAGCTTTTTAGAAGGCTTATTTCTTCATTTTAAGCTTCTCAGAACACTTTATTTGACATAGGCTTACATAGTGAACATTAGGGTCTACTAAGTTTGAAATGCCATGAAATATTTCTAAGTACAAAATTCTTCTGAATTTTTCAAAGTCAAAACCGTTTGAAAATATTACTAAGTCAGAAATACCATGAAATATTTCTAAGTACGAAAATCTTCTGAATTTTTCAAAGTCAAAACCGTTTGAAAATATTACTAAGTTTAAAATACCATGAAATATTTCTAAGTACGAAAATCTTCTGAATAAGTCAAAACCGTTTTAAAATATTTCTAAGTTTGAAATACCATGAAATATTTCTAAGTACGAAAATCTTCTGAATTTTTCAAAGTCAAAACCGTTTGAAAATATTACTAAGTTTGAAATACCATGAAATATTTCTAAGTACGAAAATCTTCTGAATTCCCGCACAAAGTTCATTTTCCAAGCGAAGAATTTTTCTCCCGGGCTGTGGCCGTCGACGTCCACATCCCCGGCCTCTCGCCGAGGAAATTTAAATTTGAACGGCAAACGCATATTGGCCTTTCCGGCCTCGCTCGGGCTTCGTCTCAGACTTCCCGTCGCCGGACTTAGAAGAATTTCCACAATTTTCGAGACTTAGAAAAATTTCGGAAAAAATTGGACTTTGACAAAAAAACACTTTAAAACTAATTTTAAAAAAAATGTCACTAAAAATTATTATTACATAATTATAATTAAAAATATTATTTATATACATTTATCATATTATATAAATTTCATATTAAAATAATTTAAAATAATTAAAAAAAAAGAACATAAAATTATTATTATATAATTATATTATCAAATTTATATTATCAAATTTATATTATAAAACAATTATTAAAAATTATATTTTTATACATTATATTACATACATTTTTTATTAAAATATTTTAAAATTTAACTATTATTATACATCTTTTAAAACCAATTTTGATAATAAACACATTGTTGCGAACAACATTATATTTATATTATATTATAAAGTTTCTTCATTAGTACAATGTCAATAACTAATGTTTTTAGGCAACAATGTTACGATATTTGAAGTGTTTACGTCTGGTCTAACAGATCTTTCGAGTTTCTTTGCATAAGTGCTTTTAATTGCTTAATTTGCTTTTTTTTTTTAATTTAAATTATCTAAATGCAATTTTTTTTTTAAGAATAATGTCTTTTTCAATAAATATTCAATTAAAAACCAAAAAAAAAATTTTTTTTTTGAATATTTCGGCAAATGAGTGCCAGCGTAATCGGGAACTTTAAATAATTAAATACAATACAAAATATGAGATAACACGATCTGAGCATCGCACGGTGACCAGAGAGAGCTGTTATACCAGTTTTGACACGTCAAAAAATTTTCCCGTTTTCGAAAGTTAGCGATGAAATTCATTTGCATTAAATTGCATGCTAAAATGTAAAATTTAGATAGGGACAGAAGGGAATCTCGTTACCCCATTCTTGCGCATCACTAATTAGTTCAGGAGACATCTGGAATCCTTAAGACATTCATAGTATCTCCCGCCGTTAACAAAATTACACGTCCATGCAATCTAACTAGAGGCGAAACGGAGTCTCGTAACTTTTTTTTAAATTAGCCAATAAATGCAATTTTTTTAGAAGCTAGTGAAAGAAATAATCTCTTTTCATTTAATATATATTAAATTAAAAACTAAAAAAAAAAATTTTTTTTCTCGAGATTTTTGGCAAATGAGGGCCAGCGTAGTCGAGAACTTTAAATTATTAAATATAAGACAAAATATACAGATTTCCATGATTTGAGCATCGTTTGGTAACCAGAGAGATTCCTTATTAGGTTTTTTTCATTCCTTATTATTTTTTCTTTCATTGTTAAAAGCTAAAAATAAGAATCTAAAATTTATTATGATTTAAATAGTTGTGTGATATTTGCCTCAAAATAATAAATTTAAAATGAAATGAATAAAGAAAGAAAAAAATTTAGAAATTGTCACACACGATCTCAAAACCGTTTAAAAATATTACTAAGTCTGAAATACCATGAAATAATTCTAAGTACGAAAATCTTCTGAATTTTTCAAAGTCAAAACCGTTTGAAAATATTACTAAGTTTGAAATACCATGAAATATTTCTAAGAACGAAAATCTTCTGAATTTTTCAAAACATTCAGAAGTTTTCGGTACTTAAAAAATTTCTGCCTTTTTCGGTACTTAGAAAACATTCAGAAGTTTTTGGTACTTAGAAAAATTCTGACGATTTCGGTTTTTAGAAAAATTCTGGTGATTTCGGATCTTAGAAAATTTCTGACCTTTTCGGTACTTAGAAAATTTCTGACGTTTTCGGTACTTAGAAAAATTCTGCCGATTTCGGTACTTAGAAAAATTCTGTTGATTTCGGTACTTAGAAAAATTCAGAAGTTTTCGGTACTTAGAAAAATTCTGTCGAATTCGGTACTTAGAAAAATTCTGTCGATTTCGGAACTTAGTAAAATTCTGATGATTTCGGAACTTAGAAAATTCTGACGATTTTGGTACTTTGAAAAATTCTGCCTTTTTCGGTACTTTGAAAAGAGTCAGAAGTTTTCGGTACTTAGAAAATTTCTGATGTCTTCGGTACTTAGAAAAATTCTGACGATTTCGGTACTTAAAAAATTCTGACGATTTCTGTACTTAGAAAAATTCTGATGACTTCGGATCTTACAAAATTTCTGACCTTTTCGGTACTTAGAAAAATTCTGTCAATCTCGGTACTTAGAAAACATTCAGAAGTTTTCGGTACTTAGACAATTTCTGTCGAATTCGGTACTTTGAAAAGACTCAGAAGTTTGCAGTACTTAGAAAATTTCTGACGATTTCGGGACTTAGAAAAATTCTAACGATTTCGGTTTTTAAAAAAATTCTGGTGATTTCGGATCTTGGAAAATTTCTGACCTTTTCGGTACTTAGAAAATATCTGACGTTTTCGGTACTTAGAAAATTTCTGACGTTTTCGTTACTTAGAAAAATTCTGATGATTTCGGTACTTAGAAAAATTCTGACGATTTCGGTACTTAGAGAAATTCTGCCGATTTCGGTACTTAGAAAATTCTGACGATTTCGGTACTTTGAAAAATTCTGCCTTTTTCGGTACTTTGAAAAGACTCAGAAGTTTTCGGTAGTTAGAAAAATTCTGTCGAATTCGGTACTTAGAAAAATTCTGTCGATTTCGGAACTTAGTAAAATTCTGATGATTTCGGAACTTAGAAAATTCTGACGATTTCGGTACTTTGAAAAATTCTGATGACTTCGGATCTTACAAAATTTCTGACCTTTTCGGTTCTTAGAAAATTTCTGACGTTTTCGGTACTTAGAAAAATTCTGTCGATTTCGGTACTTAGAAAACATTCAGAAGTTTTCGGTACTTAGAAAATTTCTGTCGAATTCGGTACTTTGAAAAGACTTAGAAGTTTGCAGTACTTAGAAAATTTCTGACGATTTCGGTACTTTGAAAAGACTCGGAAGTTTTCGGTACTTAGAAAATTTCTGACGATTTCGGTAGTTAGAAAAATTATGATGATTTCGGTACTTAGAAAAATTCTGACGATTTCGGTACTTAGAAAAATTCTGCCGATTTCGGTACTTAGAAAAATTCTGACGATTTTTAGTACTGATATTATAATATATGTATCGATGATTCGAAGTATATTATAAGTATGAAATATTTCTAAGTACGAAAATCTTCTGAATTCCCGCACAAAGTTCATTTTCCAAGCGAAAGATTTTTCTCCCGGGCGGTGGCCGTCGACGTCCGCATCCCCAGCCTCTCACCGAGGAAATTTAAATTTGAACGGAAAACGCATATCGGCCTTTCCGGCCTCGCTCGGGCTTCGTCTTAGACTTCCCGTCGCCGGACTTAGAAGAATTTCCACAATTTTCGAGACTTAGAAAAATTTCGGAAAAAATTGGACTTTGACAAAAAAACACTCTAAAACTAATTAAAAAAAAATGTAACTAAAAATTATTATTACATAATTATAATTAAAAATATTATTTATATACATTTATCATATTATATAAATTTCATATAAAAATAATTTAAAATAATTAAAAAAAAAATAACATAAAATTATTATTATATAATTATATTATCAAATTTATATTATATAACTATTATTAAAAATTATATTTTTATACATTATATTATATACATTTTTTATTAATTTTCGGTACTTAGAAAAATTCTGCCGATTTCGGTACTTAGAAAAATTCTGTTGATTTCGGTACTTAGAAAAATTCTGTTGATTTCGGTACTTAGAAAATGTCTGCCTTTTTCGGTACTTTGTAAAGACTCGGAAGTTTTCGGTACTTAGTAAATTTCTGACGTTCTGCCTTTTTCGGTACTTTGAAAAGACTCAGAAGTTTTCGGTACTTAGAAAATTTCTGACGATTTCGGTACTTAGAAAAATTCTGATGATTTCGATACTTATTAAACATTCAGAAGTTTTCGGTACTTAGAAAAATTCTGCCGATTTCGCTACTTAGAAAAATTCTGTTGATTTCGGTACTTAGAAAAATTCTGCCTTTTTCGGTACTTTGAAAAGACTCAGAAGTTTTCGGTACTTAGAACATTTCTGATGATTTCGGTACTTAGAAAAATTCTGTCGATTTCGGTACTTAGAAAACATTCAGAAGTTCTCGGTACTTAGAAAGTTTCTGCCTTTTTCGGTACTTTGAAAAGACTCAGAAGTTTTCGGTACTTAGAAAATATCTGACGTTTTCGGTACTTAGAAAATTTCTGCCTTTTTCGGTACTTTGAAAAGACTCAGAAGTTTTCGGTACTTAGAAAATTTCTGACGTTTTCGGTACTTAGAAAAATTCTTACGATTTCGATACTTATTAAACATTCAGAAGTTTTCGGTACTTAGAAAAATTCGGACGATTTCAGTACTTAGAAAAATTCTGTTGATTTCACTACTTCGAAAAATTCTGTCGATTTCGGTACTTAGAAAAATTGTGTTGATTTCGGTACTTAGAAAATTCTAACGATTTCGGTACTTTAAAAATTCTGCCTTTTCCGGTACTTTGAAAAGACTCAGAAGTTTTCGGTACTTAGAAAATTTCTGACGATTTCGGTACTTAGAAAATTCTGACGATTTCGGTACTTAGAAAAATTCTGATGATTTCGGATCTTAGAAAATTTCTGACCTTTTCGGTCCTTAGGAAATTTCTGACGTTTTCGGTACTTAGAAAAATTCTGCCGATTTCGGTACTTTGAAAAATTCTGCCTTTTTCGGTACTGTGAAAAGACTCAGAAGTTTTCGGTACTTAGAAAATTTCTGACGATTACGGTACTTAGAAAAATTCTGATGATTTCGGATCTTAGAAAATTTCTGACCTTTTCGGTACTTTGAAAATTTCTGATGATTTCGGATCTTTGAAAATTTCTGACCTTTTCTGTCCTTAGAAAATTTCTGACGTTTTCGGTACTTAGAAAACATTCAGAAGTCTACGGTACTTAGAAAATTTCTGACGTTTTCGGTACTTAGAAAAATTTTGTTGATTTCGGTACTTAGAAAAATTCTGTTGATTTCGGTACTTTGAAAAATTCTGTCGATTTCGGTACTTAGAAAAATTCTGCTGATTTCAGTACTTAGAAAATTCTGACGATTTCGGTACTTTTAAAATTCTGCCTTTTTCGGTACTCTGAAAATTTCAGACGTTTTCGGTACTTAGAAAATTTCCGATGTTCTCGGTACTTAGAAAATTTCTGACGTTTTCGGTTCTTAGAAAAATTCTTACGATTTCGATACTTATTAAACATTCAGAAGTTCTCGGTACTTAGAAAAATTCGGCCGATTTCGGTACTTCGAAAAATTCTGTTGATTTAAGTACTTCGAAAAATTCTGTAGATTTCGGTACTTAGAAAAATTCTGTTGATTTCGGTACTTAGAAAATTTCTGCCTTTTTCGGTACTTTGAAAAGACTCAGAAGTTTTCGGTACTTAGAAAATTTCTGACGATTTCGGTACTTAGAAAATTCTGACGATTTCGGTACTTAGAAAAATTCTGATGATTTCGGATCTTAGAAAATTTCAGACCTTTTCGGTCCTTAGAAAATTTCTGACGTTTTCGGTACTTAGAAAAATTCTGCCGATTTCGGTACTTTAAAAATTCTGCCTTTTCCGGTACTTTGAAAGGACTCAGAAGTTTTCGGTACTTAGAAAATTTCTGACGATTTCGGTACTTAGAAAATTCTGACGATTTCGGTACTTAGAAAAATTCTGATGATTTCGGATCTTAGAAAATTTCTGACCTTTTCGGTCCTTAGAAAATTTCTGACGTTTTCGGTACTTAGAAAATTTCCGATGTTCTCGGTACTTAGAAAATTTCTGACGTTTTCGGTTCTTAGAAAAATTCTGCCTTTTTCGGTACTGTGAAAAGACTCAGAAGTTTTCGGTACTTAGAAAATTTCTGACGATTACGGTACTTAGAAAAATTCTGATGATTTCGGATCTTAGAAAATTTCTGACCTTTTCGGTACTTTGAAAATTTCTGATGATTTCGGATATTTGAAAATTTCTGACCTTTTCTGTCCTTAGAAAATTTCTGACGTTTTCGGTACTTAGAAAACATTCAGAAGTTTTCGGTACTTAGAAAATTTCTGCCTTTTTCGGTACTTAGAAAATTTCTGACCTTTTCGGTACTTAGAAAATATATGACGTTTTCGGTACTTAGAAATATTCTGTCGATTTCGGTACTTAGAAAACATTCAGAAGTCTACGGTACTTAGAAAATTTTTGACGTTTTCGGTACTTAGAAAAATTTTGTTGATTTCGGTACTTAGAAAAATTCTGTTGATTTCGGTACTTTGAAAAATTCTGTCGATTTCGGTACTTAGAAAAATTCTGCTGATTTCAGTACTTAGAAAATTCTGACGATTTCGGTACTTTTAAAATTCTGCCTTTTTCGGTACTCTGAAAATTTCAGACGTTTTCGGTACTTAGAAAATTTCCGATGTTCTCGGTACTTAGAAAATTTCTGACGTTTTCGGTTCTTAGAAAAATTCTTACGATTTCGATACTTATTAAACATTCAGAAGTTCTCGGTACTTAGAAAAATTCGGCCGATTTCGGTACTTCGAAAAATTCTGTTGATTTTAGTACTTCGAAAAATTCTGTAGATTTCGGTACTTAGAAAAATTCTGTTGATTTCGGTACTTAGAAAATTTCTGCCTTTTTCGGTACTTTGAAAAGACTCAGAAGTTTTCGGTACTTAGAAAATTTCTGACGATTTCGGTACTTAGAAAATTCTGACGATTTCGGTACTTAGAAAAATTCTGATGATTTCGGATCTTAGAAAATTTCTGACCTTTTCGGTCCTTAGAAAATTTCTGACGTTTTCGGTACTTAGAAAAATTCTGCCGATTTCGGTACTTTAAAAATTCTGCCTTTTCCGGTACTTTGAAAGGACTCAGAAGTTTTCGGTACTTAGAAAATTTCTGACGATTTCGGTACTTAGAAAATTCTGACGATTTCGGTACTTAGAAAAATTCTGATGATTTCGGATCTTAGAAAATTTCTGACCTTTTCGGTCCTTAGAAAATTTCTGACGTTTTCGGTACTTAGAAAATTTCCGATGTTCTCGGTACTTAGAAAATTTCTGACGTTTTCGGTTCTTAGAAACATTCTGCCTTTTTCGGTACTGTGAAAAGACTCAGAAGTTTTCGGTACTTAGAAAATTTCTGACGATTACGGTACTTAGAAAAATTCTGATGATTTCGGATCTTAGAAAATTTCTGACCTTTTCGGTACTTTGAAAATTTCTGATGATTTCGGATATTTGAAAATTTCTGACCTTTTCTGTCCTTAGAAAATTTCTGACGTTTTCGGTACTTAGAAAACATTCAGAAGTTTTCGGTACTTAGAAAATTTCTGCCTTTTTCGGTACTTAGAAAATTTCTGACCTTTTCGGTACTTAGAAAATATATGACGTTTTCGGTACTTAGAAATATTCTGTCGATTTCGGTACTTAGAAAACATTCAGAAGTCTACGGTACTTAGAAAATTTTTGACGTTTTCGGTACTTAGAAAAATTTTGTTGATTTCGGTACTTAGAAAAATTCTGTTGATTTCGGTACTTTGAAAAATTCTGTCGATTTCGGTACTTAGAAAAATTCTGCTGATTTCAGTACTTAGAAAATTCTGACGATTTCGGTACTTTTAAAATTCTGCCTTTTTCGGTACTCTGAAAATTTCAGACGTTTTCGGTACTTAGAAAATTTCCGATGTTCTCGGTACTTAGAAAATTTCTGACGTTTTCGGTTCTTAGAAAAATTCTTACGATTTCGATACTTATTAAACATTCAGAAGTTCTCGGTACTTAGAAAAATTCGGCCGATTTCGGTACTTCGAAAAATTCTGTTGATTTTAGTACTTCGAAAAATTCTGTCGATTTCAGTACTTAGGAAAATTCTGTTGATTTCGGTACATAGAAAATTTCTGCCTTTTTCGGTACTGTGAAAAGACTCAGAAGTTTTCGGTACTTAGAAAATTTCTGACGATTTCGGTACTTAGAAAATTCTGACGATTTCGGTACTTAGAAAAATTCTGATGATTTCGGGTCTTAGAAAATTTCTGACCTTTTCGGTCCTTAGAAAATTTCTGATGTTTTCGGTACTTAGAAAAATTCTGCCGATTTCGGTACTTTGAAAAATTCTGCCTTTTTCGGTACTGTGAAAAGACTCAGAAGTTTTCGGTACTTAGAAAATTTCTGACGATTTCGGTACTTAGAAAATTCTGACGATTTCGGTACTTAGAAAAATTCTGATGATTTCGGGTCTTAGAAAATTTCTGACCTTTTCGGTCCTTAGAAAATTTCTGACGTTTTCGGTACTTAGAAAAATTCTGCCGATTTCGGTACTTTGAAAAATTCTGCCTTTTTCGGTACTGTGAAAAGACTCAGAAGTTTTCGGTACTTAGAAAATTTCTGACGATTACGGTACTTAGAAAAATTCTGATGATTTCGGATCTTAGAAAATTTCTGACCTTTTCGGTACTTTGAAAATTTCTGATGATTTCAGATCTTAGAAAATTTCTGACCTTTTCTGTCCTTAGAAAATTTCTGACGTTTTCGGTACTTAGAAAACATTCAGAAGTTTTCGGTACTTAAGAAAATTTCTGCCGATTTCGGCACTTAGAAAAATTCTGTTGATTTCGGTACTTTGAAAAGACTCAGAAGTTTTCGGTACTTAGAAAATTTCTGATGATTTCGGTACTTAGAAAAATTCTGTTGATTTCGGTACTTAGAAAAATTCTGCCTTTTTCGGTACTTTGAAAAGACTCAGAAGTTTTCGGTACTTAGAACATTTCTGATGATTTCGGTACTTAGAAAAATTCTGTCGATTTCGGTACTTAGAAAACATTCAGAAGTTCTCGGTACTTAGAAAGTTTCTGCCTTTTTCGGTACTTTGAAAAGACTCAGAAGTTTTCGGTACTTAGAAAATATCTGACGTTTTCGGTACTTAGAAAATTTCTGCCTTTTTCGGTACTTTGAAAAGACTCAGAAGTTTTCGGTACTTAGAAAATTTCTGACGTTTTCGGTACATAGAAAAATTCTTACGATTTCGATACTTATTAAACATTCAGAAGTTTTCGGTACTTAGAAAAATTCGGACGATTTCAGTACTTAGAAAAATTCTGTTGATTTCACTACTTCGAAAAATTCTGTCGATTTCGGTACTTAGAAAAATTGTGTTGATTTCGGTACTTAGAAAATTCTAACGATTTCGGTACTTTAAAAATTCTGCCTTTTCCGGTACTTTGAAAAGACTCTGAAGTTTTCGGTACTTAGAAAATTTCTGACGATTTCGGTACTTAGAAAATTCTGACGATTTCGGTACTTAGAAAAATTCTGATGATTTCGGATGTTAGAAAATTTCTGACCTTTTCGGTCCTTAGAAAATTTCTGACGTTTTCGGTACTTAGAATAATTCTGCCGATTTCGGTACTTTGAAAAATTCTGCCTTTTTCGGTACTGTGAAAAGACTCAGAAGTTTTCGGTACTTAGAAAATTTCTGATGATTACGGTACTTAGAAAAATTCTGATGATTTCGGATCTTAGAAAATTTCTGACCTTTTCGGTACTTTGTAAATTTCTGATGATTTCGGATCTTTGAAAATTTCTGACCTTTTCTGTCCTTAGAAAATTTCTGACGTTTTCGGTACTTAGAAAACATTCAGAAGTCTACGGTACTTAGAAAATTTCTGACGTTTTCGGTACTTAGAAAAATTTTGTTGATTTCGGTACTTAGAAAAATTCTGTTGATTTCGGTACTTTGAAAAATTCTGTCGATTTCGGTACTTAGAAAAATTCTGCTGATTTCAGTACTTAGAAAATTCTGACGATTTCGGTACTTTTAAAATTCTGCCTTTTTCGGTACTCTGAAAATTTCAGACGTTTTCGGTACTTAGAAAATTTCCGATGTTCTCGGTACTTAGAAAATTTCTGACGTTTTCGGTTCTTAGAAAAATTCTTACGATTTCGATACTTATTAAACATTCAGAAGTTCTCGGTACTTAGAAAAATTCGGCCGATTTCGGGACTTCGAAAAATTCTGTTGATTTTAGTACTTCGAAAAATTCTGTAGATTTCGGTACTTAGAAAAATTCTGTTGATTTCGGTACTTAGAAAATTTCTGACGATTTCGGTACTTAGAAAATTCTGACGATTTCGGTACTTAGAAAAATTCTGATGATTTCGGATCTTAGAAAATTTCTGACCTTTTCGGTCCTTAGAAAATTTCTGACGTTTTCGGTACTTAGAAAAATTCTGCCGATTTCGGTACTTTGAAAAATTCTGCCTTTTTCGGTACTGTGAAAAGACTCAGAAGTTTTCGGTACTTAGAAAATTTCTGACGATTACGGTACTTAGAAAAATTCTGATGATTTCGGATCTTAGAAAATTTCTGACCTTTTCGGTACTTTGAAAATTTCTGATGATTTCAGATCTTAGAAAATTTCTGACCTTTTCTGTCCTTAGAAAATTTCTGACATTTTCGGTACTTAGAAAACATTCAGAAGTTTTCGGTACTTAGAAAATTTCTGCCGATTTCGGTACTTAGAAAAATTCTGTTGATTTCGGTACTTAGAAAAATTCTGCCTTTTCCGGTACTTTGAAAGGACTCAGAAGTTTTCGGTACTTAGAAAAATTCTGATGATTTCGGTACTTAGAAAATTTCTGACGTTTTCGGTTCTTAGAAAAATTCTTACGATTTCGATACTTATTAAACATTCAGAAGTTCTCGGTACTTAGAAAAATTCGGCCGATTTCGGTACTTCGAAAAATTCTGTTGATTTTAGTACTTCGAAAAATTCTGTCGATTTCGGTACTTAGAAAAATTCTGCCTTTTTCGGTACTGTGAAAAGACTCAGAAGTTTTCGGTACTTAGAAAATTTCTGACGATTACGGTACTTAGAAAAATTCTGATGATTTCGGATCTTAGAAAATTTCTGACCTTTTCGGTACTTTGAAAATTTCTGATGATTTCGGATCTTTGAAAATTTCTGACCTTTTCTGTCCTTAGAAAATTTCTGACGTTTTCGGTACTTAGAAAACATTCAGAAGTCTACGGTACTTAGAAAATTTCTGACGTTTTCGGTACTTTGAAAAATTCTGTCGATTTCGGTACTTAGAAAAATTCTGCTGATTTCAGTACTTAGAAAATTCTGACGATTTCGGTACTTTTAAAATTCTGCCTTTTTCGGTACTCTGAAAATTTCAGACGTTTTCGGTACTTAGAAAATTTCCGATGTTCTCGGTACTTAGAAAATTTCTGACGTTTTCGGTTCTTAGAAAAATTCTTACGATTTCGATACTTATTAAACATTCAGAAGTTCTCGGTACTTAGAAAAATTCGGCCGATTTCGGTACTTCGAAAAATTCTGTTGATTTCGGTACTTAGAAAATTTCTGCCTTTTTCGGTACTTTGAAAAGACTCAGAAGTTTTCGGTACTTAGAAAATTTCTGACGATTTCGGTACTTAGAAAATTCTGACGATTTCGGTACTTAGAAAAATTCTGATGATTTCGGGTCTTAGAAAATTTCTGACCTTTTCGGTCCTTAGAAAATTTCTGACGTTTTCGGTACTTAGAAAAATTCTGCCGATTTCGGTACTTTGAAAAATTCTGCCTTTTTCGGTACTGTGAAAAGACTCAGAAGTTTTCGGTACTTAGAAAATTTCTGACGATTTCGGTACTTAGAAAATTCTGACGATTTCGGTACTTAGAAAAATTCTGATGATTTCGGGTCTTAGAAAATTTCTGACCTTTTCGGTCCTTAGAAAATTTCTGACGTTTTCGGTCCTTAGAAAATTTCTGACGTTTTCGGTACTTAGAAAAATTCTGCCGATTTCGGTACATTGAAAAATTCTGCCTTTTTCGGTACTGTGAAAAGACTCAGAAGTTTTCGGTACTTAGAAAATTTCTGACGATTACGGTACTTAGAAAAATTCTGTCCATGTCTGTACTTAGAAAACATTCAGAAGTCATCGTAGAAAAATTCAGACGATTTCGGTACTTAGAAAATTCTGACGATTTCGGTACTTAGAAAAATTCTGATGATTTCGGATCTTAGAAAATTTCTGCCTTTTTCGGTACTTAGAAAATTTCTGACCTTTTCGGTACTTAGAAAATATCAGACGTTTTCGGTACTTGGAAATATTCTGACGATTTCGGTACTTAGAAAAATTCTGTTGATTTCGGTACTTAGAAAAATTCTGTCGATTTCAGTACTTAAAAAAATTCTGTTGATTTCGGTACTTGTAAAATTTCTACCTTTTTCGGTACTTTGAAAAGACTCAGAAGTTTTCAGTACTTAGAAAATTTCTGACGTTTTAGGTAATTAGAAAAATTCGGCCGATTTCGGTACTTCGAAAAATTCTGTTGATTTTAGTACTTCGAAAAATTCTGTCGATTTCGGTACTTAGAAAAATTCTGTTGATTTCGGTACTTAGAAAATTTCTGCCTTTTTCGGTACTTTGAAAAGACTCAGAAGTTTTCGGTACTTAGAAAAATTCTTACGATTTCGATACTTATTAAACATTCAGGAGTTTTCGGTACTTAGAAAAATTCGGCCGATTTCAGTACTTAGAAAAATTCTGTTGATTTCACTACTTCGAAAAATTCTGTCGATTTCGGTAGTTAGAAAAATTGTGTTGATTTCGGTACTTAGAAAATTCTGACGATTTCGGTACTTTAAAAATTCTGCCTTTTCCGGTACTTTGAAAGGACTCAGAAGTTTTCGGTACTTAGAAAATTTCTGACGATTTCGGTACTTAGAAAATTCTGACGATTTCGGTACTTAGAAAAATTCTGATGATTTCGGATCTTAGAAAATTTCTGACCTTTTCGGTCCTTAGAAAATTTCTGACGTTTTCGGTACTTAGAAAAATTCTGCCGATTTCGGTACATTGAAAAATTCTGCCTTTTTCGGTACTGTGAAAAGACTCAGAAGTTTTCGGTACTTAGAAAATTTCTGACGATTACGGTACTTAGAAAAATTCTGTCCATGTCTGTACTTAGAAAACATTCAGAAGTCATCGTAGAAAAATTCAGACGATTTCGGTACTTAGAAAATTCTGACGATTTCGGTACTTGGAAATATTCTGACGATTTCGGTACTTAGAAAAATTCTGTTGATTTCGGTACTTAGAAAAATTCTGTCGATTTCAGTACTTAAAAAAATTCTGTTGATTTCGGTACTTGTAAAATTTCTACCTTTTTCGGTACTTTGAAAAGACTCAGAAGTTTTCAGTACTTAGAAAATTTCTGACGTTTTAGGTAATTAGAAAAATTCTGCCGATTTCGGTACTTAGAAAAATTCTGTTGATTTCGGTACTTAGAAAAATTCTGACGATTTCGGTACTTAGAAAAATTCTGTTGATTTTGGTACTTAGAAAAATTCTGTCGATTTCGGTACTTAGAAAAACCCTGACAATTTCGGTACTTTGAAAAGACTCAGAAGTTTTCAATACTAAGAAAATTTCTGACGTTTTCGGTATTTCGAAAAATTCTGCCGATTTCGGTACTTAGAAAAATTCTTACGATTTCGGAACTTAGAAAACATTCCGACGATTTCGGTACTTAGAAAAATTCCGACGATTTCGGTACTTAGAAAATTCTGATGATTTCGGTACTTAGAAAAATTCTGACGATTTCGGTACTTAGAAAAATTCTGATGATTTCGGCACTTAGAAAAACTCTGACAATTTCGGTACGTAGAAAAATTCTGTTGATTTCGGTACTTGGAAAATTTCTGCCTTTTTCGGTACTTTGAAAAGACTCAGAAGTTTTCAGTACTTAGAAAATTTCTGTCGTTTTCGGTACTTAGAAAAATTCTGATGATTTCGGTACTTAGAAAAATTCTGACAATTTCGGTACTTAGAAAAATTCCGACGATTTCGGTACTTAGAAAATTCTAACGATTTCGGTACTTAGAAAAATTCTGCCGATTTCGGTACTTTGAAAAGACTCAGAAGTTTTCAGTACTTAGAAAATTTCTGACGTTTTCGGTACTTAGAAAAATTCTGCCGATTTCGGTACTTAGAAAATTTCTGACGTTTTCGGTACTTAGAAAATTCTGACGATTTCGGTACTTTAAAAATTCTGCCTTTTCCGGTACTTTGAAAGGACTCAGAAGTTTTCGGTACTTAGAAAATTTCTGACGATTTCGGTACTTAGAAAATTCTGACGATTTCGGTACTTAGAAAAATTCTGATGATTTCGGATCTTAGAAAATTTCTGACCTTTTCGGTCCTTAGAAAATTTCTGACGTTTTCGGTACTTAGAAAAATTCTGCCGATTTCGGTACATTGAAAAATTCTGCCTTTTTCGGTACTGTGAAAAGACTCAGAAGTTTTCGGTACTTAGAAAATTTCTGACGATTACGGTACTTAGAAAAATTCTGTCCATGTCTGTACTTAGAAAACATTCAGAAGTCATCGTAGAAAAATTCAGACGATTTCGGTACTTAGAAAATTCTGACGATTTCGGTACTTAGAAAAATTCTGATGATTTCGGATCTTAGAAAATTTCTGCCTTTTTCGGTACTTAGAAAATATCAGACGTTTTCGGTACTTGGAAATATTCTGACGATTTCGGTACTTAGAAAAATTCTGTTGATTTCGGTACTTAGAAAAATTCTGTCGATTTCAGTACTTAAAAAAATTCTGTTGATTTCGGTACTTGTAAAATTTCTACCTTTTTCGGTACTTTGAAAAGACTCAGAAGTTTTCAGTACTTAGAAAATTTCTGACGTTTTAGGTAATTAGAAAAATTCTGCCGATTTCGGTACTTAGAAAAATTCTGTTGATTTCGGTACTTAGAAAAATTCTGACGATTTCGGTACTTAGAAAAATTCTGTTGATTTTGGTACTTAGAAAAATTCTGTCGATTTCGGTACTTAGAAAAACCCTGACAATTTCGGTACTTTGAAAAGACTCAGAAGTTTTCAATACTAAGAAAATTTCTGACGTTTTCGGTATTTCGAAAAATTCTGCCGATTTCGGTACTTAGAAAAATTCTTACGATTTCGGAACTTAGAAAACATTCCGACGATTTCGGTACTTAGAAAAATTCCGACGATTTCGGTACTTAGAAAATTCTGATGATTTCGGTACTTAGAAAAATTCTGACGATTTCGGTACTTAGAAAAATTCTGATGATTTCGGCACTTAGAAAAACTCTGACAATTTCGGTACGTAGAAAAATTCTGTTGATTTCGGTACTTGGAAAATTTCTGCCTTTTTCGGTACTTTGAAAAGACTCAGAAGTTTTCAGTACTTAGAAAATTTCTGTCGTTTTCGGTACTTAGAAAAATTCTGATGATTTCGGTACTTAGAAAAATTCTGACAATTTCGGTACTTAGAAAAATTCCGACGATTTCGGTACTTAGAAAATTCTAACGATTTCGGTACTTAGAAAAATTCTGCCGATTTCGGTACTTTGAAAAGACTCAGAAGTTTTCAGTACTTAGAAAATTTCTGACGTTTTCGGTACTTAGAAAAATTCTGCCGATTTCGGTACTTAGAAAATTTCTGACGTTTTCGGTACTTAGAAAAATTCTGACGTTTTCGGTACTTAGAAAAATTCTGATGATTTCGGTATTTAGAAAAATTCTGACGATTTCGGTACTTAGAAAAATTCCGACGATTTTGGTACTTGGATAATTTCTACCTTTCTCGGTACTTTGAAAAGACTCAGAAGTGTTCAGTACTTAGAAAATTTCTGAAGTTTTCGGTACTTAGAAAACATTCCGACGATTTCGGTACTTAGAAAAATTCCGACGATTTCGGTGCTTAGAAAATTTCTGACGTTTTCGGTACTTAGAAAAATTCTGTCGATTTTGGTACTTAGAATACATTCAGAAGTTTTCGGTACTTAGAAAATTTCTGACGTTTTCGGTACTTAGAAAAATTCTGTCGATTTTGGTACTTAGAAAAATTCTGTTGATTTCGGTACTTAGAAAAATTCTGTCGATTTCGGTACTTAGAAAAATTCTGATGATTTCGGAACTTAGAAAAATTTTGTCGATTTCGGTACTTAGAAAAATTCTGTTGATTTCGGTACTTGGAAAATTTCTGCCATTTTCGGTACTTTGAAAAGACTCAGAAGTTTTCATTGCTTAGAAAATTTCTGTCGTTTTCGGTACTTAGAAAAATTCTGACCTTTTCGGTACTTAGAAAAATTCTGCCGATTTCAGTACTTAGAAAATTCTGACCTTTTCGGTACTTGGAAAAATTTCTGACCCTTTCGGTATTTTGAAAATTTCTGACCTTTTCGGTACTTAGAAAATTTCTGACCTTTTCGGTACTTTGAAAATACTCAGAAGTTTTCGGTACTTAGAAAATTTCTGACGATTTCGGTACTTAGAAAAATTCTTTTGATTTCGGTACTTAGAAAATTCTGACGTTTTCGGTACTATGAAAAATTCTGATGATTTCGGTACTTAGAATACATTCTGAAGTTTTCGATGCTTGGAAAAATTCTGACCTTTTCGAAACTTAGAAAAATTCGGACGATTTCGGTACTTAGAAAATTCTGACCTTTTCGGTACTTAGAAAAATTTTGTCGATTTCGGTACTTAGAAAAATTTTGTCGATTTCGGTACTTAGAAAAATTCTTACGATTTCGGTACTTAGAAAAATTCAGTTGATTTCGGAACTTAGAAAAATTCTGACGATTTCGGTAGTTAGAAAAATTCTGCCAATTTCGGTACTTAGAAAAATTCTGTAGATTTCGGTACTTAGAAAAATTCTGACGATTTCGGTAGTTAGAAAAATTCTGCCAATTTCGGTACTTAGAAAAATTCTGTAGATTTCGGTACTTAGAAAAATTCTGTTGATTTCGGTACGTAGAAAAATTCTGTTGATTTCGGTATTTAGAAAATTCTGACGATTTCGGTACTTAGTAAAATTCTGACGATTTCGGTACTTAGAAAACTCTCAGAAGTTTTCGGTACTTAGAAAATTTCTGACATTTTCGGTACTTAGAAAAATTCTTTTGATTTCGGTACTTTGAAAATTCAGACGTTTTCGGTACGTAGAAAAATTCTGTTGATTTCGGTACTTAGAAAATTTCTGCCTTTTTCGGTACTTTGAAAAGACTCAGAAGTTTTCAGTACTTAGAAAATTTCTGACGTTTTCGGAACTTAGAAAAATTCTGCCGATTTCGGTACTTAGAAAATTCTGACGTTTTCGGTACTATGAAACATTCTGATGATTTCGGAACTTAGAAAACATTCAGAAGTTTTCGGTACTTGGAAAAATTCTGACCTTTTCGGTACTTAGAAAAATTCTGCCGATTTCGGTACTTAGAAAATTCTGACCTTTTCGGTACTTGGAAAAATTTCTGACCTTTTCGGTACTAGAGAGGTTTGTGGTGTTGTGAAGAGAGGTTTGTGGTGTTGTGTAGAGAGGTATGCGCTGGTGATGTAGTGGAAGTTGGGAGAGAGTATAGTCTCCTGATTGTGGTATGGAAATTCGGAGAGCTAGGAGTTTTTTAAAACGTCGATTTTTTAAAATAAAACTTTTTTCTTTTTAATTTTACGACATTTATCAAATTAAATTTGATGAGTATAGGGCAGAACGCAAAATGTCATATTATTAAAATAAAACCTTTTTTTTTCTCCACATTTTACATCAAAAAATTTCATGAGTAATTTCGTATAAACAACCATAATATTAAAATAATTAATTTTTTTTGTATAATTATTATTATTACAGTTTTAAAAAAATTGTGTTATTTAGGGCTCCTGTAACCGGTACTACTGAGCTCAGGGAGTTTTCGGAAAACCGTTCCAAAATTTTAAACACAGGTCACTTAGTATTTTGTATTTTTGGAGTATTTAATCGAAAATGTGTCCCCTCTCACAACGCTACGCCTATCATCTCATTACAGAGAGATTCCCTAATCAAGCTGAAAAACAAATAGCAAAAATTAGAGAAAGATAACGCAAGCAACAAGATTTTAACTTAAACTTTCTCAACACTGATTGAATAATGATAATTTAAAAGGGGGGGATTGAATCTTTCAACAGAAACGAACAGATTCATGACTTTATGAAAACAACATATTCATCATTATCGATCAATAGAAGAAAATTATTTAATGTAATCGTTTAGTAATAATTAATATACTTTTAGTAAAGAAGTATAATTTTGAATTATATCAATAAAGTAATATATTATTATATATTTATATATCTTTAACAAACTTTTTCTCTGAACTATATGTTGCTTTTAATATAATGTCCCTTGGCATAAATTATTAGACGCTCTGTAGGATTCTATGTAAAATCTACTGGAAGGATGTTCCTTAAGAAATATATTCGTGGAAGCAACGTGTTAACCGTGGTGTGGTTGTTGGAGCCAAGGGTAAAGAAGTTAGAACACCCGGTGGTCAGGGGTTCGGTCCTGTTCACCGGTTAATTTTAAATTTTTTTTCTAATTATTTTATTTTATTTTTTTAAATTTATTTTTCGACATTTCAACATGTATAAAGTCTTCTATACATAAAAAAAAACTATTCTTCTTTTGGGAAAGAGTGAATAATAGCTAAAAAACGGAAAATTTTCGACTCCGGAGCTACGCACGCCACTCACCGAGTAACTCCCTTTAATATTAACTTATAAATTTCAAACTTGGCCAGAAATTAGAGTCTTATATACCAAACAATCGTAACGAAGGGACCTTTTATAGACTAATTAGGGGCATGTAATGAGTCAAAATAGATTTTGTTAATTAACCGGAATAAAGTTCATAAAGCTATATATTCGAGGAAGCAACGTGTACGCCGTGGTAAGGTTGTTAGCGCCACGGGAAAAGAAGTTTGCAGAGCCGGTGATCAGGGGTTCAGAACTGGTCACTGGTTAATTTTTAATTTTTTTTCTATTTATTTTATTTTATTTTTTCAAAAATTATTTTTCGACATTTCAACATGAATAAAGTCATCGATACATAAAAAAAACTATTCTTCTTTTGGGAAAGAGCGAATAATAGCTAAAAAACGGAAAATTTTCGACTCCGGAGCTACGCACGCCACTCACCGAGTAACTCCCTTTAATATTAACTTATAAATTTCAAACTTGGCCAGAAATTAGAGTCTTATATACCAAACAATAGTAACGAAGGGACCTTTTATAGACTAATTAGGGGCATGTAATGAGTCAGAATAGATTTTGTTAATTAACCGGAATAAAGTTCATAAAGCTATATATTCGAGGAAGCAACGTGTACGCCGTGGTAAGGTAGTTAGCGCCACGGGTAGAGAAGTTTGCAGAGCCGGTGATCAGGGGTTCAGAACTGGTCACTGGTTAATTTTTAATTTTTTTTCTATTTATTTTATTTTATTTTTTCAAAAATTATTTTTCGACATTTCAACATGAATAAAGTCATCGATACATAAAAAAAACTATTCTTCTTTTGGGAAAGAGCGAATAATAGCTAAAAAACGGAAAATTTTCGACTCCGGAGCTACGCACGCCACTCACCGAGTAACTCCCTTTAATATTAACTTATAAATTTCAAACTTGGCCAGAAATTAGAGTCTTATATACCAAACAATCGTAACGAAGGGACCTTTTATAGACTAATTAGGGGCATGTAATGAGTCAAAATAGATTTTGTTAATTAACCGGAATAAAGTTCATAAAGCTATATATTCGAGGAAGCGACGTGTACGCCGTGGTAAGGTTGTTAGCGCCACGGGAAAAGAAGTTTGCAGAGCCGGTGATCAGGGGTTCAGAACTGGTCACTGGTTAATTTTTAATTTTTTTTCTATTTATTTTATTTTATTTTTTCAAAAATTATTTTTCGACATTTCAACATGAATAAAGTCATCGATACATAAAAAAAACTATTCTTCTTTTGGGAAAGAGCGAATAATTGCTAAAAAACGGAAAATTTTCGACTCCGGAGCTACGCACGCCACTCACCGAGTAACTCCCTTTAATATTAACATATAAATTTCCTACTCGGCCAGAAATGAGAGTTTTATATACGAAACAATCGTACCTGAAGGAATTTTTAAACACTAATTAGGAAGCACATAATGAGCTAAAATAGATTTTGTTAATTAACCGAAATAAAGTTCTTTAAGCTGTATATTCGTAGAAGCAACGTGTACACCGTAGTATGGTTGTTAGAGCCACGGGTAGAGAAGTTTGTAGAGCCGGGGAGCAGGGGTACGGTGCTGGTCTCGGATTAATTTTTAATTTTTTTTAATATTTATTTAATTTTATTTTTTTAAATGTATTTTTCGACATTTCAACATGAATAAAGTCCTCTATAATCATAAGAATGTAGTTTTATATGTGAAACAATCGTTCCAAAGGGAATTTTTATACACTAATTAGGGGGCACATAATGAACCAAAATAGATATTGTTAATTACACGGAAGGAAGCATTTTAGGCAATATATTCGTGAAAGCAACTATAAAAATCCAAATAAAATCCAAATATTTTTATGTTTAAACAGTTTGAAAATAGTGCTAAGTCTTACAATTTTCAAAGTTTAAAGAACTTCAGAATTTTTTAAAGTTCAATCATCTTGAAAACAATTCTAAGTGCCAAAACTTTAAAATATTTCTGAGTACGAAAATCTTCAGAAATTTTTTAAGTCAATACAGTTTTAAAATATTACTAAGTCTGAAATACCTCCAAATATTTTTAAGTGTAAAAATCTTCGTAATTTTTATAAGTCAAAACGGTTTGAAAATATTACTAAGAGCAGAAAACATCATATTGTTCATAAAAACAGAAGTGATGTATTAAAGTGTTAAAACTGTCGGCGCTACGGCAGAGCAGTTGGTTAAGGCGTAGCACACACTGCCGTTTGAAGAGCTCGAGGTTAGGGAGTTCGAATCTGGTGCGTGTACGCAGAAAGTGTCGTGACGGAAAGTCCACTTGTTGGTGGTGTTGTGTAGAGAAGTATGTGTGGTTGTGTAGAGAGGTTTGTGGTGTTGTGTAGAGAGGTTTGTGTGGTTGTGTAGAGAGGTTTGTGGTGTTGTGTAGAGAGGTTTGTGGTGTTGTGTAGAGAGGTATGCGCTGGTGGTGTAGTGGAAGTTGGGAGAGAGTATAGTCTCCTGGTTGTGGTATGGAAATTCAGAGAGCTGGGAGTTTTGTAAAACGTCGATTTTTTAAAATAATAATTTTTTCTCTTTAATCTTACGACATTTATCAAATTAAATTTAATGAGTATAGGGCAAAACGCAAAACGTCATATTGTTAAAATAAAACCTTTTTTTTTCTTGTAATTTTTCTACATTTTGCATCAAGAAATTTCATGAGTTACTTCGTATAAACAACCATAATATTAAAATAATTAATTTTTTGTATAATTATTATTATTACAGTTTTAAAAAAATTCTGTCATTCAGGGCTCCTGTAACCGGTACTACTGAGCTCAGGGAGTTTTTGGAAAACCTTTTAAGTTCCAAAATTTCAAACACAGCTCACTTAGTATTTTGTATTTTTGGAGAATTTAATCGAAAACGTGTCCCCTCTTACAACGCTACGCCTATCATCTCATTACAGAGAGATTCCCTGATCAAGCTGAAAAGCAAATAACAAACACTAGACAAAGTTAACGCTAGGAACAGGATTTTAACTTCAACTTTCTCAACACTGATTGAATAATGTTAATTTAAAGGGGATTGAATCTTTCAACAGAAACGAACTGATTCATGACTTTATGAAAACTACAAATTCATCATTATCGATCAATAGAAGAAAATTATTTAAAGTAATCGTTCAGTAAAAATTAATATACTTTTAGTAAAGAAGTATACTTTTCAATTATATCAATAAAGTAATATATAGCTTATTAAAAAACAATTACAGTACGTCTCATAATTGGGTCTAATTATTATAATATAACACCTGATATAATTCTATATTTATATAATATATCGTCTCATTTATCCATTCTTGTATAGCATCTCATTTAACCCATTGATAGACTAACGTAAACAAGCAGTCCTATAAAAACAATAAAGCTGTATCATCTGATAATTAAGATTTTACTCTTATAGTTAGTCTAATAATTTGAGCTGTTCTTTAATGTACCAATGATCGAATACGACCTTGAAAATTGCCGAACGAAAGGAATGTTTTTCTCGACGTCAAAACAACAATATGGGTGATTGATTTCTAAAAAGAATACAAGTAACCTTCTACGTTAATTTATGAAGGATAAAACATGTCCCGTGATACCTTGTCCCATGACTTCGTATAATCTCTTCCGACACAGTTTTCCGATTCAACGAGCTTATTTAGAATTCAAATTGTGTATTTTAAAAATTAAATTCTTTTTCTAATCATCGCGCTGTTACATACACCAGCGTCTCGCATAATTTCTTGTAAAGTGCGCACTTGAAGAAAAGAAAAATTTTAACATCTTTTCTAAACCATGTGATTTTGAATAATTATTATCAAAAATTTGATCAAAATTAGTAAAGGTGTTCTTGAAAAATAAAAATGTAAAAGTGAAACTGTTGTTATAATTTTTTTTTTTTTTTTTGAATTTTTGAAATTTCTATTTGACCGATATCGTACAAAATTAGGAATTTCTTATTTAAGTTTACGTAGATTAAAAAATACTATTATTGTTTAAGTTAAAAAAAAAATTAAAAACTATAAAATTAAACTATTAAAAATAATATATAATGTAAAAAAGTATTTGGCATGAAATTATTTAAAAGTAAACTTGTTTAATATATTTACCTATTTTTTTGTAAAACAATTTAATTTTTCGTTTAACTTGTTTATTAATTCACTTTTGAAAAAGAGAGGATCGATAGTTATTTTAGTACGATAACCTCTTTTAACATTTTTAATCATACATTCAGTGAATTTGTTTTGCTAAAGTAATCGGAAGAATTTTATCTGAAAATGTTATTGCAAAAACACTTTTTTTTTTTAAAGTGGCATAAGCTTTTCTCAAATGACTGTAAATAATTCGTTAAGCAACACTATCCGAAAATAAGTAACAACTTTAAAATACATTCCGAATCAGATTTCGGAGTAATTTAAACTTGGTTTTGTTCAGTTATAGTTTTCCTACTGCTCGGTTTATGTATTCAAATAAAATTAATTGTATAGTCAAAGCAGAGTACAAATAATTAAAATTTTTATTCCCATATAAAACTAAAATTAAAGAATTAAATTTAATTAATGAATTATGTTAAATTAAGGAATTATATTAAATTAATGAATTATATTTAATTAACGAATTAATATTTGAAAAAACTGTATTAACCTCAAGCACCTTCCATTACAAATTTAAATAAGGCTTATAAAAATAAAAAAAAAGGTTGTTGCCTAATTTTTTTTTTACCCTCTTTATTTGTGATATTCACCTGAATGAGTATTGAAAGCGATCCAGTTTGGACTGTAGGTTAGAACTTCTAAATTCTTGATTAAAACAATAAAGACAAAACTACCGTTCAAGTGACCGTTCTCAATGATCAAAACTACCGTTCAATTGTGAATAAAACTATCGTTTCATTCACAACTCAAGAAGTATTTATGGGATCTCTCTGGTCCCATATCTAAATTAAACTCTCTAGCTTAATGCATAACAAAATAAAAAGTGAAAAAAAAAAAGAATTCTGAAAAAAATCATCAAACACCACCGGTCGCCATAGCAACGCGTACAATGATAACGTACGAGCACTGTTTACTATTACTGGGGATCAAAGTTGAAAAGTGTGATGACGCCATCAAACCCAAAATAAGGCCCATTTTGCCAATGGGTAAAAAAAGAAAGATTTTTACCATGTTGCCACTACACTTACAACAAAAGCAGCAATAGGATGAGTTCACTGCCTACCATAGCGTGGATTACTGTTAATAAAATTATTTATTCGCGTATTTACTTGCTTACATTAAAAATCCGTTACAGTAAAGACAATGATTTTATAAATAATACACAGTGTGCTTATCACTCAACTAATATAATACAAGTAATAGAATATTTATGACCTTATGAAAAATCTTTTTTTGCACCAATTATTATTGCCTTTTAAAGCTTAATCATATTATAGTTGTAAAAACATCAAACCCAAATGACTAAAATGTGTCAATATTTTAAAATCCATCCAAACACTAACCGTTTTGAAAAATGAAGAATGAAAAAATTCCACTTTCACCAATAATGTCTCGCAGTGGTGTAGTTTTAATGCATATATATATATATATATATATATATATATATATATATATATATATATATATATATATATATATATATATATATATATATATATATATATATATATATATATATATATATGCGCATCTAAAGAGAGAGAGACTCATCGTTCTCTGATTCAGGTCAAAATTACGATCTGTGGATGAATGAATAGATGTATGAATGAATGATTCCGCTCAATAAACGGGTGTGACGTATGGGAGGTCGACTTCTTAGCCATAAATGGCACCACTAGAAAACAAGAACAGTCCCTCTGCCTTACTGACCGACAACAACAAATGCTTAAATTACAAAAAATGAATAATAATCTTCTTCCTACTTACCGTACAATAGTTCTGAGGGGGTTTTGTCCCCCAAAACTACGCCACTGGCTTCTCATATGAAAGGCAAAGTGTGCAAAGCAACAAAAGGACCAACAGTAATAACTTTTGATCTAATAATAAGATTTTCTCCTTCTAGGACTGATTCAAAGTTTTAACCTCAAATAAGCAAATTTATAAAAGATGACGATATTTTAAATTACGAAATGGAACTGGAACTACATTAATTTTTTGGGGCACCTACACAATTGTGTTTATCCCCAGTAGAAAAGTTGTTGTGCCTGATGAGATAAGATTTCTTCAGGTGGAAAAATTTTACATGAAGTGATGAAAATAAATCTGAGTAGACTTAGGGAGAACTTGAAGAAAGATCTAAAAGCTGATAAAAAAAAAAAAAAAAAAGAGGGGGGGGGGGATTAGTTCCGAGATCCTATCGCCCTGTTGGCCTGCGGAAAGTCATGGAGATATCTCTAGAATTCATATTGCCCTGGAGGTCAATTTTCCTAAGCATCCGAAAAGGGTTTACACATTTTTTTTAGGCTCACCCGTTTATTGAAACAAAAAAGGGAGTATATTACAAGGGGGGGAACAATTGATGATGATAATATGAGTATGTACAATGCAAATGAATGGGGTCACTTTTTTACAGGGGGATCATAACTGCAATGATGTTAACAATATATATAAGTATTAAGTGGGTTATTTATTTACAAGGGGAACAAATTGGATTTTGATATTTACAAAATTGTATAATATTTTTACGTTGAGAAGACAATAATAGGATAATCAACTAACAAGAGTTGAAAATATTTTAAATTGCGGCTGATTTTTATCATAAAAAAACAAGAAGCTTTGAAAGTTTGTAAATAAAAACTTCATTGGAATGTGTATACTTCTTCGTTTCTACAGAAATTTTTTGCCATCTCGTGGCGTCATCTATCTTCTAAAAGTGACACTATTCGGGCAACCGTAAGGTGCTTCCATCTGGTGACTTTTCTGAACTTTCAGCTTGGAAATCCGAGAATTGGATTTATAAATCTACTCATAGGAGAAGAAGAAAAGAAAGTTTTATAAAAAGTGAAAAATGATGAAATAATTTAGTTGGAAGGGTTTATTTTGAGTACAGTTCTAGGTCTATATTTATTGGATTGATGGTAGTAATCATAGATTGGGAGATTTTGGATTTCAACGTTATTAATAAGGGGCAAATTATTGAAAAATTTTGTGGCTAGTTTATGGAAGTAGTTATTAATGCTTTTGATTTTTAGGTCTTGACTGATTTTTTCATTTCTGTAGTACCACGGTGCATTCGCGATCAGTGGCGTAGCGAGCTTAACTCGCGCCCGGGGCACAATACCCTTTTAGCGCCCCCCCATTCGAAAACCATATGTTCGATATTATATGTAAAATATACTCGCAAATTAATAAATAAATAAAGTAAAATAAATAAAGTAAAATAAATAAAGTCATACACTCAAGCTAGGCTTTAAATTTGAGACAAAAAGTGTAGTTGAGAGAACAAGACTAGATTTTGAAATGTATATGATCATCTAGAATTAGTTCAAAAGATACCTATTATTTATTTTACATATTTATAAAGAAATATTTTAAAAACACGCAGTTTTAAAACAATGAAAAAGTAAATATTTATTATCTCTAAGGAGATACATATATTTAATAATCATATAATTGTAATACATAATAAAACTAATTACTATGTCTAAATTTTCCGCGCTTTTGATGAAGCAAATGTATCAATAATATCATCAAATTTGATCATTTAAAATTTTTCTCTTTCCACACTTAAAAATGCTAGGTCACTTAGGCGATCTGTCAAAATTAATTTTAATTTGCTGAATGAACGTTCGCCGCTAGCAATTGATACTGAGATAGTCAGGAGTATTTGAAATGACGCTCTCAGATTTGGAAAAACATCTTCTCCATTCGAGATTGATTATAAAAGTAAGAAATTCTAATGGAGTTTTAAGTTTAATTTCTTTTCTACTGCGGAGTAACATTTTTCTGTCACATATTTTGATAAAAAGTTCTATTACATTGAAATCTGTATTATAAAATTCACCCAGATTTTTTCAATGCTTTTTCAAGAGGCCGGGATAGCCTGGTCGGTAGGGCGCTGGGCCCATATCCAAGAGGTCGTGGGTTCGATACTCGCCGGCCGAAGACTCCCCGGGTAGTAAATGGTGACTGATGCACGTTAAATCTGTCGAGTCTCAAAGTCCTCCATGTTCCCACAACAAATCAATACCTCTGGGGGTACTGATCCAGGAGTTTCCTTGTCTTCTGGATTGGTTCAAAATTTTAAGGCTACGGAGTTGAACGTAAGTAGTCGTAAACCCATGAAATTGGGTCGGCTGTTCAACGACGGTTATAAAATAAAATAAAATGTTTTTTCAAGGTCGTTATCAACGTTATCCGTGTTTAATAATTTTCAACGTCTAGTAGAAATCCAAATTTGAAATTAAGGTCACTTAATCGTGTACACATTTCTTGTTGGAGACGATCAAGAGTGCTTTTCATAACGTGAGAAATTTCACTTTCTGCTGAAAGACCACCATAGCTAATTCTCCAGGCACGTATTGTTGTATCCATATCCCATTTTTCACAAAGAGACTCTGCTTTTTCTATTGCCTCTTCACAGAGCTTGTCTCAAATTTCGGCTTGTTCAGTCGCTAATGATTCAAGATCATGGAACACTTCTCTAAAATTCATTCTAGGATCTTGTAATTTGAGCTGCACACGATCAATCCTTCTTAAGATTTCATACCAGAAATGAACTAAAGTTATAAAACTAAAGGTTAGTATATTTTGCAACAGAATTGTAGCTTCACTTCTGTTGTCACTTGTAGTGGTAGTGTGCTCTGCTAATTTTTCTATTAGTTCTTTCATATTCTCTAGCCAGCCCATAGATGATAACGATAACCGCTTGTATTCTGGCGCTACATCGCGTTTCAGATGTGTGACCTGCCATCACGGCAGCATTATCGTAAAATTGTGATCTGCAGTTTGTTAATGAAATTTCATCGTAATTTAATTTCTCTAAAATTGTATTTTCGATCGAGGCTGCATCTTTAGCATGTATTTCAATAAAACTCAAAAAAGATTCTCCGATGGAAACTTTTTTATTGATAAAATCAGCATCTACATACCTAGCGACTTGGGACATTTGTTCTCGATAAGAGATATCAGGAGTTGAATCGAACAAAAGTCCATAATATTTATTTCTTTTGATATGGTTTATTAGTTGATTTGGAACTGTAGATGCCAGAAGATGAATGAATTCATTTTGAATCTGTGGTGACAAATATGAGAACAACAAATTTTTTTGTTAACAATTTTTTTCATACTCTATTCACTTAATAATAGAATCGTCGAGTAGATGTAGTAAGTAATCTTATTTGATTTATTACTTACCAAGAATGCCTTGAACTTGAAAGGTAGTAACATAGTGTAATATACAATATAATTTATGCTGACATTAAACTTATATATAACATTTAATATTTAATAACATTTCATTTTTATTCTAAGCAGAGCGCGATGACAAGGACGTGAATTAAATATTGAATTATATTTAATATGAATTTAATATAATATTTAATATGAATTAAATATTAAATATTATGAATAATATTTATGAATTAACATTTATTATATTACACTGGCAATAATTTAAAATATATTTTCCAGAAATCAATTCTAATAAAAAAAAATTATCCAGCAATTTTTTTGTTTTGCGGACCATTTGGCGCCCCTTTGTGAGTAGCGCCCGGGGCATGATGCCCCCCCCCTTGCCCACCCCTCGCTACGCCACTGTTCGCGATGCTTCTTAACGTTGTATTTTGGAGGGTTTGGATTTTTTTCAGGTGGGATTTCGCAACACCACCGTAGACAGGGCATCCATAGCTAACTATGGGACGAAGGATCATTTTATAGAGTAAGAGTTTGTTTTTAAGGCTTAATTTTGATTTCCTGTTAAAGAAAGGAAATAGAACTGCTCTAATTTTTTTAAATTTTTGTGAGATATTGTTCGCATGATTTTTAAAAGTAAGCCGTTTATCAAGATCCATGCCTAGATATGTGATGTTATCCTTCCAGGGAATTTCGGTGTTTTCGATTGAAATATGAGCTGGGATGGGAAGAGTTCCTCTCGAAAAAAGGATTGCTTGGGTTTTATCAATGTTAAGTGAGAGTTTCCAATTATTGAACCATTTTTTAATTTGAATGAGATATTCGTTTAGGATGTTGATGATATTGGTTTTGCAATGGCCTTGTGCTAGGATAGCTGTGTCATCTGCAAACAGAGCTAGTATTGCTTTATCATTCTTGGGGATATCGTTGATGAAAATTAGAAAAAGGGCGGGGCCAAGTTTACTGCCTTGCGGCACACCACTGCTGATATTATGAGTTGCAGATGAGGAGTTGTTAATTTTTACGAAAAATTTTCTATTTGTTAAGTAGGATCTGATGAGTTTTATAAGGGGTACGGGGAAATTTAATTTGAATAATTTATGGATAAGACCATCAATCCATACTTTGTCAAATGCCTTTTGCAGGTCAAGAAAAGTTGCCCCGGTATGTTTTTTGTACGAAAAGCCATCATGAATGAATTCGGTAATTCTGAGAAGTTGGTGGACAGTGGAAAGTTTAGGTTGAAAACCAAATTGTTGGGGGGTAATTACGTTTTGAGTATCGCAGTGGTATCTTATTTTGTTTAGAATAGCTTCTTCGGTAATTTTGCTAAGGGAAGATAGAAGACTTATTGGTCTGTAATTTACGGCTCTGGAGTGGTCTTGGCCAGGTTTGGGGAGGGGTCTTATTTCGGCTATCTTCCAACAATCGGGAAAGTAGCAGAGTTTAAAGATTTCATTAATAATGTGGGTGAGATAGAAGATAAATTTAATAGGTAAATTTTTAAGCATTTTATTATTGATGGAATCTTTGCCTGGGGATTTTTTATTTTTAAGTTTTTTAATTGCAGTTATAATATCGTTCGGCAAGATATTATCTGGTGGGTGGTAGGACTGGGCTATAAATCGATATATCGCGACATATCGATTTAACGCCTATATCGGCAAACCGATACAGCAACTTTCATTCCAAGCGATGCATCAGAAATCTGATTTAAGCAGTCGAGTGAAGAAGACGATATAACGATATAGCGATACACGCAAGGACTTTCTCTTACGTTCCGATGCCAACTCGCGCTGTGGAAGACGATATTGTTTCGTTATGTTGAGACGGCCTTGACTGATGGTAGAATCAGAATCACTTTTGAGACCTTATATCGTTATATCACATGTTCGTTTTCGCACCTTCGCGATTTGAAATCGTTTCTTGTAGATTATTTTCAATGGGATTAACTTCGTGATCGCCGTCGTAACCTTGTTCTGAACGCAATCTATTATTGAAAAGAATTTATAAAGAAAAGTTTCTTCATTAATTAGGTAAGTTTTTTATTTATTTTCTGACAAAACTTTTTTTATATTTTTAAATGTGAAAATTATCGGAAATCTAATTTAAGGCATCGATATGGAATTAAATTACAAAGTAAATAAATTTGTTAGGTTATTTTTTTACTTTCTTTTAATTTATTAAAAACCTTTCAGATAAAACTTCTAATAATTTAATGGGCTTCTATTACTGATTTTAAATTTATAAATCTTGAGTTGTTTTTAATTTTAGAAATAAAGTTAAAACAAAACTTATTTTTTGGACATAAGTCAATAAACTTTATTTGTTCAAAAGAATTTGAAAAGTTTGCGAATTTTATTTATTTATTTTTTTTTTTATCAATTACTACTTCGTTTTATTAGAGAGTAAAATCATTATTTTTTTTTAATTTTCGTTTTATATTATTAGTTAATTAGCTAAATATATTACCGAATATCACAATTCTTTTGTTTTTATTTTTAAGAATTTAATTAAGAAACTTTGCCTTACTTTGTTTTTCGTTCATAATTCGGTCATTATTTAATTTAATTTAATTATTTATATGAAATAATAATAAAAATAGTGTTTAAGAAGCATTTTTTTCTAAAATTTATTTAGCTCTTTGTTTTATGCATACAAATAATTTTTTAACGAACTTATTTTTTAAATTTTGTTCCTATGCTGTTAGGTAAATATATTGATAAATTTCACTTTTATTTATTTTTTTATTTTTAAACTAAGAAATCTTTTGTTATTTGCGTGATCATTTTTAGAAAATATAACAAAACTTGTGTTTACTTCTTCATTAAGAATTTGAACATTACGATCGAACTTAATAATTCTGTAATTATTTACGCATAATAGTACAAGCAAATATTGATTTGCTAAAAAAAGTTTCTTTTTTAAAAAAAAAATATATATTTTTAACACTTTGTTTTAAATGTAAAATGAATTTCTTAACAAACTTTTTTTTTAATTTTTTAAATTTTCTTTCAATAATTTCAGCTAGATATCTTTATAAAATTCCCTTTTTATTTTTAAACTGAGAAATCTTTCAGAGAACGAAAATTTTAAGAAATTAATACAAATCTTATGTTTACTTTTTAGTTTAAAATTCGAACATTTTTAATTTTAAACTTCGGCTTTTAGTCAATCTAACTTTTATTTTAATTAAAATATATTTTGAAATTTTAAAATCAGCTTTTGTTTAATAACAATATTTTTTTTCATTAAGAGTGTTTTAGGGGTTAACTTAAATTAAGACTGCTTATACCTTATAAACGATAAACAAGTGCAAATATTTCATTCTGTATCTACACACATTTTTTCAATAAATATTTTAAGTAAGATTTGTACATCTTAGTCAATTTATTTAATATCTTTCTTTAACAAAACATATATATTTTCAAATTTATAAATTGATTTAAATCAATATGCGTATGAAGTCTTGATAGAAATCTGACTTTCTGTGCCTTAAAGTAAATGAAATTCAAAAATACTATATCGCGATACATCGCTATATCGCGATGCAAAACTGACGATATATCACGATATATAATTTCTAATATCGCCCAGTCCTAGTGGGTGGTCGATGGGAGAGTTATCAATGATATTAATGGAATTTTGGACGGCGGATTGGGTTTCTTGGGGGACTTTTTTATTATTACTGAGTTGGTTTTTTAGACTTTCTGCCATAAGATTAACTTTATTTTGAATGGAATAGATCACTTTATCATTTTGTTTATCGTCGATTAAGGGGGGGTAGAAGGTTTTCTTTTTTTTGAAATTATTTACTGCTCGCCAGATGGAGCCATCTTCTGGGTTCAAATTTTTGATGTAATCTTCCCATTTCTCTTGGTGAAAATTAATGATATCAGTTTTGACTCTGTGATTTAGTTCCTTAAGGAGGTTTTTTGTCTTCTGGGTGCCTCGTTCTTTGCCATTTTTTGCGAGCTCTGTTTCTATTTTTAATGATATTAAGAATGCTTTTGGGAATGAGGCAATTTTTAGCGTTTTTAATTTCTTTGGTTGAATTTTGATGGGCTTTTTTAATTGTAGCTGAAAGGTTTTCTATTGTCGCGTCAAGATCTTCTTTAGAGTGGATCGGGTTAAAGTTAATTTCGGCATTGGTTAAGATATCGGCGTAGGAATCCCAGTCTGTGAAGACTTTTGGCTTTTTATGATCAGGCGGTATTTGGAGATCTAGGTTAATGAGAACTGGGTTATGGTCAGAGGAAAGCTCATTGATTGTTCTGGACTGGACTTGGAAATTAAGTCCTCTGTGTTAGCTGTATTTAAACCGAATCTGGTTGGTGTATCTGGAAAGGAAAGGTCAAGTTTTGCTTTTTCAATAAAGTCTTGTAATTTTTTACCATTTTTGTTTGCTACTGGACAATTCCAGGCTCTGTGTTTACAATTAAAGTCTCCTGCAATAAGGATATTTCGATTAATGCTTAAAATGTTTTCAATGTCTAAAGTAAAAGCTATGTTAGCTTTGGGATTAATATAAATGGACACCAGTAGGTAGTTGTCGTTATTAATACATATTTCAATTGCCGTGGCTTCACAAATTCTAAGGGGGGGAGGAATATTTGTCGGTGGGGGGTAAGGGTTTTTATTAAGATTCCTGTGCCTCCATATTGGCCTCTACTGCAATTACTCCGGGGGGTATGAAAAAAGGCATAGTTACAAATTTTGATGGGTTCATTGGGTTTGAGTTTGGTTTCCTGAAGTAAAATAATATCGGGGCTATATTGTTGGCAAAAAATTTTTAGATCATTAATTTTGGGTCTTAATCCACCGGCATTCCAATGGCAGATGAGGATATTGTTTTTAGTGGCTTGTTGCATTATTGGTGTTTGAGTTAATTCCTTGGTTATTGTTTCGGAAGAATTGGTTCATTATGGTGAACAACTGATTTAGGGGATTTTCGGTGGTTTCAATATTGTCATTGATCGTCTTAAGATCCTGACTGAAAATTTTTTCAAGATTTTTAACAAATCTTACAAGCTCTGAAATTTGGTCAAGGGCATGTGAGCTTTGTTCTGAATTTAGATTTTTACTTTCATCTGGCCTTGATCCAGTTTCTTTGCTATTATTGCCATTGCTCGAAACGGCTCTGGCAAAGCTAAGTTCGGGAGTTGTCTTTTTTGCTAAGAAGGTTTTTGGGGTATTACGAGATTCCACATTTTTGGTACCTTTCTTATTTAGTTTTTTAGGGGCTTTTGGACATTTTGAGTAATTTGCGGTGTGTGGTCCACCGCAATTACGAAATGAGACGCTAAAACGTACTTTCTCTAAATAAACATACCTTTTTTTAAGATGGGCTCGGATTTCTGATACCTAAGACATAGAAGAACTTTTCAAGCGTGTCGAAAAATTTTGCACACCACTATAAAGTTCGTTTATCCAAAGATAATTTATGAAAAACATAACTTTTATTAAATATTTATAATTCTTTTAATATTTTATTTAATAATTGTCTAAAAAAATTTTAATTATAAAGAGTTGAATTTTTTTACAACATTTTAAAGCGTATAATTTTAATAGACAAAATATAAAACTAATCGGTTGTATAGTTCCTGAAATATCGAATTTTAACGAAGCCTTATCTTAAAAATTCAATTTCTCAAGAGCTATTCGACCTGTTTTGCTCAAACTTTATATTTTGTCATGTAAGATGGGATGCTTTAAAATTATGTAATAATATGTATACCTAACGATTGAAACAATTTTCGACTATTATTAAATAAAATAATAAAAAACAATAAATATTTACCATAAGTTATCTTTTGTATGAAATTATCTTTGCATAAAGGAATTATAGAGGTGTGTGCATAAGTTTTCGATTCACTTAAAATTTTCTCCAGATATGGCGGAACACGCAAAAAATAAAATTAATAAGGGTCCCAACTTTGGGCCGCATTCCTGACAAAACTAAGGGGACCCTATTTTACAGATTGCGGCTACCCTCTTTATTTGGGGGGGGGGCAGAAATCCAAAACCGACAGAAAAAAAGTTTGTTTATTGAGAGAAAGTACGCTTTTGTGTCGGATTTGTTACTTAAAATATTGCCTGCACTCATTAATTAGCCTATTTGAGGTCAACCCCTTAAAGTCAGGATTCAGTCCTAGAGCGTGAAAATCCGATGATTAGATCAAAAGTTATTCAAGGTGGTCCGTTCTATTTTATTTTGCGCATTGTACAGTAGTCATGATTGTCAGAAAAAAATAGAAATTTTAAATAAAATTAATGATAGCAAATTAGAAAGACTAAAATAGCTATTGTTTGCTTAAAAATATAAAGTATAAAAGTACAATATCGAAGATCATTTAAAAGAAGCATAATATTGAAGCAGCTTGGAGTATTTAATTTTATATTTTATAACCGTCGTTGAATAGTCGACCCAATTTTGGGTTTACAATTACTAATGTTCAACTCCGTAGCCTTGTAATTTTGAAAACAATCCAGAAGACAAGGAAACTCCTAGATCAATACTCCCGAGGTATGATTTGTTATGGGAACATGGAGGACTTTGTGACTCAACTGGTTTAACGTGAATCAGTCTCCATTTACTACACTGGGAGATTTTGGCCTGTGGGGACCTCTTGTGCATGGGCCCAGTGCCCTACCAACCAGTCTAAGCTTGGAGTATTGAGAAAAGAATTGAACCAAGCAGGAAAGGAATTCGAGTGGTGGAAAATGCAGAAATCGAAGAGTTCCGATGATTGAAAGAGACACGGGATCAAAACCTCATTCTTTCTGCCTCTATTCTGTGAGAAAAAGCGCGTTGATTTGCTAATGGCTTTATATGCAAGTGACTTTACATGTTATCACTTATTCAAACTTGTATTATCACTTAGATCCAAAATGACGTTTTAGCTGACGTCACACTAGCGATAGGATCTAATTACATTATCCATTAAAATTTCATAACAAGGTGGATTTTAGCTGAACATGCAAGACATTGCGTAAAGAAACATTACCTAGACATAAGATTATTTTCACCTTGAGACTAACTTTATTAAAGGATTTTTTCACGCTTTATCACAAGGAGAACCAATGTATAAATTTCCATTTAAATGCAATAATTTTGAGGTTTAACGGGAAGATTCCGAATCCAAAAAGCATAATTAAAAAAAGATAATATTCTCTACAGTAAGTAAAAATTTTGAATGAAAAAAAGACGAAAAGTAATACATTCCAGAAATAATTGAAAAATCCCAATGAAGGCTGAAATTTATTAAACACACAAAGTCAAAGTAACGGTTCGTGATCGCAATGCTCGAATACGCCGCCGTCTGGAGAGAAGACTGTTACATGTTTTGATAACTTAAAAGCCTTTTATTTAATTGAAAATCAAGACAGAAACTAACGCAATTGTTCACATGGATAAAGAGATCTGCTCTGCGCCACCTGTAGCCATTATCGATTAAACAATAACCATCATATAATTCTTCAGCAAGGATTCGTAGCGGCTGCAGCACTGCCTTAAATGCCAGCCTTTTTATAACTCCATACTTTACCAAGCCATCACCATAATGCCATTTCAGTATCGACCAATCAAATGCCTCCATTTATTAAAAAGTCAAGCAGCTAAGCAACAGCCGGTAGGTAGGTATTTTATTTACGTCACACTAAAGCTGCACAATGGGCTATTGGCGACGGTCTGGGAAGCATCCCTGAGGATGATCCGAAGACATACCATCACAATTTTGATCCTCTGCAGAGGAGATTGCACCCCTGCTTCGGTAGCCCGACGACCTGCACGCGAAGTCGAGCACTTTACGGTAGAACAGTTTAACGAGGACCAATACCGCACACCCTCGGTCCCTACGCAGACTAATCCAAGTGGTCACCCACCCGCACACTGACCGCAGCCAGTGATGCTTGACTTCGGTGATCTGCTGGGAACCGTGTCTTAATGATCAGTCCACTGCGGGACACAGCCGGCTTTAAGAAACAAATTTGAAATAACAATTAGGCCTTCCACTTTTTCAATTAATTCCACTTTTTCAAGCTAATTTCAAATTAACAATAGAATATATTAATTGTCGAAACATTAGACTTTTCTTAATTCTTAAAAAATGTTCATCCTTTACGCAAGGATCGCATAAGCAATAAAAAAAGAGGAACCATCCAATGGAGTTATTTATATCGATTTAAGAATTATTCGATATCTAAATCGTGCGAAGATATATCGTCGTATTCCTTTTAGAAGTTTCTGTTATAGAAAATTTATTTCACTCCAATATTTATTTTCTCTTCTGATAAAAAAAAAAGAGAGAGAAATAATAGACTAATGGTAGATTTAACAGGAACCGGGCCTGCAGGTCCCATTGAGCATGGATTCAGTAATTGGGTTTTTATTTTTCCTGCTGTTATAGTCATTGGATTGATGGGTAAATAAACGAATTCTCAGCGCGGTTTTTATACCACTTTTCCTGATTTTCACCTTCTACTAATTTGTGAATTTAATTTAATTAAAAACAATTTATTTTTTTAAATGTTGTCTTTTATTAATGTATTATGACTTTGTCATCAACGAAAACATATGTGTATATACCATATTTTGATATCTGACATATTAATCTGATAAATTGTTTTAGACTTCTTCTATTGCTTTTGAACATCTTGCGTTTAATTCATGAATGCCAAACATGACTGTAATAATTGAGTTTTGCTTTATAATGCAGTGTTTATCTAATTTATTAAATAAAATAAATATGTTTTATTTTATCTTCATTTAATCATAAGTATGTAGGGGAAATGTGAATGATTTCATGATTTGAATTTTAAATAGGATATAAATTTCAGCGTAAGGAAGGGCTGAATTATTTGAGATTTTGTGGAAATATTTATAACAAGATATTTAATGTATCAATTTTAAAGCTTTCTGTTTTTATTTTGTGAGAAGATTTCTCGAACAGTACCAAAGTTTTGATGGTGGCATTCTTTATACTCTAACACGTAAACTGAGAAGATAAAACTCATAACCAAGGGATATTTCCTTATTGTGATCTGTTGTGCCAACTATCGCCACCATAACAAATAGATTTCAAACTTGCAAATTTTTGTAAAAAGAAAAAAACATGTAGGCGTTTTTTGAGGGGTGGCTATAAATTATACCTTTTCATTGGGTCCCGTGATGTTTTTTCTAGTCCAACAAAATGAGAGAATATCACCCATAATATAAGAATAAAAAATTATTACATGTTCGATTAAAAAATATCTATATATATTTTTTTTTCTATTTGTAAACACAGCTCTACTTTAAATTACTAACATATATGCTTATTATTAAAAGTATCTTGCTGAAAAGTATTAGTGATAGCGTGTTTTGTTGCAAATAGCTCGAAAAAAATTCTGCCACGATGCCCACAATAGGCGCACAGAGGCCACAATACGATAATACAATTTCGTTTAACTTTGTTTTTTTAGTTTATTTCCTTCCTAACATCCATATTTCGAACATTCAATGAAGAAACACAAAGTTCGGTCATGTGACCGGCTATGTTAGAAATAGGTATATATTAAGTATTGGTATGTTTAATGTTAATTGGCAGAAAAGGCTGTCCAATTGCAGAAAAAAAAATTTGGTCGATGATAGTAATTTTTTTTGATGACCGCTGTTTATAAGTGGTGACCAATAATCTTGCCGAACTTATGTCCTGATTTTTATGATTTATATCTTTAATTTGTGAAACTTATTCAGCCTATTTGTAATTAATCTATGATAATTTTATCACTATTTTAATGTTGTGCATTAAATTACATTTTAGGTTTTTTTGGTTATAAACTATACGAAAGTCTAAAGGAACGAACCAGGAGGAAAGAAGAGAAAAGGAAAGCAAAACACCAGAAGAGAGATGCTAAGAAAAAGTGAATGATTCTTAAAAGTTTTGACTTTGAGAAGGTATTTGTAAAAAAAAATGATTCATTTGCAATATTTTTTCAAATGAAATATCATTGTTTTTGTTCTTTTCCCCTCTTAACATTCCAAAATAATGATTGATCTGGAACAAATGGACATCATCATCATCTCAATGTTTCATTATTTAATATCATTCCACTGATAAAAATGCAAATGTGATTTTAATAATGAACCCTCTTAGTATCAAAGCCAAAACTGGTGTAAGGAAGTTTGCGGCTTCTGAAAAAAGGTGTGGACAACTATCATTCATCTCTTAATGTGAAAACGCAACATAGTTTTATTTATAGTTATAAACTGTACATATTTTTCCTTAATATTATTGTAAATTTGTGGTCTATGAAATTACTTTAGTTGTACCAATACTAAAGTTAAGTGAATATTAATATTTTTTCCTTATGTTTTGAAAAATAAGACAACTGTTATTGCTGTTTTTATAAAGCTCATATAAAAAAATGGTTAAACTTGATACTATTATGTGCTTTTAATTCTATTTATGAATGAAATATGCTCTGTTTAGTTTTTTTTAATCAATTTATTATCAAATTATTTACAACTTTAACTTTTCTTTAAAGTTTTAACTAATTATTAATGCTTTTTAATTATTCTTATTTGTTTTAGATAATAGACAATTAAAAAAATTTTCATAACTTTGGAATGAATGAAACTAATTGCCAATATTTTATTGGAATATTTTTTTGAGTATGGTTTTTTAATATTTGGTTTAAAAATAAGAAAAAGTGCAACAAAATACATAGTTGCCAACTTTCCTGGATTTTGCCAGTTTCTCCTGGTATACTGGTTTAATTAAAATTCTCCTGGCTAGAAAATTCTCTAAAATTGAGTAAGTTTCTTAAAAGAATTTCTATTGAAATATAATTTTTGTGCAGATTATTGATTAATTGCTTCCTTGAATAATTAAATAAGCATTACTAATACATAATGAAGCGAACCTCATTTATAGAAATCAATTAAAAACTTTTTTTTCTTCTGAAATGTTCAGTTTTATTTTTTTTCAGAACTCTCTTTTAATTTTAAAAAAAATCTTTTAACTATATTTGGCGAATTAAATGACTTTTAATATAAGTTGCAGTGGGTATAATAGACCTCTGGTCGATGTGCCCTGCTCGTTAGAGCTGCCCAACCTCCAAGTCTAATATAAGTTGCATAATACATGAGATTTCAAGTGTGTGTAACGTTAGTCAGAACTGGAAAATATTGCAGTTTTTATATTTTAAAGACTATAAAAATTCCCTATGTGTAAAATATTTAGTACATTATGCAACAATTATCATGAAGTATGTATTATTTTGTAAAATCTGCTGGATTTTTTTTTCCTATTCATGTTGGCAGCTATGAAAATATTTTTAAATTGCTTCAAAATAATTTTTAATTTTGTTTAAAAGTTTTTGTTAAAACAATTTAAAATTCAATCTATATTTTCTAAAAATAGTCGCACTAAAAGTATCCCAATAACTTTTTCTTTATCTGGCTTAGATATGACTCGTTATTTATTATGATTACTCTAGTATCCATTTGTTTATCCTTTTGAAATTATTCTCTTTGTTTAGTTCTTAAAGAGCATTTACTTTATCTTTTTATTGTGAAATCAAATTTGGCAACCCCTATATCTTTCACATTGCAAAATATTGACACTATTAGCTTAGAATGAAAAAAGAAATCATCTTATGTATGTTGTATCTTAACCCCTTACCTGCCGAGTAAAATTTACGTGATTCACTCCCCAGTACCACCGTTTTTCGCTCAAGTGCGCTTTGTTATGCGGTGTTTTGGTGGGGGGGAATGTGTGTGTGTTGCAATTTAAAAACAATTTACTTTCACAGGAGAAGAAAAATAAAAAATACAAAACTTAAATCAAAGAATAAAAATAAAATATAAAAATACAATATAAAAATACAATATAAAAGATGTTAAAACTTAGCTGTTGTGTGATAAATCCTGAAACATGGATAGACACATAAACCAACATCACATTCATTGCACTGATAGCGGGATTCGCAACGAATATACACGGGAAACGAAAGTAAAAGAAGAATAAACCCGACCTAACTTAAATAGAAACACACAAGCAATAAATACGATAATGTAACTTTTCCAATACCTCCCTTTTCCATTCCCCCTTCTCCGAAATTGGTAATACATTCATTGGCAAACACTTACAAGGTCATTTTACTGCATTCAGAAGTCGAGGGTGTAGTTCTGTTTATAGCAGCGCAACGCAAAACATCGCAGTTCGGGAAAGCTTATATGTACGCCTGCGGCAGTTAACGCATCGTCTGACCGAGACATATATATATACGCTCCTCGGCAGTTAAGGGGTGAAATTAAAATGTGTTACTTATTAATTAATAATAAAAATAAATTAGTTAAATTTTAGAAATTAAAATTTATAAACTTAACGAGGAAAAATTGGAAGAAAAAAAAACTTTTTTTTTCACTTTTTTGTTCTACCATTAAATATAGCTATTCTCTAATTGTGAAATTAATAAGTAATATTTTTTTGAAAACTTATGAAACAAATCTTAGATTCTCTAACAAATGTTAACTATTGAAACAAATGTAAATTTTAGCATCCACATAAGTAAATTTAAATAAATAGTTTTCCAAAGATAAGGTAAAATGGGTGCCATTTTTCAATTCCTACTTTTAGTTCACACTCTCTCCCTACATCTTCTTCAAATCATTCATAAAATACTTTTTATTCATCTATTCAAGTTCATATACATTTTTTTAAAGACACTTAATGTTAATATACAGTTTTTTTTCAAATATTGATTCATTCATTTAAATTCATTAATTTTAGTTTTATATGGGAGGTAAAAATTGTCATTATTTAATAAAAAAATAAGATTTTTCTTAGTTGACCTTAATAGGAATTCACTTTTTTAAAAAAAAATTTTATTACTTGTTTAAATACTTTCATAACAAACGATCCAGCTTGAGAACAATTTCATTGTTTATACAGTGTAATATGAACAATGACAACACTACAAAAACTTTTCAGAACAGCAGTTACTTGTTCTTTTGCTTGTTTCTATAATCAAAATGTATGTTAGCTACATTTATTTGTAGACATTCCATTTAAAAGTAATTTTTCTCATTTCTCAAAAAAAAAAAATTCCTATACATTATAAGAAATTTGTAAACGATAAGATTCTACCGAGACTTGAAACAAGCTTCGAGACATTTTTATGTCTTAAAATATTTTTAAGTTTATATTTTCTAACTGTGCAATCCTGTTCAAGCTTTGTTTCAAAGAGAGGCTTATTTTAACTTTTATTTTTTTAAACAGCAATGTTATTGCATTATCTATTGAAAAACATTCCACTTAATCATTTACAAGAAGATGTTAAATTGAATTTTTAGTTTTAAGCTTTGAGAAGCAAAAACTAGTTTTATAGGCATAAAAACAGGGTATCTACAAACATGGACAGTCATGAGAAATCATGGAAAATCACGGATTTTGGTATTGAACAAAATTTGTCATGAAATCTCATGATTTTAACTATTTTTTTTAAAAAAATCATAAAAAGTCATGGATTTGGGTTTAAAAATCTAATTTTTAAAATGGAATTGACCCCGACTCCTGATTTCACGGTGCTCCGAATATCTGAATGTGTAACAAAATCCCCATTCATGATCATATTTTATTAAAATATAAAATGTTTTTTTCCTGTTCTTTAAAAATTATGGTGTTCTTTCAAAAAATGAAGGAAAGAACGTCATTTCTAGAGCAAAATATCTTTTAAACTTCCTTGATTGCAAAATTTTTTTATTATCTTTTTATTTTATCAATTTAAAATTCTAGCTGAAGCATGCCAGTCATTGACGAATTTTTTTTTAAATTCCGAAATGAGAACAGAAAAAATCAAAAGTATTTCTTTCCTTTCGGATGAACAAGAAAAGTATCTTTAGAATATAATTCTGCAGAGAAAAAGAAAAATTATTTTCTTTTGTGTATTTTTTTTCCAGCTATTTAATTATTTTAACTCTTTCTTTACTCTGTTTTCTTTTTAAATTTAAAATCCATGAATATGATGATGCAGAGTACAACAATTTTGGTTATTCCTCTCATAGCAATTAATGTTATTATGATGCTTTTTTAAATTTAGTGTTGTGTTTTTGTCGGAGAAAATAGCAACATTGGTAAGTCATGAAACATTCTTGGAATTATTCATGAAAAAATAATTATTCTTGAACCAAAGTTATGTATCTCAAATCTATTTTGTCAACACAAAATTTATTTTTAAGAAATAAATTGCCAACAAAAATTCAGTTGAAATATTGAATAATTAAAAATTTATTTAGATTTTGTGAGAAACTTTTATTTGTACATTAAAAGTAATTATGATAGTAACAACTCTTCTATTATGGTGCAACATTTAACATAAATGTGATAGTTTTGGGGATCTCTTTTCAATTTGGTATTTATATATATAAAGAAAATGTATATGTTCTATTTTATTTAAATATTTTGGTTAGTAAAAATATTATTTTTATGCATGTAGTTGTTTGTTATTTTATGTTTTAAACCTTGACACATTTTTTACAAGTGTAGCACTTTTTAATTTTGTTTTTTTAATAATTATTTAAGTGCAATTTAACAATTTGGAAGCTATTTAAATAAATATTTACAATTTTAACTTGTCTGAAATAGAAACTGTGCTATTTAAACTATGAGGTGTGATAAAAAAATTTTTGTGTTGAAATTGTTTTATTTGATTGCTAAAATAAAATGTGACAACCTATTTCTTTCTTTCAAGCAAGATCGTGATGTTTTTTTATTTTCGCCCTACGTGTTGTATTTGGTTTATGAAAAAAATTTTTACCTTCACGCTGTTTTAATAAATGATGGTATTTTATTTATTATCATACCTGCCAAGTCTCCTATTTTTTAACGAAGACTCCTGTATTTTACGACTATCTCCTGTTTACCTGTATATTCTCAAATTTCTCCGTATTTTTTTGGTGAAATTTTAAAAAAAATAAATAAAAATATTGGCAATAAAGTGTTCACTGATGGCAAAAATACTTCTCTTATTCCTCAACAGATAGTGTTATTGCCAATACTGCCGTATGTTGAGTGTTGGTAGTTTAAGTACTCCTTGCAGTCGGGCTGATTGTGCGACACTTCATGGTTTTCCTCTCCGTGTAGCGCAAATGCGGGTTTGTTCCTCCATGAAGGCAGATTTCTCCCAATACTTGATTGATCCAGGAGTCCCTTTGTCTTCTGGTTTGTGTTCAAAATGACAAGGTTATGGAGTCAAACATCAGTAGTCGTAAATAAAAAAAATTGGGTCGACTGTTCGACAACGTTCATGAAATAAAATAGTTTAATTATAAATAATGATTTTAAGAAATGTTCTTTATAATAAGATTTATATACATAATTTTTACTTCTCTAAATGTGAGTTCCTATATTATTTCCTATTTTGAATTTCTCTTTTTGACTTTACATGATTATGCATAATGTATCAAAACTTTACGCGTAGCCTAAGAAATGTCGCTTGTTTAAATCTCCGTTATTTTATTTCTTCAATGCTGGCAGGTATGTTATTTGTGCAGTTTTCTGTTTAGACCTTTATTAGCTTCATATTATACTCTATGTTTATGAAATGTTCTGCAAGCTATATGTTATAATACTGAACATTTATGTCTAAATGAAGAAAAAAAAATTTATATTCTATCTTATCATTTTGCTTCAACCTAATTTTTTTGAGCCTTGTTGTATTATTTAAGTTTTCAAAACTGCATGAAAGTAAATGTTAAAAATAATAATAAAATAAATATTATTATTTGAGGTCTCAGTAAATTAAAGTAAGACGTGAGCCGCGCATGTCCTTTTCCAAATTCAAACTGCAATCATCTGAAAATTGTTTGTGTGAATTGCTGTTGTAACGCGATTTTTCAAGTCTTATAATTCTGTTTCGTGACAAAGGGGTTAAGGAGTTAATTAACCGTTTTCCTTACAAAAAAAAATTTTTTTTTTAATTCCAAAAATCAAGAAAAAAATTTTTTTGTTAATAAATATAAGGAACTAAAACAAAACATAATGTACAAGGTTTAAGTTCAAATTTTAATTTTTTTTATGTGTAAAACACATTTAATTTATCAGTTTACTATCAGGGGTCTGTCCAGACATTTTGTGAAAGGTTCTGTTTCTGTAAAATTGTGAAAAAATTTGTCGTAATTTGTGAATATAAAATAAACGTTAAGTCACATTCTTTCAACCAGGGTCCTGCTTTTGTGAATTTGTGCAAATTGGGTCCTGTTGTTGAAAAAACTTTTTCAAGGAGTTTTTAAATTGTAAATAGATACAAGATTATGCTCAACACTGTAAAATTATAATTAAAAAGAATTAAATTTTCAAAAATAAACAGAAATTGCTGATACTAAATTAGAGATGCAACATACAAATACTATTTGGTATTTAGCCTATACTGCTGAACTCAAAATATTCGTTTCGGACGTATGAAGGAAGAAGCGTCTGCCGTAGACAAAACTTAGTTCCTTTACACCTGTCTTTCCCTCCCCCCCCCCCCCCCCGGGAAGGGTTTATTTGATTAACAAAACAATAATGAAGATAAACTAATTTGTAAAGAGTCCGATTAAGAGAGAAATTATTTTGTGAAGGGTCCGTTTGTAAGTTAAAATATTTTGTGAAGGGTTCGTTTTTATGAAAAGATATTTTGTGAAGGGTTCGTTAACGGACCCAAATTTCTTCGTAACAGACTCCTAACTTTCCCACATTATCTCGAGCAAATGAAAAAAGTTAAATATTAGTCTTTGTATGATAGAAAGAGAACAACGCAAAGTGATGCTTTCCAAACGCCAGTGAAGTGATTTGCAATTTTTTTACTGTTTTTTTTTTTTTTTCCTATGCAAATTCAGCAAACATCGTATATACAATCCAACAGCAAAACTTGGCAAACTTCCAATCACAACAGATTATTATTTTTTTTTTCATATTTATTTATTTATTAATTTTTTTTTGCTTCTGGTCGAGAAAAACGTGATCAAGCAAAACGTACTGACAAATTCTGGTATGCCCCAGTTTTCTCGGGATAATAAATATTTGCAATCTATACATAACCGAGTTAAATCGGGGATAATCAGGGAAGCAGTCAATGTATTTCAGAAAAAATGTACTGTCATAAAGCCGATGAACTATCTACATGTTAATTATTTTACAGCACAGTCTTGCAAAAACTTTTTATTTAATTTCGAAAAAATTACTTGAAACTATTCGACGGACTTAATTTATGAATGAAAACTTTTTTAAGATGTGGGGTAGTTATTAAGTATTTCATTCCATTGGTACTGTGATAGATACTTTTGATGGCAAATTCTGTTTTTTTCCTCCACTGGTGTTTGTAAATCACAAAGTTTCAAATTCTAAGAAAATGTTTTCAAAATATCTGAATGCAAACAAATTTTACAGGGTGCGTACAGACTTTTATACTCCTTGGAAATAAAGTCTCCAAGGAGTACTTGGAACTACTTAGATTTCTAAATTAGTCCTTAGAAACTCCTTAGATTATTGTGTTGCATAGATGAACTTACTAAGTAGGCTGATGAATTTGCTGTCCAAACAGGGAGACTAAATTATATGACTTAGCTGTCAAAATCTAATAGTTTAAGAAAAAATTTAAAAGAAAAAAAATTGAATTGCAAGAGTTAGAAGAAAAAAATAACAGCAAATAATTTTACATGTGACAAGCAAACTATATTAATAATTTACTGTGATTTTCTTTCTTTTTTTTTTTTTTTTTGTATAATATATGCCTTAGATTTTCTTATGTATTTAAATTTAAAAATATAAGATTGGTAGGTTTTTATGTTAATCTTTAATATCTGTACTTCAACAAGATTTATTAAAATATTTGAAACTGGAAAATGTATTTATGTGTAAAAGTGATAACTTTATTTATTTTTCTTGATGAAGTTTGACAAAGTCAAAATTTATTTCAAAAGGACTAGAAAAAAATATGCATTTTTGCAAGTTCCTTTTAATAACTGCTTTTTAATTTTTGGTAAGTCCTTAAAATTTTGGGCTCCTTGGATTTCTTCTTCTGATCTCTGTATGAACCCTGAATTATAACAGGATTACTTCATTGTGTAATCCTGCGTTAATTTGTTTGTATTTTGATATTCTGCGGAAGAAAAAAAAATCAGCATTGCTTAGTTTCTTTCTAGGTTTATCTCAAATCACTTCTTCTATACATAAAATTTTAAATTACTTAAGAAAGTGAAAGTTAATTTGCCACTTGTAAGTGAAAGTTATTCAACCCTCTATTCTGTTGTATCACCAAATGTATAAAAAGCTGTTTTGATATTTAAAAACAACTCATCAAATAAAGTCAATTCGTTTGACAAACTAAAATAAATGTTTGGTTCCCTGTATAATATATTATTTTTAATTTCTATGACTTCCTAAAAGTGAATGCGATAAAAAAAATAATGTTGTTATAATTAAATACCAGAAATAGTCAAAATCTGTTAACATTAAAAAACATATAAACCCTGGTGCTTGAGTTTTGGAAAAGAAATTTAAAAAAAATTCATATTCAGCATTGTCCTTATTTAAGATTTATCTGACAATTGTTGTGTCACACATTATTTTCAAATTGTAGCACAACTTTATTATTCAATGTTGATTTTACTGATGAATATGTTCTTCCTCAACATAAGTATTGTAATGATCTTCTCATGTTGCAAAGATATTGTGAGTCGAGTAGTTATCGACAGTGTCCACCTTCGTCTGTGAAAAGGTGGCCCTCGGACGCGACGTGAACTTCGATCTAAACACGCCTACTTCGATGGATAGTCCACATTGTACAGTCAACTCGTGACTATGACATTATCCATCTCCTCACTCTGTTGCTACTCAATCTCGATCGCACACAAGATATTCACTTGACTACTGAAGGCAGCACGACCGTGAACTTAATACAGCTCTCACAATCCACACTCAAACAGTACAGTGATCTTAATACAGCTCTCCTGGCTTCTCACAAAACAGCAATGAATCAACTATAATTCCGGAGTACTGTGTAATTGTGTCTACCACTACAAAAAAATACAATTCCACTTCACTAGTATATAAGACGTGTACCTTTTCATAGATGAAGGTTGACATTGTCAATAACTCTCCGCACTATCATCTGATCGAGTTAAGAGGTACGCAATTCTTGACAATGTTTTTAAACTTATGGGTGACTGACATCAACTTTTCCTATTAAAAAGCCACAGGAACAAATCCAAATATACGACCTGTCCCCATAAACTACCTGAGGGTTATTTAGATGGCATTTCGTCATCTTCACGGGGAGTGTCTCTATTATTCGTTTTCTAGCCTAAAACTCATAGTATTTCTTTCCTTTCCGATGAACAAGAAAAGTATCTTTAGAATATAATTCTGCAGAGAAAAAAAGATTATTTGCTTTTGTATTTTTCAGCTTTTTTATTGCTTCAGCTTTTTCTTTACTCTGTTTTTAAAATCTATAAATATGAAGATGCAGAGTATAACAGTTTTTGTTATACCTATCATTTCAATGAATGTTATTATAATGTTTTTTTCAGAGAAAATAGTAACTTCGTTAAGTCATGAAAATTTCTTAGAATGAGTCATAAAAAGTCATGGATTTGAACATCTAAGATGTAGCAGATACCCTGTATTTAGTGGGTAAGTTTAAACGTAATTGAAATGATTTATACCTATGACACAACATTCCACAAAACTGAATGCCTCCAGTTTCGAGGTTTGCATTATTAAAACTTCTGTATTTAAACTATCGAGGCTTTTTAATTAAGACTGATCACAATTTGTTAATTTTTGTAATAAGATTTATTTGGGGTTTTTTTTTTTCTTCTGTAAAGCGTTATATCAATAAGAACAAATGACCCAGAAAAAAATTATTCTGGGGGAGATAAAATTCTGAATTTTTTTTTTTTTATCTTATCTGCAATCTTAAGATGTAAATTAAGTAATTCGTATTTATACCTCTACCATTGTAATGTTGATATTATTTATACTGATATTAAGTATTAAATTGCAAAAATGGTCCACTTCTGGGAATCTCTTTAATTTTTAGATTCGGCTTACAATCCGTTTTCAGCCATTGTATTATAATTGATGAGAATTGTTTGTGACTATTTAAAATAAATGTATCGTGAGAGTTTTTTATTTATTGAAAGTGTGTGTATTCTCATCTCTTTTTGTGTGAACAATTCTGTGAATGCTTCCAGTTATTCTTTGAAGAATAATTATGCACATTGTTAGTATTTTAGTGAATTTACATTGTGCCACATGTATTGGTGAAAAGAGTTATTTATAATAAAAATTTTCCATAATAATGTGCCTGTTTGCATCCTTAATGGCAACGAAAGATTTCATCTGGTTTTGAGAAGCTTTATATTCCATACACTTGAACCCTCAAATTAATTCCTAAAATTTTACAAATAATAAAATAATCCCCCACAAAGATTTTATTTTTTCTAAAAAAAAAAATTTATTTATTTATATTATAGGAAGAGAAATTAAAATTCATGAAAAAGCCAGTGGAAAAACGTGCTATGCAGCAGAAATTCCATAAGAAAATTGAAGCCAATAAAATATATAAACAGGGTGCGTAGCGTTTGTAAAAAGTGCTTAAAGGTGCTTTTTTGGGGATTTTCTTTTTAAAAGCTTTTAAAGGTGCTTTTTTCAGCTGGCGTTTATAAAAAGTGCTTTTTTTCGAGTAATTGTTTTTCCCTTCAGTGATATCTGGTGGATCCCATGCATTTCACGAAAAAAGGGAAGTTTGCTACGTAATCATTCACACGGACTTCATGTCGTACCCACGTTATGACTTGCGCATGCACACTTGAAACCGAAACCCGAGTGCTCCAATTCGGATAGAGAATATCAGATCCTTATGAAATGTTTTTCTTTTTAATTTATTTTAATTTTGTTCTTGTTTATTTTATTTTACTTCTAACATTTTTTTTGACGTAGGGGGTAAGGGTACTTTTGTTCTGAGTTCAGGGTCAAGTTGAATTCACTCAGTGATGTGGGAAAGTACTGATTGTTTCGATTTACGCCCGTTTCTTTTTGGTTTTTTTATAACGCTAAAACTGTTTATAAAAAGTTTTTGTTTTTCAATAATATCATTGATTGAATATGAATTTTTTGAGTGCTTGAAAATTTTTGTGAAGTGCTTGAAAAGTTTTTAAAAAGTGCTTATTTTTGATTCAAAGATTTGGCTACACACCCTGATAAAGAAGTAAGCAATGAAAAACATGGCAACCGAAGCTGAGGTAGTCAGGGGGTTACCACCACCGGAAGTCATAAATGCAAAACCTTTTCTATCGAGAGAGCATGACAAATTTGTATTTTATCTTCTCTCTACCTGGGCAAAATCTTTGGGGTTCAGAGAGAGCAACTTAGACATGCGTTATGCTCACTCAATAGAAAAGGCTTTGAATTTGACTTCCGGCGCTGGTACCCCCTGACGAAGTGAGCTTCGGTTGTCATATTTTTCATTGTTTACTTCTTTATATATTTTATTGATTTATTTATATAATATTTTATTTTCATTGCTTTTGTTAAATACTGTTCATATTCAACAAATTTTTTTCATAACTCACTGGGAATTTTGCGTTCTTTATTTACCATACGTCCTAAATTATTGCCATCTATTAGAAAAAGTTCAAAATAAAATATTCAAAGAACCCAATAAAACATAATCTTGTCACATAAATTTGCTACAAAAAAAATAATTTTTTTTATAGACCTGTTATAAACTTTTGAAAATGACCAGCTTAGATTTGACAACATATAGCAAATTTAACCGATACAACATTATGAGTTGGGGGCACATAATCTAGTGCAAAAGCACCATGATCGGAGATTTCTCTAACCTAGACTGAAAGCATTTATGGAGTATTTCTGTTCATAGTCTACGAAAAACAACCCCCATACTCTGTGGAAGAAAGAACACTTTTGGTCCATTTTCTCTGTAAGAGAAAGCAATATTTATTTTTTTTTTCTGTTAAAAAATTTGAATTGTAAAAGTGGATCAGATAAATGAAAACGCAGTAGTGCATCAAATACACTTTTATGTTTTCAAATACCCAACATTTTATTTATTACTAGCGATCCCGTAACAGAGTTCTTACAGAAAGAATTTCCCTAAAATTTTGGTTTTCTTTTCTGCAGAAATTTCCAATTTTTTTTTTTCTGAAATTATATTTAAAAGATGTCTTTTTTGATCATCGGAGGGGAAAGAAATGTTCTTAATTTTTCGATTCTCATTTGAGAAGAATAAAAAATAAAGAATACTGAAGCAGAAAATAATTTCTTTTCTGCAGAAATGTTTGAAAGATTTTTTTTCCCTCCACAATTATGCTCAAGAGAAACCTTTTTTCACTCATCAAAGAGGAAGAAATGCTCCTAGTTTTTTTTTTTTTATTTATTCCCTTTTGGGAAAAGTCCCGCAGTGGACTGATCGTTAAGTTCACAGCAGATCACCGAAGCATCACTGGCTGTGGTCAGTGTGCGGGTGGGTGACCACTTGGATTAGTCTGCGTAAGGATCGAGGGTGTGCGATATGGGTCCTCGTTAAACTGTTCTACCGTAAAGTGCTCGACTTCGCGTGCAGGTCGTCAGGCTACCGAAGTGGGGGTGCCATCCCCTCTGCAGAGGATCAAAATTGTGATGGATCATCCTCAGGGATGTTTCCCAGCCCGTCGCCAATAGCCCATTGTGCAGCTGTAGTTTGACGTAAATGAACAAAACAAATCGATCACTTTTTGGGAAAAATAAAAAAAATTTGGTTTTCTTTTCTTTCACTGATCTTACGATTTTTATTCATTATTTTTTTATGTGATGATGAAATAATGAGTGTGTTTTCCTCTTACAAAATGTGAGAATATCGCCTATGATATTAGAATAAAGAAATATTACATATTCATTTTTAAAAAAAAAAAATACATACAATTTTATTATATCCAAGTAGGCTTTTCTTTGTAATTACAACGTTTTTGTTACTTTAAATTTAATGAATAACACGTATATTTGTTGTTATTAAAAGTATCTTGCAGAAAAATAGGAGTGGTAGAGAGATTTTTCGCAAAAAGCCCAAAGAAATGCGGGAGGATAATCAAAACACACTGAATGCCCACAACTGAAAAGCATCTATCGACCACCATTATTAACGCTAAAATGATTCCTTTTTCTATTGTTTGTTGTTCAGCCAAACACGTTCATTCCATTAAAGTTAATATAAACATTTGGCAGTCCAACTCATCACTTATTCCTTCCGGCGGAAAGTCATTAAAAGCCTGGTAATAATTGAAACTCGATAGCACCTCATAAAATATCACTGCAGGCTGACTTGAAATCAGTGAATCGCACTAATGAATTTTTATGGAATTCATTATTACTTTTTTGAATTATTTCCATCTTAAAGATAAAAAGCAAATTACAAAAGAAGAAAGAAAAAATTGTATGGGTTGTGAAGGGTCAAGTATAAACAAATACAAGCGGCCTTGGAAATACAAGCGTTGGCGAAATTTCCATAGAAACCTTCCCCAGTCAACTTCCATTTGAATAGAATAAAGAATTGTTACCTCACTCAAAAGAGTTTCGTATTCTCTAAAAAAAGCAGCCAATTAAAGCTCGTGTTTTTCCGTCAACTGGTAAAACAATTACAAACGTCAGAATGACTAGTTTACAATAGAATTCGACCTTTTTTACAACAAAAAATATATTTTAGAAAGCTTTGCAGTGTTCAAAGGTGACGTATGCAATGCTAATAATTTCTCGAATATAAAAAAAAAAAAAAAAACGAATGGTTCTGCAAATTTAAAGTTCAAGTATGAGTAATGAATCTTATAAAATTGTTGAAATCTTTTGTGGACTTAAAACCATTAAACTCTACATTCAATTCAATGTTGATCGAATGGAAAATCAAAAATCGCAGTGCTTGGAACTAAAGGATGCATTTATAAAATGGAATTGTATGAAATTTATGTGTTGTATATTGCGTAAAGGACGTGTCCTGAAAATTTCAACTCCTAAATTGGTACGTATTTCGATAATCAAGAATAAGTAGAAAATGCAATTTTCTCTTAGAAATATGTAACCTAGATGAAAGAAATAGCATAGAGTGAGATAAAATATTGTTACTAATTAAGCCTTGTTAGCGTTTTTCTCCTATTACATTAAAATATGACAAGTGTGAAAGTTTTGCTCATTTGTAGTATATTTTTTCACACTTAGGTCATGAAACAAAATACGCGCCGAGATCTATATTTATTAAAAAAGAAAATTGTCCAAAAGGTTTACATGGTTGCCATTAAACAGGGAGAACAAGGAATTTAAAAATCACCTGAAATAACAGGGAATTTTGATTTTTTTTTCTTTATTTGCTGGGAAAATACAAGAAATTTTATTTCTTATTTTTGTCTTTTAAAAAATGGTGACCACTCAAAGCGTGATCTATGGGATAGTTAACCATCATATTTCAGCTACACTAAACTATTTCATTTACTATAGCATTATTTAAGTATGCTCTAGCAATTAAAACTAATACATATTCACACAAGAGCACAGTCATTGTTGTTTCCTCTTAATATAATGTGCATAATATGTACAAGGAATTTTTTTTCCAGATTTGGTTGGCAACCCTGGTTTACTAGAATCTAATTTTTTTTTATAGTAGGTAATAAAATACTACGACAAGCAATAGTCAATCCAATTATATTATTTTTACATCGCTTTCTGAAGACGTAAAACAAAATCTTATTTTTATTTGTTTTGCTATGATAAAATTGTATCTCAGGAGATATAAGTTTAGTCTGATTCAGCATATATAGGATTTATAAACTCTTTAGAGGCAAAATTTAGAAATCTTGGTTTCTTTCATGTAAGACCTTTGTTCAACCCTACTGACCTAGGATTGTTGCTAAGCTAGATGAGTGACAGATTAGATTGAATTATGAACATTCATAGTTTATTATACCTTATTTATTTTCCCCTTAAGTTTCAATGATTGTATGGTAATGAGTTTCTCTCATAAAAGCCTTTAACTTTTAAGGTGTTAAATATAAGTAAACCTTTTTTTTTCTTTGTGATATTTATTATATTGAAAAGGAATGATTTTATTTCTTCCCCAACATCGGCAGGGTTATTACCTGTTTTGATTTAAATTCGGAATTCAAAACATCTATTCACTAATGTTTTATCCAGATAAAATGAGTAGATAAAAATGACTAGTTAATAAAAGTAGCAAAAAATTTGTAAAAAAAAAATTATGTTTTATGACTGGACATTAAAGTAGTGAATACAATTTAAATAAATATTTTTTTCTGTCATCTTAAAATGAAATTGTACCTTAAAATAAATGCAATATTTTTATAAATGAAAAAAAAAGCAAATTTTCTGAAGGGACTTGTTTTTTTTTCTTGCGATAGTGTTAAAAATGAAATTTTTAAATGAAACAAACGATCTTGTTTTGAAAAACCAAACTTATGGATGAGTACATTCCAAAAAATGAGAGTCTAATGAGTCATCAACTATCCCTTTTTAAAAAAATAGACCGATATTAACTTCACCTGCTTTTTTTAAACAGCTGCTTTTACCAGCACCTACGAGTTAGTTACATGGCCATACCCCAATAAGCTTCCTGAAGCAGACGATAATTTAAATTCTCTTTTTAAAAGTGACCTTTTATCTTTGATGAATTGAAACTAAGTAGTGAAGCCGAACTAAGTCACAACAATAATAATAAACTTGAGAAAATCTGAACAGAAAAAAAAAATGGGATAGTGGATATAATAATCTTAATTTTTGTTCACCTATTGAAACAAAAAAAAAATTATTATGCAATCAAATCAGGAATAATTTGCATTTTTATAAAATATTGATTGAAGGCCATATGCTTGTTTGAATGTAAAGCTTTAAACATAACGAACCTACTTTTGAAGTGTAAATGCGTTGAGAAATGTTGCGTGGTAAGAAATGTTATCCACCGCCTGTTAGTTGCGATTCCTTCTTACGTTAACGTTACAAGGTTATAACCATGCCGTTTAGTAAAGAAACAACTAGTTTTTCGAAACTGATGGGTGCAGATCTTACGAAAGTCCATCATCGAAAAAGTTAACAAAATCAGAAATGTTTGGTTATTTTCTAGAATTTATAGAAATGAATGCTGTATGCTCTTTATATTATTTCCACATATAGCATTGAAACAAAATATCCCATCTCTCTTTATTATATGACTTTAATCATAACTAATTTTTCCTCATTAACAAGTTATAAAACGAAGTATTAAATGTTTCATTATGTGGGGTCAATTCCCAAATTGAAAATTTGTAGAAAAAAATTAGAAAATACTGAATATAAAGAAAATATAACGTTATATTGGTAGACAAGGTTTCGTGCGTTTTTAATAATTTGGTAAATACAGTCCATGGCCAATTTGTTAGACGCATTCTAAGATTCTATGTAAAATCTTAATTATCAGGTGATACTCTATACAGCTTTACTGTTTTCATGTGACTGTTTGCACTTGTTCGTGTATCAATTGGATAAATGAGACGATATATTGTATACTGTTTGTCTACGATAAGTATTCTGCCAGACGTTCGTCTGGAGCAGTGGCGGTGACTATGGTAACGAGGTATGATTATTTCATGTGGGGATGCGTGCTCCCTCTTGGACTGGTTTCGGCGAAAGAAAAGGAGACCTCTTCATCGAAGCCACCCTCCCTAAAATGCCCTCTTCTTGTTTCCATAGCACCAGACTGCCGCAGACTCAGTGGCGGTCAGAGTAGTTATCTTAGACAAACAGTAGATTAGAATATTTATTATATCAGGTATTATATTAGTATATTATAATAATTAGATCAAATCATTAAACACATTGTAGTTTTTTAATAGTGACAAGTTTTACACGAGTTTATAGGCAATACTCTTATATTCAAACATACATGTCATGGGTTTTTTAATTTAGGAGATTTTTTTATGTACTTCCTATTCGTATTTATTTTTAAATTATTTCATTACAATGTTAACCCATGGATACACGTACGTAAACAAGTTCAAACCGGTTTCAGTCGTGTAGAAACAATAAAGCTGTACAGTATCATCTGATCATTGAGATATTATATAGAATCTTTACAGTGCTTCGAATAATTTGGCCACAGGGACTGTACTTGGAAAAAAAGTATGAAATGTTTGAAAATTCCTTTCCACACTCTTCAATTTAATCCTTGTACACAAATTATTATTTTTTTACTAAGAAAAACACCTAGAAGCATTTGAATAGATGCTTAATTACATTATATTTGGACTCAATATAAAGAATCGTAGAGGTCGTTCATTTTATATCATTTGTATAAAGAACAACACCACATTGTGTGTAACTTTTGCGAGGATTTATTTTTTCCCTCTCATATTAGACGATATGTAATATAAATTCGATACATTAGATGATATATTATATAAATATACAATATTTATTATAACAGGTATTATATGAGTATACTATAATAATGAGATCCAATGATGAGGCGCACTGTAGTGTTTTAATAATGGCATGTTTTGCACGAGTTTATGTGCAATACACTTATATCTAAACATGCATGTCATGGGTATTTATTGAGGAGATTTTTTTTTACGTGCTTCTTATTTGTAATTATTCTTAACGTATTGCATTACATTGTTAACCCACTGATACACGAACATAAACAAGTGCAAACAGTCTCGTAAAAAAACGATAAAGTTGTACAGTGTATCACCTGATCATTAAGATTTTACATGGAATCTTAGAGTGCGAGTCTAATAATGTGACCATGGACTGTAATAGGCGAAAGAACTGAATAAATTTTGTTCACTCAGATAAGAGTGAGTTCGATATATTCAAATGTTCAGCTGATATGAATGAAAAATATAATCTAACCAAGAAGGTCAATGACACCATTATCTGCAAACATTTATTTCTATGAATATTGATTAAGAGGCTTTTGTTTGTTGAAGATGCAATAGCGAAGGAAAATGCGAAAAAAACTTTTAACTTAGAATAGTTTGCTGAAGAGAAGTGAATGCTAATTTAAGCTTCCTAAAAAATTGCCTATTTTTTGTGGGAGAGTTTTGAAGGAGAATATCACCGATATTTTGCTGAAAACACTTCTGCAACACTACTTAAGCAAATTTTATACGAGATTAAAATAAAAAATTGGAATGCGCCTTTTAGATGTTGTTGTAGTTCTAGTTCATTTACGTCGCACTAGAGCTGCACAATGGGCTATTGGCGACAGTCTGGGAAACATCCCGGAGGATGATCCGAAGACATGCCATCACAATTTTGATCCTCTGCGGAGGGGATGGCACCCCTGCTTCGGTAGCCCGACGACCTGCACGCGAAGTCGAGCACTTTACGGTAGCACAGTTTAGCGAGGACCCATACCGCACACCCTCGGTCCCTACGCAGACTGATCCAAGTGGTCACCCACCCGCACACTGACCACAGCCAGTGATGCTTGACTTCGGTGATCTGCTGAGAACCGTGTCTTAACGATCAGTCCACTGCGGGACGCGCATTTTAGAAGTTATTAAAAAAAGAAGTTGGGAGAAATGGCGACTAAAGAATTAATATTATGCATTAAAACGTATACAGTCCCTGGGGCCATATTATGAGACGCACTGTAAGATTCTATGGAAAATTATAATTATCAGGTGATACAGTTTTCACACCGATGAAACAGGTTTGCATTTGTTTACGTTAGTGTATCAATGGGTTCAATTAGACGATATATTATATGTAATTATAGAATATTTATTGTATCAAGCATTATATGAGTATATTATAATAATTAGACCAAATGATTAGATCCACAGTAGTTTTTTAATAATGACATGTTTTGCACGAATGTATAGGCAATACTTTTATATTTAAATATGCATGTAATGGGTTCAGGAGATTTTTTATATACTTCCTATTTGTATTTATTTTTACCGTATTAGATTACAATGTTCACCCATTGATACAGGAACGTAAACAAATGCAAACCGGTTTCATCCGAGTAAAAACAATACAGCTGTATAGATTATAATTTTACTAATAATTCACCTGATAATTATAATTTTACATAAAATCTTGTAGTACGTCTAAAAATATGGACAGGAACTTTACATAGTTTGTCTAAAATAGGAACTCCCCCAGACGTTCGTCTGGACCTGTGGCTGTGACTATAGTAACGAGGTATGACTATTTCAAGTAGGGGTGCGGGGTCACTGTTTTGGTGTGGTTTCGGCTCAGGTCTGCGAAAGAAAGGGGATCTCTTTCTTCGTTCGATTGTGTTAGTCTTAGAGTGAAGCTACCCTCACTAAAATGCGCCATTCTTGTTTCCATAGCACCAGACGGCCTCAGACTTAGTGTGACGGAAAGAGTTCTTAGTTTAGACCAGGGACTAATATAGGACTATGGTTTATACAAACTGTACACACATCCTAATCACCGCCAAAGCCGCTCACGACTCAAACATACATCGTCACTATGCGCAGATTTAAACATTTCTTTCACTTGTGCGCATGTTTAATATTTAAAACCAGAAAGTTTACGAATCTTTTCTTCTTTTTTTTTTACATTAAATATAAACAAAGAATACGTAACACGAACAACGTATTTACGTAAATGAATTAAAAATATGAATTAATGAATTAAATAAATGAATTAAATTATAATAAAGAAACGAATTTAAAAAATGGATAAAAGGTAGAAATAAACTTTGGAGTTGTTACTTATCTATATTAAGAAGATATTTTACAATGAAAGATTACATAATTCATCAAAAAAAAGCGGTTATCTATTCAGAAGGTCTTTGTTTTAAAATACACGAAACTGGTCGTCGGAGAAAAGAAAAGGTGTCAATGCCAAATGCTTCTGATTAGAACGCGTTTGACTCGTGACAGTTCAGAAAAGTTCTGAACTTCATACTTTGGGTCGAACATTTCTAAAGTAATTGAACTTTAGAACATGTGGTGGTGATAAACTGTGGATTAAATTTAGCGGGGGAAAATTCACGTGCGATAGTATTGATAAATTATTTTTGTGCGTACATGGAGTTACTTTTTTTTTCTTTTAATCGAAATTTCATTAAAACGAAAATCTTACAGCTCGATCAACATTACTTTACAAATCTTTAAATCTTTTTAACTGTGTGATTCAAGAGAAACATTCCAAGAAATTTTGAAAGTAGACAATTAAAGATTATTTTTTTAAGTTTACGCATCTATCGAACGCATGAATCTATATTACACATCAAAGCAAAATATAAAACAAGAAAACAATGTTAAGTCAAAATAAAAATAGTTTGGTGACCACAAACAATTGAAATCAGTGGTTTTTGCTATAAAAGTCATTGATTACCTGAATTATTTTTTACTGTAAGTAAACTGTATTTTTACTTAGTACTGAAACCAACACAAAGCTAGCCTACCTTTCATTAGATTGAACAATAAGTTCAGCATGTATGCTAAGATTTAAAGAAAATTTAAATAAAAAAATGCATTTGTGAGAAAAACTTTCGTTCACTATTTATTTATTTTTTTAAACACACAGTAATATTGAGAACTCTTTACTAATTTTTGAGGCCCCCCAGAAATTGTGGGCCCAGGCCTATTGGGCCTAGGCGATAATAGGCCCTGTTCATATCCTTTTGATTTTGAACGTCTTCTACCAACTCGTTGAATTCTAAGTTGAACATCGAGACAAAATTCGCCTTCATAGAATTTTTTTTTTAATGTTTTTTTTTTGCCTGAAACCAATTCGAATTGACGTTCCATGAAGAAGAAAACGATTCCAATCTTCCGTGTTTATTCCAGCTGACAACCGTCTGTCACTGGATATATATTTTTATGTCATATTTTTCTGGGTCAAAGTTTCCTGAGCAACTGAAATCTTAATAATGTTTAGGCCTACCTGCTCAACGTTTCATGTTAATGTTAGGCCTGCCTGCTCAACTCATTCGTCTGGTGTTGAGACTAAAGCTTCCAGACCCCAATGGTGGAATTTTTTTGACCAATCTGCGACAAAACTCTCCAGCACTAATATCTTTCTGCAATATACTTTTAATAATAACAACGTCATTTACTTAAAATAACAAAAGCGCTGTGTTTATAAAATAAAAAAATAAAAAAAAAAAAGTATATATATTTCCTTCTTCGCATTTTGTAAATAATCATCACAATAAAAAAATAATTAAAGATCATCCGTAGAAAAAAAAAAGTAATTGGCGAAAAAAAAAATAGACGAGGAAATCAAGCTAATTGGACTCCTCAAATGCGTGTTTCATTTCGAGATTAGGTTGTTGTAATAAATATCGTATAAAAAATATCGAATTTAAAAACTATGGAGAAATCAATAGCAATAACTGTCAAGAATTGTATAGAATTATTACCCTAAAAAGTAAATACTCAAATGAACGATTCGAATTTTCCATTTTGTTTGAAATATATCGGGATATTTAAAATTCACGTGAAAATCAATATCAATAACTGCCAAAAATACAATGGAAACATTACGATACTATCGGCGCAAATTGAGCTCGTCAAAAAGTGATTTTTCTAAATGCATGATTTAAATATTTCCGTAAAAAAGAAAAATAAATTGTTTTTTATTTATCTTTCTGCAACAATGTCGCCGTATGACTGCTATTCTGCCACGTAGTTCCAGGCCAACACTGAACTTGAAAAAAAGTTCATTAGGGCCATTTTCTCTTTCCAACATGATTGGGCAGGGGTGCCCATCTTTCTCAAAGCTAACGGCACACCAGCAATTTTTTTAACTGTACCTGAATTACATTTTCACATCCAAAAATATTTTGTAAAACATTATTTTCAGAAGACAAAATTAACACTGTGGAAAAGAATCGTGTAAATAAAATAAATGAATAAAAACAGGGAAAAATAAAAAGGAACCCCACATCATAGAATCTAATTAATATGTCTTATGTACTAGCAAATTCGAATAGTATTTTTGTAGTGGTAGACGCACTACAATACTCCCCCACCAGAATTATAGTTGTCATAGAATTCGATGAATGGATACCACAGGTCGATTCGTTGCTGTTTTGTGAGAAGTAGGGAGAGCTGTATTAAGATCACCGTACTTTTGCTGAACGTGATATCTGTATTAAGTTCACGGACGTGGTTGCCATTAGCAGTCGAGTGCATGCAGGCCAACGTTGTGTGTGATCGAGACTGAGTGGCAACCACGCGAGTGGATGGATAATGTCGTTGTCAAGGGTAGCAAGTGAACAGTTCAATGTGGACCATCCATTCAAGCAGGCGCGCTCAGATCAAAGTGGGGTTTACTGTCAAGGTAGGCACGTTCACATCACGTCCGAAGGTCACCATTTCAGTGCATGTGGCCTAACCACGCGTGCAGAACTTCGGGTTAATATGTCTTATTTACTAGTGAATTGGAATGACAATTTTGTAGTGGTAGACGCACTACAATTGTCTAGTGGCAGAACACTTTGTAACAGTCATTGTTGTTAATAATGGATAAAATCTCACTTTTAATCTTCGAATTGGTTGAGTGTTTACATAAAACTTTTTTAAAATACGCGAGTCACTCAGCTTTCCTGAGCTTTCTCTTTCTTCATTATATTGGGAAAAAATCTTTTCTCGTTTGCCCTATTAAAAACCATGGCGTCATCAATGTTAGCAAATGATCAAAATGATATTTCTCACCCAAAGAGCTTTTAAAACTATCCCTCGAAAAGAAAAGAGAAACTAATGCTTTAATTTATTAGGGGGATTCTCCAGTTATAAATATGCTTTTTTATGAAGTAGATTTTGAGGTGAAAAATATAATGAACGTGCCTAGAAAGAAAAAAAAGTTACCTCTTTTTTCTTACGAAAAAAAAGGTACGTACTGAAAGTATCTCTTACCAAAACAGATTTCGAAATCTAAACCCAGGACCCGAAAAATTTCCCTTTTCCTTCTAACTAAACCAGTACTTGTTAATGCTCTTCTTTTATCTAATGTGATTGCAAAGGTGTACATACATTAATGATGTCATTTATTTGACTGGCGAAATATCTTCCGCCGAAAAAGGTTTTGAAAAATTGTCCCCATCCCCGCCCCAAGTAGTAAAAAAGCTCTCCTACATAATCAAAAGTGTTCCTTATTTCTAATTTACAGTTTTAAAACTACAAAATTACATAAAATATTTTTTTTTAAAAAAAAGTATCTCCACCCAGAATAACTACAAGAGACTTGCAATCTTTTCACACACACCCCCCCCCTGCCCGTAAGGGCACCCCTGCCGTTGCCCATGTTTTTCGAAGGAAATATTTTAGAGCTTCTTTGATCACATGCCAAGATCTTCAAGGCAAATAATTTCAAAAAGCAAACCTATTGGTGAAATACTTTTTTTTGTTTTTCAACCCTTGGTCATTTTATTATTGAATGAAGATTAGAAAGGGGGAAGAAAAAAGGCTATCTCTATAATAGTCACTGTGTGTGTATTATACTTTCTTAAATACTAGTTGAACTGTGTGCATCAATCCAACTCAATGTATGTCTCTCCAAAACTGCAGCTGTCAAGAGATAGGGATTCGTTAGTAGAAGATATCCCATGATGATGGTCGATTCTTTGCCACGATGTTCTCTGATTATATAGCCTAGTATGAAAAAGGATTTTTTTTCTCTCCCAGCAAGAGTGAGGACATCGAAATCTTAGCTTTCAGAAGAGAAACATTTTCTAAGAATGAACGAAGAGCTTTACTTTGACTGACCACCATTTCACGGATAGCCTGGTCGGTAAGGAGCTGGGCCCATGTCCAGGAGGGCGTGAGTTCGAGCCCTATAGGCCGAAAACACCCCGTGTAGTAAAGGGTGACTGATGCACGTTAAATTTGTCGAGTCGCGAAGTCATCCATGTTTCTATAACAAATCAATACCTCTTGGGGTACCGATCCAAGGGTTTCCTTGTCTTCCGGATGGGTTCAAAATGGCAAGGCTACGGAGTTGAACATGAGTACTCATAAACCCAAAATTGGGTCAGCTGTTCAGCGACGGATATATATTATATATTTTAAAAAATTCTTTTGAATTACGCTTTTTTCTTAAAAAGATTTTTTTACACAAATAAATGACTGATAATCTAAACAACTTTTTTAGTAACTATTCGAGGGTTTTTCAGAACTAAAAAATGCCTAAGCATATTTTTGCTTTTAATTAGATCGTCAGTAAAAAATATTTGTCAAAAGGACACCCATGTGTGTCAAAAGATTATTAATATACCACCCCTTAGTAATTTTTCGTACGACGACGGTAAATGAACCAAAAGCAACGAAAGCATTCATTTTTAAAAAATTTGATACATTGTGACTTAAGTGCTACGAATATCTTTTTTATTTTATTATAATAATCGGTTTTCCATTTGAGACCCTTTATCGTCCTAAAAATTTGGCGAGTCATGACCTCCTTGAGCAGGTGTGTTTTTTCAATAGATTTCCTCCGCCTACTCCCTCAATCATTCAGGCTGGAAAAATGTTCAAAGGTTTAAAAAGGTTTAGCTGAAATAAGTTTTTGATTTAAATATCAACTAAAACTAAGTATTTATCATATTTTAGTGCTATGAAACTTCCTCATGTTACCAATCGAAATTATATTTTGGAATAGCCCAGTGATCTTAATGACTGTGCCCTTTATAATAATTACGACTTTACAACATTTTATTTTTTTCTATGTTATTCAATTCATAAATAATGTTTGAATTTAGATATTATGGGAAGTAAAATAATGAACAGTTGTCATTGTTAATAAGATTAAAATTTTCAGTTTTTTTTTTGTTTTGTTTCTTTTATTTTTTATTTCTTGTATTTATCTTATAAGTATGTATTAATTGGATTTGGCAAAGTATATTTATTCTTTCTGTTAAATTTTAGTTTATTTTTAATATACGGTAAAAAAAAGAAAATATCAGCATTGCATTATACTCTGTTAATTCTAAAAAGTTTTAATTTAAAGTAAGAGTGCAACAGAGTAATGGCAGAGACAGCATCTAATTTTAACTTTTGTTTTTCATAATATGTACTTTGAATGATGTCACATTCATAAAAAAAAGGATTAGTAGCCTATCTAGCAATTTTTCGAATGCGAACATTTTGCAACTGACGTTTTTAACTCAAAATGACGCTTGTTTGCATTATGTCATAATCATTCAGTGATGTTAATGATTATGTAATCATCATGCATTTAACGCGTTTTTAAATGTCTCACTGTATTAAAAAATTGTCAAGCCGATGTTTTTAGCGTTCAAATTGACATGTTGCTGCGCAACGTCTATAAAAAATAGAAATTACGTAGGAATGTTGAAAATGTACAACGATTACGTATTAAAAATTTACAAATTAGACAGTTATATTGAGAACTGCTGAATTTGTAGTAAAAAATATCTTCCAGGCCAAAAATTAGGAATAATTTGGTGAGGAATAGGGTGTTGTAATTAAATAAGATATCAGAAAAACCGGAAAGCAATAAAGAAAATAACAACAAAAACCACATGACTGTGACCTGTAAAATGTTTAATTTATTAATCATTCAATAGTGAAATGAGATAAGGGTTTTGCGTCACTTCCGCCCCATTGCTTTTTAACATATTCAGATGTGAGTAACCATTAAAAATAAGTCCCAACAGAATTTACTCATTTTGAAAAACCTCATTGATGTTTTTAAAATGCAGAAAATTTAATTGAATTATAAAACTTAAAGAGAAAAAGAAAAAAAAAATTATTTAATAAAGTTTTTCCTAAACACATAGAAGATATATATCGAAAAAATTACATATTTCTTCCTTTTTCACACTTTGCAAGTTGTTTTGATTTTTAGTAAACAACATTATAAAAAAAAAGAAAAAAAAAAGAGAGGGAATAAAAACTGTCCATCATTTTAACACTTTCCAAACTGAATGAAAAGAAAGTTCAAATTTCCTTTAATATTTTTTTTTTACTTATCAATCATACATTTCTTAATGATTGTTTATAAATTTTTTATAACAAATGTATGAAATCGATGGAGTACTTTCAAATTTGTTAGTTTTTTTTTCTTTTTCATTTATCTCAAAACATTTCAATACTCTTAAAAATATTCAATAGCTTAATGTAATAATTAAAATAATACTATTATTTAATTGAAATAAATATTTTGTTGTATTTTTCCCCATTTTTCGATAACGTTATACAAAAGAAATAAAAAAAATATGTATATGTTTTTAAAAACACCTTTTCATATCTTTTTATCTTTGTTTATAATTGTTTTCTTCCAAATATATTCGTGACTCTTTATAGAACTAAGGGAGGGGGGGGGGGTCAATCGCATGCAAGTCAAAAAAGTAAATATATATGTATCGAATAGTTTTAGTTTTCAATTTTAACTAATGAAAATTTATAAGTTTTTTTTTCTTTCTTTCTTTCTTCTTTTAAAAAAAAAAAAAGAAAAGAAAAAGAAAAGCTGTTACGTCTCTTCAATTATTCGCACCTTCCTTTTATTGACAACATCTTGAAAAGAAAGAATCATTAATTTTAAGAATATATTAAAATATTGCCTTTTTTGAACATAGCCTCACTGCTTTTTAAAAAGTCCAAAATAGAACATGAAACGCTTGGATTTTCATGAATAAACGTGAATTTGCCACCGGCTCTTAAAAGAATTGAATGTCTTACTGAAATCATGAGTTATTAACATTTAAGTTTGCTTTTGTGGTAGTTCTATTTTTCAGTGATGTTAGACTCATTTAACAAAAATAAAACAATAAGTGCTTGTGAAAAAGAAAAAATATTTAATTTTTTTCCGAAATTGATGACTTTTGCGAAATGCAAGAGTTTTCTTTTAGTTTATTTTCCGGATATACAAGCAAAATTTATTTAAGATATAGCAGAAATTTTAACCCGTATCCCTTTAGATGCTAACGTAATATTTAAATTTTATATTCATTATTTTTTGCCTCTTTTTTTTTCTGTATAAAAATACTTTTTTTTTCTGTATAAAATCTATATACTGTAAAGAATTGAAAGAAAAAAATTACTTTCTCATAAGAATTTTTTTTCCTGCTTTTTTGTGTGCAGTTAATCAACAATGCGGAAAATATTTATTTTTTAATGTTTTCTTCGAACCTACCATAAAACATTGAAATTGTTTTTAGTAAGTTCAGATTATAGGTAGCGTCAAAGGTGCGTTTTTTTTTAAATTTTATTTTTAGGCGAAGCTAAAATACACGATAGTTCTCTAAATTTCAAGTTCTGTAATAGTTTATTACAACACTAATTCATAATAGCAGATTAAATTGTCGTCATCGCGAACTTGTCGTTATAATGCAAATAATAGCGAAAAAGCAAAATAAAGCGCAAGCTTTTTCAGAAATCCTCCTTTTGTCAGAAGGAAGTTAATTTAGCCGGTGATCGTCCGAACATTGGTTTACATTTTGAAGAAAATTTTTCGACAAAAAAAATTTAATATCTGAAATATTCTCTAGAAAATCTGAAAAAAAAAAAAAAAATCTGTTGAATATCTTAAGTTATTTGACCCACATAAACCTTTTTTTTTTTAAATCTCCATATTATATTTTGTAGATTTTCTTCAAATTATCTTAAGAATTTCTTCAAATTATATTCTTAAGAATTATTTGGCCCACATAAACCTTAATCTTAAGATTATAATCCGAGAATTTTCTTAAGATTATTTTCTTAGAATTTTCTTCAGACAATATTCTTAAGAGAGCTGGGATGGCTCTGGAGTTAGAGCGTTCGCCTTCCAATGATGTGAACCGGGTTCGAATCCTACCAATGACTGGTCGATACGAATCCGCATCCGGCTTGCACCGACAGCAGTGCTGACGTGAAATATCCTCAGGGGTAGACGGATCACGGGTTACAGTCCCTTTGAACCTTGGGAGGTTCTCGTGGTCTTCCTCGCCATGTAACGCAAATGCTGGTTAGTTCCATCAAAAAGTTCTCTACGAAAGCCACAATTTCTCCCAATACTAGATCCAGGAGTTCCCTTGTCTTCTGGTTTGGGTTCAAAATGACAAGACTACGGAGTTGAACATTAGAAGTCGTAAACCCGAAAATTGGGTCGGCTGTTCAATGACGGTTATAAAATAAAATATTCTTAAGAAAATCTTAAGAATAAGTGGACCCAACAACTTAAGATATTCTTAAGATTTTTTTTTTCCAAAAGAAATTCTTGAGATTCTTCTTAGGGGGGATCACTTTATAAAATTAAAAGGTTAAAATTGTAAAAAGGAAACAATTTTCGTTTTTCTGTAGTGATAATTAAAATTGTCTTCCATTTAAGCATTCTTACTCAAACAGCAGAAAAATGTATGAATTTATCTTTAAAAAAAAAAAAAAAAGAAGAAGAAGAAAATTTTTTTGTAATAGCTAATAATAACTCGTTAGAAACCACATAGAGAGAACTTTTTAAACATTAAATAAAAAATAAATTTATTTATTTAATTCTATGCATTTAAATGAATAATTTTTTCTCCGATTCCTTCCTGGAAAAAATTTCTGCAGCTACCTTATTAATATAAAATAGCTTTGTTATCAAATATTAACATAGCTGTGGGTATTATCAAAGATTAACATTAATTATTCTCTAGTCACTGCAACAGACTGGATGTTATTTCTTCTTTTTTTTATATTCTGATAAGAAGAAATACAATTCTAAACTTTCTCTCTCAGATGGCGCTTTCGAATTTAGATTTTGTTGTTCGGTTGTTTACTTTTCAGCTCCGCCTTCATTCAACAAAAACTAAACGATCGCTCGATGCTGAAGGGCGGTGAGGTTGGTGGTGGAATGCTAACAAATTGTTAAAAAATATTCTTTTATTCTAAAAAGGACTACCCAAACGATGACTAAATTTATCCCTGTTTTAATCAAGAGCTGGGTTTGTAAGTCTCGAATCTTTATATTCTCTTAAATGAACTGTTTTCAATATTCAGGTGTGGCGTGAATGTGGTTTTTACCCTTGTTTATAAATATTGTACATGTGCTCCCTCCATCATTTCCTTATTCATCAAGAATGTTATTGTTTTTTTCCTTTTGCCGTTGAGTAATTTAGACAAAACCTATACACCAACATCCTGCATATTGTGTCACGTCCTATAATTAGAACTGATTTTACGAAACTCTCTGTCTGGCTGAATTTACGAAACCATCCACACACACACACCCGATCAATAACCATGTAAACAGAAGTAAGTTATGAATCGGTTGTCTTTCTGTTACGATCCAATTTTTAAATGTTTCTGTCCGCGTCGTTCGTAAATGAAGTATTTGAATGCTTTATTTTATGAGTAATCAGTTAAAATTTAATATTTGTTTTTTTTTTTTCTTCGGTAAATTTAAATAATATTCATAAATGTTTTTACGTGTGTTTTTAGATATCCATGCCAAATACAACCTGTTGATATCCAAATTATGTTTAAGTCAAGAAGTAAAAAAGTAAGTATTTATTCAAAACTTATTCAAGCATTTTATTTATGAAGTGATTTGTATTAATTTATTATGTTGCATGCATTTTCTTTTGCAATGTATATTTTTTTGAAGAATAAAAATTATTATTATAATTAAATAGATATCCATACGAATTTTTATCTACTCATATGTATACTCTTAAGTAATGCTTTATTTTTACTCACCTGAGATAATAAAACTTTCTTAACATTTTAAATCTGTTATTTAACTTTTTATTTTCTTTCTATTATGTGCTGAATTTGTCATTAAAATAATTTTTTTTCTCTTCCACATATTTAAGCACAACAAATTATTTTAATGACCTAAATTTAATGATGTTTTAATAATTTCTATTATGTGGTAAAAAATATATGCTAAAATCAAGTTTTTTTTTTAAATTTTAAATTTTAATATTATCTTATTAGTTATAGTTGATATATTTGCAATTACTTTATTTAAACTTTTTGCCACCTATGAATTTTATATTACACAGATTAATAACAGATCAATAACAACAGATTAATAAAAAGTTAACTTTCAGTTTGTGGAGAAAAAAAATATTCTAGGCAGAATTTTAACTTTAGTGAAAGTTGCTTTTCCTTAAAATTAAATTTAAAAAAAAAAAAAAACTTTTTTTAAATTTTCAAATTAGTTTTGCCGTTTTAAATTTTAATCTTGAAAGAGTAAAAAAATGTTTGTATTTTTTTCTAAATATTTGACCGATTAAAAATTAAATAAAGTGAGTGTAGATTCAAAAAAAGGTTGAGAACCCTTGTGGCGAAATTTTTGTCGTGCTTTCTGCGACAAACTACCCTAGCACTAAAATTTTGCTTTTAAGATACTTTTAATTATAACAATTACTAATTTAAAGTAACGGAAACGTTATGTATGCAGAAGAAACTATAGAATAAAATTGTATAAAATTTTCTAATTGTAAAAGTAAAATTTTTTAGTTCTAATATTATAGGCAATATTCTCGCATTTTATAGGCGGAAAAATGCACTAATTATTTCCTCTTTCGAATTTTGTAAATCATTACACAAATTTAAATCACTCAATTAATTAAACCATAATAAATTCAAATTCATACATAAATTGAAAATCATAAAATCCGTACAAACTCTCAAAATAAAGATTACGAATCATGCAAATAGGACTCTTTAAGAAAGAGATACTCAAATAAGAGTATGTAAAATATGGTTTTCTTTAAAGGAAAAAAAAATGAAAGAAAGAACATCATTTCTAGAATGAACTATCTTTCAAAATTTCGCGATTTCTTAATTTTTATTTTATGTTATCAATTTGAAATTCCAGCTGAAGCCAGTTAGTACCATTTTTTTTTTTTTTTTTTTTTTTTTTTTTTTTTTAAATCTCAAATGAGAATAGAAAAATCATGATTGTTTCTTTTCTTTATGATGCACAAGAAAAAGATCTTGGGAAAAAAAAAATATATTTTTCTAAAAATTATGCAGAAAGGAAAGCCAAAATTTTCCCTTTCCAAATTAAAAAATCTTTCTCCAAAAACTCTGTAGCAGGGTTGAGAACCTAAGACTTGAATCAATGCCTCTTTTTTAAAAGAATCAAATGATTTAAATCATGTTTAATTGTAATTGTAGTTAATTTATGTCACACTAGAGCTGCACAATGGTCTATTGGGGACGGTCTGATAAACATCCCTGAGAGTGATCCGAAGACAAGCCATCACAATTTTGATCTTTTTGCAGAGGGGGTGGCACCCCCGCTTCGGTAGTCCAACAACCTGCTCGCAAAGTCGAGCACTTTACGGTAAAACCGTTTAACGAGGACCCATACCGGACACCCTCGGTCCCTATGCAGACTGATCCAAGTGGTCACCCACCTGCACGCTGACCGCAGCCAGTGATGCTTGACTTCGGTTATTTGCTGGCAACCGTGTCTTGACGATCAGTCCAATACGAGACAAATCATGTTTAAAGCTTTACTGGATACTATAGCTTTAATTTCCAGACAAAAGCTTTAATCACTCATTGAAGCTATTTTTTTTTTTTGGAAATATTTTCTTCTGTTTTCTTTAAAAAAAATTGTTTGATGAATGAGGCTAATAAAATCTGTTTATTCTAGCTACTTTTTGCTAGATGCGTATAAAGAGAAAATGAGCCAAATACTCCCGACCACTCCGGATATCTCTCTCTATAAAGATGAGGAAATCCCTCCACACCTCAGAGAAGTAGCTATTTTGACTGGTTATCGTTCACCTTCAAGTTCAGCCAAAGAATGTGCCCTGAGTGTCTTCTTTGCCACTAATGAAACCTTAAATTTTTGGACTCACTTTATTCCAACCTTCTATTTTATGTACCAATTGTTTACATTCTGGGACATATTAAAAGTCATATCTGATTCGTACTACTGGCCATTTGTGATATACATGTTTACAATATGCCTCTACCCACTCATAAGTGCCCTGGCTCATACATTCTGCAGCATATCGGATATGGCACGCCACGTCTGGTTCTTTCTCGACTACGGCGGCTTAAGTTTATACGGTTACGGGGCTGGCCTTCTCATCAAAGCGTATTCTTTTCCGACCGAATTAGCCGGAACGCTTTTTGATAAATTCTATTTGGAAGTGTTGGTGTTCTTTTGTATTGCGTGCAACATATCTGCGTGTTTTTCTCGATTTTTAGAAAATCTACTTCTCATCAAAATATTTAGACTCGGAGCCTTCGCCTTGCCTTGGATTTGGGACCAAATTCCGGTGATTTACCGATTGAATTACAGTGCCGACATTCTTCCGTCTGCATTGGAGCATTACAACTTGCAATTCTTTTTCTCATTCTGCATCGGTTTCTTCTACTCGTCTCATTTGCCGGAGCGTCTCGCTCCGGGAAAGTTTGATTTTCTAGGAAATAGTCATCAGCTGCTGCATATATCTGGAATAATGGCAACTCACCACCAATTGAGTGCCGTCATAATAGATATGACACATAGAAAAGACATGCTTTTAACTGAGAAACATGTTATTCCCGAGTACTGGTCTTTACATGTTTTTTTCTTAGTATCATTTACTATCTGTATTACTATAATGATTTTTGTACTGTGGGCAAGACATTATGAGAAGAACCGTGAAGATTTGAAGCGAGACCAATGAGTTGTTTGTTCTCACTCAAATGTGATCATTGAAATTACATTTTGTTAATAGTATTAGAGATTGTTAAGCCTATCACTCGTTTTAATCTGTGAGAATTTATAACTTTTCGCTCTTTTGACAATTTATAACTGTGTTGATCATGCTGTTATTCTTATTATGTTTGTACTTAGTTAAAATGCCTATTTTTGATTGAGCACAATGCATCATTTATTATTATTTTCTAATTGTGTCTATGTATAAAAGATATGATTAATCTTTTCCAGGTGAAATTTATTTAGTCTAAAAGTTATTAGAAAACTTCTGCCAGTTATACTGGATTTTATCAGTTTATTCTAGTTTAACCCTTTCGCGACGGGACACGCGAAAGAGCGCTTACTGCTGAGGCCGGCAGTCTCTCTCGCGTGTGTCTCTCTAGGGAAAAAAAGTTTTAAAACAGGGATCTGCAAGATCTTACTATCCACTAAAAACTAAACTGAAAATCGAAAGTAGCGAGAGAAAAAAACTTCCCTGCTAACAGTAAACAAATACCATGTGCGAATTTAAAGAGCTATCATAAAATACCATGTGCGAATTTAAAGAGCCGTCATAAAATACCATGTGCGAATTTAAAGAGCCGTCATAAAATACCATGTGCGAATTTAAAGAGCCGTCATAAAACATTCCTTCCCCCTCCATTCCTCATAAAAATCAAGTGAATGTACTCTCATGAGCAGAAGGTCAAATCTACATGTATCTGAAACCATATGGACATGCAATGCCATCTTCTGGAAGAAATTTTATTTTTTAAAACGTTCCCAACCGCTGGCACAAATGAGTATAGGCCGGGGGTGAACAAGAAGACGCACTGGCACACGGGTGTGTCAGCCGGGAAGTGAGCGCGTTTCTTGTTGGCACGTATATGTGACAGTCGGCGCGAAAGGGTTAATCAAAATTTACCCTGATTTTCGTATACTTTATGAAATTTTATAAAATAAGAAAAGGTTGAAAAAAATTCCTCTATGAAAAGTAATTTTTTACACTGTTTGCCTTAGCATTAAATAAGAATTGTTTGTAATAAACTAAACTTCACATTGTAATAGTTAAAAGCTATTCTGCTTAAAATTTTGTAAATTTTTTTCCAGCTATTTATATGTAATCAATCTATGTTATAGCTCTTAAACAAATTCGGTATCTATAAATTAATAATTTTAATTATCTCTTATTTAATTACCTAATTTATTAATCTGCTAATAATTTTGTATATTCAGTAATCAAAATTATAAATTTAAAAGTGTAATTAATCATAATAAAAACCTTTTATATTCAAGTCAATAATAAATTCATAAGCAATTGTCAATATCAATCATGAAGAAAAATATTGCATTGAATTTAGCCAATTTATATTAAGTGTAATATAGTTCCGGTAGTATTTTTTAAATTTATAGAAAAATCCCTAAAATTTCTTTTGTTTAAAATGTTTTAGATATAACCAAATAGTAAACAAGGAATTATCTAGAAAATATTGGCAGCAATTATGTTTATTGCAAAAGATACTGAATTTTTTTTTTAAATTAAATTAATTTATACAGTTAAAGAATTAAAAATATCTGTGTTTATTTTTATTTGTTAGCAGCTATAGTAAAATAACCGTATAATATTTACAAATTCAATCTGCAGCAAAATTTGTCTGTGACAGAGATATTGTTGAAAACATACAACAATTTGCACATAAAATTTTAATAAAAATTATGCACAAAAATACATTGTTAAAAATAGATGTTAACTTAATTTACTTTTTTTGTACAATAACATTTTTAAAGACTGGAATGAATTCCTATAACCAAGTTTATGAGGTATAAATTCTTATGCCTATAACCAAGTTTTTAGAATTCAATATGTTTTTTTTTTTTTTTTCCTTTTTTTCATATGATTTCTTTATTTTTCAAAATTCCAGTTAATTAAAGAAGAATTCAAATTTTTTAAAATCATTCTTCCTTTTTTTTATTAATTGTATATCTACAGATTGAAAAATATTATTAAAAAACTGTAGTAGACAATACTTGCGCCAGTGAAGGAATAAAAAATTATTTTTGTGTTTCTCCTCTCAACCATTTTTGTATAATTTTTTTTGTAAAAAAAAAAAAAGAAAATCTGAAATGAAAAATAATCTGCAGAGGCTGTGATAATCTGCAGTGCTCACTGGTAAGTTTCGGCTACCAGAGTGAAGCCTAATACAGTTTTAGACTTTGTTTTTCATAGGCATATTATAAGTGCAAATCTAAAGCAATTTCATTGCCTTATAATCTTTGATAATTGTATTGTAATTAATTTTTATCTCATTTTAACTAGTTTCTTTAAATTTTAGAGTTACATGTACATATATATGGTCAAAAGAGGACGGAGTGGTCCTCTTGTTTTAATCCTTGTTCATTCTTTATGTGATGTTGATAGTATACAACAATGTGTTCAATATATATTTAGATCAACATATTTTGAATATTAATATATATTTGCTATTTTTGCTTAAATTCAAGCTTATATGGCTTGAAATTTCTCAATTTTTATTTCATTGATAAGACTAATGCAATTTGTTATCTTCATGTTGTATAAATGTTGGTTAACTGTAGAATGTAACTAGGTATGTAAAGCTTTATCATTAACTTTCTTTAAAAAGTAAATCAAACATGCTTCATGTATACTACTAAAAACTGATAACCAAATTTATAGTATTTTGTCAGGAAAAAAAAATCTGGGAAAATCGTTTAAAAAAGTTGCATTTCAGCAACAATTGGTTATTGGCCAATGGAGGTAAAGACACCACAGTTATAAGACTAACGGCATAATAGTGGCAACATTAGACACCTGTCCTTTAACTGTGAGTAGTATATGGGGGGGGCTAGAGGACACTTTTGCCCTTTCCATATACTACTATTGATTTCCTATTTTTTATATTAAAAAAAAATTAAAATAGGCCTATATTTTACATTTTTTATGAAATATTAAACAAAATCAGCATATTTAAAAATTCTTATTTTTATATTAATAATTTTTATTTTATTAAAACCTTATTGAAAATATCGTTTTTTATTTTACATGCAATTCATAATCGTAATATTTATTTTTACCTTTAAAATCAAAAATATATTTTCCACTATTAATTTTTCTTATAGCTTTATCAGATAATTCACCATGACATTTCGAGAGATAAAAATCTTTCTCATCATTGTCTACTTCTAATCTAGCTATAATAGAGTCACCGTATTTTGTATTTATTTTTCTCAATGATATTAAATTATATTTACCTATCTCGAGTTCATTTAATTTGTATGTTTCAGGAAATCGTTTGAGGTCATTAAATTCTTCCATTTATTTAGAAACATTTTTTGTAATATAATTTCTGTAATACATACACTTGTATAACGAACATTTTACTACCTATAAATGGAAAGTATTGAAAAAGAGAGAAATAAAAAGTTGTTAGAGCAATTAAAAAATGATCTAAGATTAGTTAAACTACAATCAGAAATTAGGAAAAATAATGAAATAAAATTAGAAGAAGATATAGGAATACAAAAATCATTAGCCGATTTTCACGAACCTGTACTTCATCAAATGGAAAAACTAGAAACTTCTAGACAACAAAACTTGCTAGGTATAAAAGATGCTGTTGATAATTTATCTTTCACTATGAATGAGACCTATAGATCTTTACCTCAGATAGAGAATCAGTCAGAGGAAGATTATACTGAAGATGTAGGAAGTATGTTTTTAAAAATAGATATAGACAAAAATTTAGATAAAGAATTACTAGAAGAATTAGAATTTGAATTACCTTCAATAATGTGGAATAAAACTGATGAAGATATTGAAGAAGTTATTAAAAGGGCAAAGGCAAAAAGAGATCAATTTAAAAGAGAAAAAGGAAATGAAACCAAAAATAGAAATTTAACAAACAACAAAGATGAGTATCAGAAAAGGATTGATAATGTTGATTATAAAATGAATATGATGAAAAGATATTTAGAAGCTTTATCAGCTATTAAACAAGGTAGACATTACACAGGAAAAGGTTTAGAAGATAAACTGAATATCTTAGTTGATTTGACAGATAAAATTTGTAAAGGTTCTAAAAGTAAAAAATTGTATAATAAAACTGTAGATTTGTTGGATTTACTTTTAAGAGAGGGAACTATGACAAACGATCAGGTAAAGGAATACTATGGAAAATTTCTTAGTAAATAAATGTATATTGTGAAAAAGGTATACTTGAGCGACAGTCAGATTTCTAAATTGAAATCAGCTTATAAAAATGGTGAAGAACTTAGTTTACAAATAGATAAAAGTAAAACACCCAATTTTGATTTACATTTAACAGCTACACAAATTAACCAAATTGATAAAGGTAAAAGAATTAAAATATCAAAGACTCAACTGAAAAAGAATGGAGGGTTTTTACCATTTTTAGTACCTTTACTTTCTACTTTAGCATTAGGAGCAGCTAGTGGAGCAGCTGGCTGGGGTACTAAAAAAGTATTGGACAAAATTTCTGGATCAGGTAAAAAAAAAAAACCTTGTGGAAAGGGAGTCTATCAGCCATGGGAATATCCAACAAAATGATTGAAAACAATATGAAAAATGAAAAAGGATTTAGAGGTATATTTACTATAGATATGTTACCTAAAAAGATAAGAAAATTTGAAAACGGAATTATAAATTTAGATGTATCTACAGGTCCTGGAACTCATTGGGTTTGTTATTATAATGATCCAAAATATAATTTTGTTGAATATTTTGATCCTTTTGGAGAATACAAATATAACAATAGAATAATAAAAGATGATTTTCTTCCTCAAAACATACTAAGTTATTTAAATACTTCTGGAAAAGAAATTAGATATAACGATAGTTTTTTACAAAGTCCGAGTTCTGTAAGATGTGGTTTCTATTGTATGAAATATATAACTGAAAGAAATAAAAATAAATCTCCTATTGAAGTTTTATATTCATTTACTCAAGAACCTAGTAAATTAAATGAAAAAATTGTTCTTTATAAATGAAGTATATTATATTAGATTCGAAAAACGTAGATAAATCTGAAGATTTCACCATTGAGTATTCGAGACCTTTTCATTTTACAGAGATAGCTCTTCAGTCTTTTTCAATGTATATTTCATGGAATAATATTACGGAGAAAAACAATAAATTTTCATACTTTGACGGAGCCAAATGGGAAGATTTTATTATTCCAAATGGTCATTATAGTATAAGAGGTTTGAATCGTTATATGGTAAAATATTTTGGAAATGATTCACCTATATTATTTGGAATAATTGAAGAAAGACAAAGGTTTAGTATTAAACTCGAGAAAAATTATAAAATTGATTTATCTAAAAGTGAATTGTACAAAATTTTAGGATTCGAACCCAAAATATATGAAGAGGAAGAGCAAGAAGGTAAATTTATTGCTGATATAGCTAATGGTAATGATAATATTTATATTCATTGTGATATAGTGGATGGTGCTTATATAAATCAGTTTCAATCTCAAGTTATTTATTCTTTTACATCATCAAATCCTCCTGGAAGTTTATATGCTAAAGAATTTGATAAACTAATATTTTTTCCGGTTAAATCTGATTCTATTAATCGAATTAGAATGAGAATTACAAATCACAGAGGTGAACTAATTGATTTAAATAAACAAGAAGTACAGTACAAATTTATTGCTAAATAAATGAATAAACAAAGATTGTACAGAAAGAGTAAAAAAATACAAGGAAGAGGCTTCTTTTCAGACCTTATAAGTCCTATTGTAGAAGATAAATCTAAGGAATTTGTGAGAGAAAAATTGAATGAAATATTTTCTAAAAATAAAAAACATGGTACTGGATTGAAATTTTTTATTCCTAAATAAATGGATAAAATTTACGATTTGAAAGACACTAGTTATTATTATAATAACGACATTGAAAGTTTTGAATATAGAGAATTAAAAAGTGAAAATAGAAATAATATTCATGAAAATGCTACATATAATTTCTTTATCAATGATACAAATGCTAATATTTTATATTCTGCGGGATATCTGCAACAAGAATTAAAAATTGTAAAAGGAGATGGAGGTGTAATAAGTAATGAAAATGTTACTCTAGTGAATGGAGGAGGTCTCATTAATTCAAACAGGTTGATTATAGGAAATACTGAAGTTGAATCCACTATAAATTATAAAGCCATTATGAATCAAGTATTAGGGATGATACACTTCACCCCTGATTATTCAACATCGGAAGCTACTAACATGTTCTTTTATGTAGATACAACTGATTCGGTAGATAGAAACAATTTCAAATATAATGGAAATCTGATAGATACTACCAAAATAACTGATTTTTTTAAAAACCTTAAACTAAATGAAAGTTTTAATGAAGGATTTTCAAAAAGATGTAAATTTACTAAAAATAGTCAAACAGTAAAAATATGGATTCCTTTAAAGTATATATTTGATTTCTTTAACGAATATAAAAAAGTAATGACAGGTTTCCAAGTTAAAATAGAAATTCAGAGAAATGATAGTAAAAATATGTTGTATACAGATATTCAAAATCCAGATTTTAAGGTTCTTGTTGAAGATTTATCACTTTGGTTACCTTATGTTAGATTTAAAAATTCCGCATCTGTAAAATTCAATGAATTAAAATTATCAAATACTCCTATAGAAATAAATTGGGATCATTATAACATTATCAAATCAAATGTATTTTATAAAAATTCCAGTGGGTCTTATTCTATTCCTGCTACTTCTGATGAAGTTTTGAGTTTATATGTCATTCCTCAATATGAAGATAGAAATGAAAACATGAATCAAAATAATATGATGTTTGATCACTTGGATATGATAGAATGTTGGTTAATGATTAATAACATTAAAGTTCCCACTGTAAGTTATATGATGGACTTTAATAAAAATGATTATAATCGATTATATTATGCTCTTTTAGAATCAGGAATGAATAATATAAATTCTGAAACAGGTTGTATGATAAACTATTCAAATTTCAGTAAGTATCCTATAATTTGTTTCAACTTGGCAAACCATGAAAATTATACGAACTTGAGTAATTTAATGATTGAATTCAATTGGAGATTGAGAAATAATACTACTAAAAATTATGTTTTTTACTTTATTTTGAAAGAAAGAAACAAATGCTCCTTGAATATGTCAACTCAGGATATAAAAATGATTAAAACTCTGAAAACATAAAGGATTTTTTCTATTTTAATAAATGGCTGCTTATTATCCACTTTACGACAATGAAATAAAAGAAGGACCTTTAGGACCACCAGGTGTAGGATTTAAATTAACGAATGATGGTAATTATGATATGGAAAGTAAACTATTAAAAAATGTTTTACATCCTCAGGAAGATAATGATTCTTCAACTAAAAAATATGTAGATGATTTAAAAAATAAGTGTTTGATTCGTAATAACGGTTATTTTAATGCTAGAAATAAATGTATTAGAAATATAGCTACTCCTCTAGAGGACAATGATGCTTCAACTAAAAAATATGTCGATGACAAAAGTTTAATACATGATGAAAATAATTTTGATGCTAAAAATAAAATCATATCAAATGTAAAAGAACCTGAAAAAGAAGGCGATGTAGTTACCAAAAAACATCTTGATTATTATTGTATACTGTGGGATAAAATTAATAGAAGTTATTATGCTCACAACGAAAGAATATCGAGTGTAAAATGGCCCATAAATGATACTGACGTTGCTAATAAATATTACGTTGATAATAAAACTTTTTGCGCTACCACAGATAGACTTGTTCAGTTTACAGGTGTGGGTTACAAGACTTTTGAATTCAACGAAACTACTTCAAAACTTTTAGATTCAAACTTGAAATTATCACAAAACATGTATATGAAAATTACCATCTTTTTAGCCTGTGACAAAATGAATGAAAAGCCAAAAATACGTTTAGAAAAAGTGAAAGAAGTACTTCTTGATAAAGAGATAAATGTTAATGAAGATTCAATAACTATGTTTGCGTATGGAAAGTTAAATGAAGTTTTAACATTATCAGTGCTAACAGGAGGAGGTTGTAAATTAAAGCCTTATTTACATATTGAAAAGATAAATTTTTTTTCTTAATAAATGGCCAATGAAATTAATTGGAACGACTTTTCTAGAAAGAAACTTTCAGAAGATGTAATTATAAGTTTAGCAGATTATTTAAAATGGGAATATGTGTTTCAATTTTCTGAATTATCTGAAGTTTTAATCGAACGATATGTGCAGCCAAATGATTGGTATATTATTTCTCAATATCAAAAACTCAATGAACCTTTTATTGAAAAACATGCCTCTGATGTAGATTGGGAAAAAATATGTAGATACCAAACCTTATCTATCCGTTTTATTGAGAGACATTTAGATAAAGTGACTTGGTATGAAATATCAAGATTCCAAAAATTGGATTTAAGATTTATAGAAAATTATTCTGACCGTTTAAATATGAATGTTGTATCTAGATATCAAAAATTATCAATGAACCTTATAAGAAAATTTCAAGATTATGTAAATTGGGATTATATTATACAGTATCAAGATATTGATAAAGACTTTGTAATAGAATTTGTTTCTAAAATAGATTTCTGTCTTTTAATAAAAAATAAAAGTAATATATTACCAGAAGAATTTTATAATTCAAACAAAGAAAAGATAGTTTGTATACTTCTTGCTGAAATTTGTCATAATACACGAGTACCGCTATATGAACCATTAAAAGAATAAATTATTTAAAAAAAAATATTTTTATTTTAATAATAGTTTTTACTCGTAGTAGATTATTTTTTACTCGCAGTAGATTATTTTTTAATTAATAAATGTATTCTAAAATTGTAATTAAAGACTATAATGAACCAGATGAATTTAAAGATCCAAATCAACATCCTCTATTGCCTATACATCCCTTTAGATTAATCATAAATGGTTCTTCCAACAGTGGAAAATCGAACTTATTAATCAATTTAATTTATGACTATTTACACTTTGATAGACTTTACATGTGTACAAAAGACATATTTGAATCTAAGTATGAAAAATTACAAGAAAAATACATTCAATTTACAGATGTAGAATTAGAAGATATTCAAAAATGTAAAGGTTTAAAGAATAAAAAAGAAGTTTTGAAAGAATATAAAAAATTTAAAAAAGATCAAGTTTTGTTTTCTTCCAAACTAGATGATTTTATTACCGTAGATGACTTGGATCCTTCCTATATGAATTTAGTTGTATTTGATGATTGTATATGTGAAAAAGATCAACAATCTATAGAAGAATTTTTTATACGAGGAAGAAAGAAAAATACATCCCTTATCTATATAAGTCAGTACTATTATAAAATACCTATAACCATCAGAAGTAACAGCAATTATTTTATATTTTTCGATATGAAACAAAAAGAAATTAAACAAATAATACGAGAAATAGATGGTCAATTAACAAAAGAAGAATTTAATAAAATGTATAAGAACTGTATCAAAAAACCATATGATTTTTTAGTTTTAGACTTAGTCAATCCTAATATGAGGTACCGAAATAAAGAATTTGTGTAATGGAAGAATATTTGGAGAAAAGAATTTTTATTCACAGAAAAAGTTATAATTACTATCAAAAGATTAGTATCGCACTATCTATGAGTAAGTTTTTATTTAGCGCATCTGGCTTATCTGGTTTTATTTTAATCCCTTTATCAGCTTTGAGTTTAGGAGCTGGTGTTATTGAAGTGGTTGACAGATCTTTAAATATATCCGAAAGAAAAGAAGAATATAAATATACTTACAAATTTTATAAACAACTACTGAATTTGTTTAAAGCTAATACATTAACTGAAGAAGAAATTCATAAAAAAGAGGCTGATTTTATTCAAAGTTTGAAATATTTTCCTTTAGAGAAATACGTTAAAAAAACTCAATTGAATGGCTATAAATACATATAATTTTTTATTGCCTATAAATGACGTGTAAAAGTAATATATTCAAAGTTGGAAAATTAAGTAAAGACGGAAAGTTCAAATTTTGTTGTAAAGAATGTGGTCAAAAAGGATCTGGCTTTATCAATTCAACAATTAATAATTTGCCCTTTGAAATGCATTTACCAGGACATCAATTTACAGGACCTGGAACACAATTATTACATGGAAAGAAAAGATTAAACGATGATTTAACATATAAAGAATGGAGTAAGCCCATTAACAGAGTAGATGAAATAGCATATAAACATGATGTTTGTTACCTTAAAAATAAAGATACTAAAACTAGAAATGATGTATGTGATAAAAATATGATAGAAGAGTTAAATACAATTCCAAATCCTACAATCAGGGAAAGAATAGAAAGAGGAATTGTTAAACCTATTATCAAAGCCAAAAGAACATTTGGTATGGGTATGATTTATTGTTTAAAATGTAAAAATTTTACTAATACTAAAGATGTTTATGAAGAAACTTCTAAAAATGGAAGATTGACGAGGAAAGGTATATGTGAAGTTTGTGGATCTAAAAAAAGTACTTTTTTAAAGAAAACGGGGTCATAAAAACAGTTTATTATGATCCCGAAAAAGGTTATTGTGGTATCAATGAATTAAAAAGAAAAACAGGTTTATCTCAAAAACAAATTACAGATTTTTTACATGAACAAGATGTTTATACTAGACATAAACCAATTATTCGTAAATTTAGAAGAAGGAGATGTTACGTTTCACATATTGATGATCAATGGCAAGCCGATTTATTATTTATAAAACCATTTAGTAAATATAATAGTGGAGTTAATTATATTTTAACAGTTATTGATATGTTTAGTAAATATGCTTGGGTTATTCCAATAAAAAGAAAAACAGGCGAAGAAGTATCAAATGCTTTCAAGTTAATATTTAAAGAACGAATTCCAGAGAAACTACAAACGGATAAAGGTACGGAATTTATTAATAAAGATACTCAAAAATTATTCAAAGATAATAATATTCATTGGTTTACTACTGAAAATGTTGAAATAAAATGTTCTATTGTTGAAAGATTTAATCAAACAATTAATGGAAAAATAAGAAAATATATGGCAGCAAATAATACAAATAAATATTTAGAAGTAATAGATAAATTAGTTTATAATTATAATAATTCTTATCATCGATCTATTAAAATGACACCCTCACAAGCCAGTCGGACAGAAAATGAAAGTATCGTATACAATAATTTATTTTCTAAAAAAGAAATAAAGAAACCAAAGTTTAAAATAGGCGATAAAGTTAGAATTTCAAAATATAAAGAAACATTTACCAGAGGTTATCATCCTACATTTACAGAAGAAATTTTTATAATATCTGAAATATTGAAAACAGATCCTATAACTTATAGAGTGAAAGATTTAAATGGTGAAGAAATTAAAGGAACTTATTATGAAAAAGAATTAGTAAAATATAATAAGAAAAATGAAACATATAAGATTGAAAAAATAATAAAAAGAAAAGATAATAAGTTATTCGTAAAATGGCTAGGTTACCCTGAAGAATTTAATAGTTGGATAGATGAAAAAAATATTATTCTAATTTAGGAATCAATTGAATTATATCATTTTTAAATCTTTCAATATCATAATCTTTTAATTTTAAATGATTAAATTTAGTTTCTATATAAGAAATATTTTCTTTTATTCTGTTAAATAAATTAATAGCATTCGGATTATATTGAATTTCATGAGCTATTTTTATCTAAATTTTAAATCTCGTATAGTTTTATTATATAAACCTCTAATAACATAATAATGATAATCAGAATCATTTTTATTCTTTTCTATTATTGTAAACATGAGGTTGAGATGTTTTTCATTTTTTATTTTTAAGTCATTCATTTTAATTTTTATTATATCTAATTTCTTTTGAAGTTTATCATTATCATTAAATTCATTAGCATAATAATTAATTACAACATCGTTTACTTTTTTAGAAAATTCAGGTGAAATCCAACATTGTAATTAAATCCTTAGAAATCCCATTATATTTTAATTCTTCTACCTTTAATTTCATAGTCTCTAGAGGGCCCGAATTCGGGCCTTCTAGGAATTTAGCTAAATATAAAATTAACTCTTTAGATTCTTTATTTTCTAACCACTTTTTAAATCTTTTACCTCCTGATTTACATAATTTAGAAGCATTGAAATATCCAGTATTTTTATCTATTATTAATTTAAAATCTCCAAACAATCCATAATAATAACTATCTTTAATTTGTTCATAACAAATATCTTTTAAAGAAGTCATTTTATCAGATAAGAACATCACACCACTCTGCGGTTAGAATCCCACGAAGCGGTCAATTTTTATCGCAAAGTGGCATGAAAAAAGTTTCTTCGATTTTCCTCCCGCTGATAAGGTCAGAGAGGAAAGTGTTTTAATTATTATTATGTAAATAAATGGAAAGTCATTATTTCGAAATATTTAATCAGATTAAAAGGAATAGCCATTCAAATTTAAAAATTACATTTGATAAGGAAGAAGAAAAATATTATTATGATACGAAAGACTTTGACCAATATTTAAAACAGAGATACAATTCGAGAATTAGTTTTTTTAAAAAGTTAAAAAGAAAATTGAACTTGATTTTTACAGTTGAAGCAGATGAAATGTTTTTAAAATTTTTAGATTATATGTATTTTAAAAAGAGTTTAAATTATAAATATTTTATGAAAAAGATATGTGATTATTATAATATTCCTAATAATATTAAGTTAGGTAGTCCGAAAAAACAAAACATTTATGATGAAATTTGGAATTCGTTTCTTAAAGAGACAGAAAAGTATTTATAAAAACTCCATTTAATAAATGGAAGATAAATTTTGTTGCGATTGTAAGACTTTGAAATCAGCTGACGAATTTTACAAATATAAAAAATATTTATTTAAAAGATGTATAGATTGTGATCTTAAAAGAAAATATATATATTATGAATGCGATTGTGGCAAAAATTATACTTATTCGCATAAACAAAGACATTTTAGAAGTAATTTTCATATAAAACGTATGAACTCCTTTTTATAAAAGTATTTATAAATTTTCTTCCTTATAAATGAGTAACATGACAAAGGAGTTCAAACACTTGAGTAATGTACTCTCAACTTTCAGTATTAAAAAACTAAGAGAATTGATAACTAAACTTAAAATTCCTGTCCTGACTGATAAGAGATTAAAATCAAATATTATTGAATCAGTAGTTTCTTATATCAAAAGTACAGGAAATTATAAATCTGTTTTATCAGATTATTTAGGATTGGATGTTTCTTATTATATGGAAAACAAAACTAAACTATTTAATAAATATCCTAAGTATAGAAATGAATTAAAAAAAGTTTTTGATTCTTATAATTTAAAATATAAAGATGGTAAATTTATACCTAAAGAAGAAAAAAATATAATAACTGAAACTAATTTAAATGCTTTGTATAGGCCTCAAAAAATAAAAGATAAGGTAAAAGTAGAGGTAAATCTTAAAAATTTCTTTAAACCAGATTATAAAATTATTGAATTCAGAGGTCAATATATTGAAAAATATAAAGTTTATAGAAAACAATATAGAGTGGCAGGATCTAAAATTTTACCTGAACAATATTATAATATTTTAAGAAATATATTTAAAAGGGCTATTGGAAATATTACAGGAAAAGTAGATGTAATTATACATAATCCTAAATTAAATGTACCTTTTCATGATAAAATGATGTCAACTAAAACTGCTTTTAATGAATACATTGATAAATTATCCAACCAAATTGAATATAAAGAACTCGATATAACAGAGTGTATATTTGATTTTAATGTCATCGAATTACCTCATGGTGGTAGACACAAGGCTTTAAAAATGTATTCTGAAACAGATCCAGCAAAAAAGAAAAGTATTTGTCAAATAAAAAATGATGATAATATATGTTTGGCTAGATCAATTGTAACAGCTTTAGCTATCCAAAATCCTGAACTGTTAAGTGATAAATTATGTACTGAAAAATTATCAAGTAATGAAATAATTTATATTAAAAAAGGTCGTGTTTTACAAAAAACATTAGCTATAAAATTACATGATGTATGTAAAATTCCTTTAGAAGTGTGTAGTTTAGAAGAAGTTAAAATATTTGAAAAATGTTTAGACATTCAGATCAATATAGTTTGTAGAGAAAATGGTAATGAAATTATATATAATGGTGATTATAAATCAACATGTATTTTTATATATAAGAATAGAAATCATTTCGATGTCATTACATCAATGACAGGATTTTTAGGTAAGAATAATTATTGTAATTATTGTAAAGTGGGTTATAAACGTTCAAATCAACATAAATGCCCTTTAAAATGTGATAGGTGTTTTGTTGAAGAATCTAATTGTGAAGGAGAGGAAATATTTTGTAAAAAATGTAATCGGAAATTCTTAGGAGAAAATTGTTTTGATAATCATAACAAGAAAAATTCAGAAGGTTTTACTGTTTGCAAATTACTATGGAAATGTCTAAAATGTAAAAGAAATATTAATAGAAATGAAAGGAAAACAGAAGAACATATATGTGGTGAATATCGTTGTAATAATTGTTGGAAATGGGTTATGAAAGGTCATGAGTGTTTCATGAAATATGAAAACAGTAAAGGAGGTGTATGTGAAGATAATTGTGTAAAAAATAAATGTAATAAAATAGATTGGTGTAAGAAATGTAAAACAGGAAAATACTTATTTTTTGATGTTGAAACCAAGCAAGATACAGGAATTCATGAAGTGAATCTAGTTATATGTCATGATTTTGATGGAAATGAAACAGAATTTAAAAATGAAAACGATTTTTGTGAATGGTTATTTAGCGAGGAACACGAAGGATATACAGTAGGGCGTATCGAAAAAATCGAAATTTTTTAGATCTTTCTGCGGTAGTGCGGAAAAGATGTGAATTCCTATTATTAAGAAATGAGCGGAATCTTAAAACTCTGGGTTGATATCTTCTGTTGCCTCAATTGGCCTAAAGTTCCAAAAATTGGACTAAAAATGATTAAAATACAAAAATTAATACATAACCACTGATTTCGTTGATCGGTTTGAGGTAGCACTTAAAAGTTACAATATTTTAAAAACAACAACTATAAAAATTTTTAGAATTACAGATTATTATCTTCTGCCGCCTCATCGGCATCTAATTTTGGAAATTTCGACGCATTTTGGTACTTTTCTGTATAACTGTCTACTGCTTGCACAATGCACAATCGGGGCAGACTGGATTTGGCACTCTGCCAAAAAAAAGTAGATCAACCTTATTTTAAGCCCTATTTTGAAAGTTCTTGTCAGTCAAAGTTATGGTGTATCCAACAGAGCCACGGCTGCTATAGCATGGAGTGTTATGAAAGATTTGGGTTTAATATCGGAATCAGATACCAGTCTCGTTAGAGACAAAAATTAAATATGGCGCAAAAAATCATGAATTTACAAAGAAATTGTCTCAAAAGCAAATGAAAATTGTTTCACTATATATGGCCTTTACTTTGATGGACGACATGACAAAACTTTAACATCAGAAACACACAAGGGCTAGCAGTTCCAAAGAACAATTGTAAAAGCTCATTACTGTATTCTATCGGAGCCTAATTCTACGCACATGGGACATGTTGCGCCTGTAAGTGGATCGTAGTCTTCATATATCTAATAGCATTTACGAATATGTAACAGGTGATTTATTGGATGATTTTAGTAACCTTTTTGTTCTCGGGTGTGACGGCACTGTAGTGAACACAGAAGTGTTTAATGGTGGCTTGAATTGAAACTTCAGAGAGCAGTACTATGGACTATCTGCTTACTTCATTTCAATGAGTTGCCATTACGACACCTATTTGAGTCCATTGACGGCAAGTCATCTGGCCCCACATCTTACACCGGAGACATTGGACGGAACCTCAAAGGATGCGAAAAGCTTTCAATTGTTGCTTTTAATAGCATTGAATGCGATATGCCAAATATTGATCCCACCACTCTCAGTTCAGATCAGAAATACTTATTAAGCATTTGCATCGCCATTAGTTCTGGCGTTTGATGTTCAGACCTAGCTAACCGGGAACTTGAAACATTGAATTTGGCTCACTGGCTAACAACTGCTAATCGAATACTGAGGTACAACTACATATCTACATTAGGTATAAGGTGTATCTACATAAGGTATCTACATATCTTTTGATATATATCTACATTAGACCCATCAAACGAGTTGCTAACTTTAGTTTTATTCATTCTAAGAGTCTACGCACCCTCATGGTTCCGAATAAAGATTCATCATTCCATAAAAGAAGGCGGTACTTGACACCTGTGGCATTTCATCAATTCCTCTCGCTACTTGCCTAAAAAGTATCGTGACGTAATCGAACCAATCATTTCTCGCAACGCTTACTTTGCAGCTCCGGAAAACATGCTTTTGGCCATGTTAACGGATGAGGGGTGCCATATTAGTACCCTTGCAGCTTGGTGGATTATTAAGGCAAGGGAAGTTAGCCCAGAAAGAAATTGTGTTCGCAGATTCGTTATTCCTGCTCTTAACTTTGAAGCAGCAGACTATGAAGATCTCATTGACTGGCAAGCTTGTTATGTGACATCGCCTCCCGTTTTCAGTTCTCAAGAACTTCTGAAGATGATCAGGGACGGTATGCCAATAGACTGCTGGGACTTTATTAAATTTACTTCACACACACACAAGTGGTGGAGCGGATTGTGAAACTAGTTACTGCAGCTTCGGGAAAAACAGTTGGGCCGCTGAACAGGGTTAGATTTATTAGAGCGACACTAGAACCCAGAAAACATATGTCAAAATTTGAGACAAAAAATGATTACAAGTAGTAATGCTTTTGTCATTTGTATGTTTAAGAGGTAAAATAAAGTCGCTCTTTCCTTTAAAATGAGGTAAGTGTGAAGTTTATTTACCTAAATTTTTTGCCTTCATTTTCCAAAATTTTGTGGCGATGAGGCGGCAGAAGATATTAGAATATAATTCTAAAATTTTTTATGGTTGTATTTGTTATAGAATAGCAACTTGTAAACACTACCCCAAACCGATAAACGAAATATGGGTTTGTTTATTATTTTTTTTTATTTTAATGATTTTTGGTCCAATTTTCGGAACTTTCGGTCCACTGAGGCGGCAGAAGATATTGACCCAGAGTTTTGGTATTCCACACATTTCTTAATGATGGGTGTTCACATCTTTTCCGCACTACCCCAAAAAGAACTAAGAAATTTCGATTTTTTCGATACGCCCTAATATACAGTTATAGCTCATTATGGAAAAGGATTTGATTTTCAATTTTTAGCTAAATATTGTTTCAAAAAGCATATTAAAGTATTTACAATTTACCAAGGAAATAAACTAACATATATGAATGCTTATGGTTACTATATAAGATTTATTGATTCTATTAATTTTACAATGTGTGCACTTAAAAAATTTCCTAAAACATTTGGTTTAAATGAACTGGCCAAGGGTTATTTTCCTCATTTATTCAACAAACAAAAGAATCAAAATTATATTGGTAAATATCCAGATAAATATTACTATGGTTATAATTATATGGTTGATGAAGACAGGAAAAAATTTGATAAATGGTATGATTCCATTAAACATGAAACTTTTGATTTCCAAAAGGAATTTATAAAATACTGTAGATCTGATGTAGATATTTTAAGAAAAGGTTGTTTAGAATTAAGAAGATTATTCTTAGTAACTGTGAATATAGATCCGTTTAAATATGTAACTTTAGCTGGTCTATGTATGGCCATTTACAGAGATAAATTCTTGAAAGAAAACACAATAGCTATTGACGAAATTGTCATTCAAAAAGATCAGTACAGTAAAAAATCAATAGCTTGGTTAGATTACATATCAAAAAAGGAAAATATTAATATACGCCATGCTTTGAATGGAGGAGAGAAAAAATTACAATTAGGTGAAAAATGTTATAAGGTAGATGGATTTTATAAAAATACAGTATTTCAATTTAATGGATGTTTCTGGCATGGATGTACCAAATGTTTCACTAGAACAAAAGTAAACACTGTTAATCAATTGCTCATGGAAGATTTATATAAACGAACTAAGAAGATCAATAAAAATATAATTGAAGCAGGTTATGAATTGGTAAATATCTGGGAGTGTGATTTTGATAATAATAAGGATATGAAAAATTACATGAAAAAAGAATGGAAGAGAGATTTTATAGAACCTTTAAATCCTAGAGATGCTTTTTATGGTGGAAGATGTGAACCTACCAAATTAAAATATGAAATGAAAAGTAATGAAAAAGGCAGATATATTGACGTATGTTCTTTATATCCTACTGTAAATTATTTTGATAACTATCCAGAAGGTCATCCAATCAAAATATTTAATCCTAAAAAATACGATGAAAATTGGTATGGATTAATAAAATGTAAAGTACTTCCACCTAGAAAATTATATCATCCAGTATTACCTTATAAAGAAGAAAAATTAATATTTTCATTATGTAGAACTTGTTCTGAAACAATAAAATGTAATCATTTCAAAACCACTTTAGAAAAGAAAAAATGTAAGCAGTGTTATGAGATAAGAAATTCTGAGTGTAAACACACTGATAACGAAAGATGTCTAATAGGAACGTGGACTACCGATGAGATCAGATTAGCTGTTAAAAAAGGATATAAAATATTGAATATATATGAGGTTTGGCATTTTGAAAATAAAACAAATGAATTGTTTAAAGAATATGTTAAAACGTTTTTAAAGATTAAACTAGAAACATGCGATAAATGGAAAAACAATTTCAAAAATGAAGAAGAATACAGACAAATAGTTAAAGAAAAATTAGATATAGAATTAGATAAAATTGAAGAAAATCCAGGTTTGAGATTCATAGCTAAAATATGTTTAAATTCTTTATGGGGTAAATTTGGTCAGAGAAATAACATGAAACAAACTGAATATGTGATGGAAATTGAAGATTTTTATAGAATTATTCTAAATGATACTATTAAAGATTTGAATATGAATTTTTTGAATGACGATTGTGTGGAAATGAGTTATAAAATGAAAGATATATTTGAAAAAAATAACTTCAATACTAATATATATATAGCTGCTTTTACAACTAGTTCTGCCAGAATTAGATTATATGAAATGTTAGATAAATTAGGAGATAAAGTACTTTATTATGATACAGATAGTGTAGTATATATAGACGACGGAACCAATAAAATTGAAACGGGATGCATGTTAGGAGAATGGACTGATGAATTGGGAAATGATAAATATATTACATCTTGGATAGCTGGAGCCTCTAAAGATTATGGGTATAAATTAAATGATAAATCTGTATATGGAAAAGTAAAAGGATTTAAAATGTCTTATCAGAGTGAAACCATATTAGACTTTGATAATAGGGCTAAAATAATAACAGGTGAAACAGATTATTTGGATGTAGAAATCAATCAGTTTAAAATCGAAAAAGATAGAAATATTTCAAGTATTAAAACAAATAAACGTTATACCTTTGGATACGATAAACGTAGACTTTTAGATAATTATGATACTGTACCTTTTGGCTTTTAAAAAAATGTTTCTTAATAAATGGATAAGATTACAGTCATCCTAAACATTCAGGGATTTATTTTTCCCAGTCGTAAGATTTTAAGAGAGATAGGATGGGTTCATTTAAATTTACCAATCGGTGAATATATTGGCGTATTTACACCTAATTGTGAATTGAATGATCAAGAATTGAAGATTGTACGTAAATGTACTTCAGAAGTACACGGATTAAGATTTAATAGAAATAAGAATAGTTTATGGATAAATCATCAAGACGTAAAAAATTATATAAATAACCTATATCAACTATATGGTGGTATATTTGCTTATAAAGGAGGTATTTTAGAAAAAGAGATATTAGATGAATTGAATATACCATCGATTGACATTGATGTACCTAAATGTACTAAAATTTTAGGACCTGGATGTTCGTTATACAAGTGTATGTATTACAGAAATTATATTACAAAAAATGTTTCTAAATAAATGGAAGAATTTAATGACCTCAAACGATTTCCTGAAACATACAAATTAAATGAACTCGAGATAGGTAAATATAATTTAATATCATTGAGAAAAATAAATACAAAATACGGTGACTCTATTATAGCTAGATTAGAAGTAGACAATGATGAGAAAGATTTTTATCTCTCGAAATGTCATGGTGAATTATCTGATAAAGCTATAAGAAAAATTAATAGTGGAAAATATATTTTTGATTTTAAAGGTAAAAATAAATATTACGATTATGAATTGCATGTAAAATAAAAAACGATATTTTCAATAAGGTTTTAATAAAATAAAAATTATCAATATAAAAATAAGAATTTTTAAATATGCTGATTTTGTTTAATATTTCATAAAAAATGTAAAATATAGGCCTATTTTAATTTTTTTTAATATAAAAATAGGAAATCAATAGTAGTATATGGAAAGGGCAAAAGTGTCCTCTAGCCCCCCCCATATACTACTACTGTGTTTATCGCAACTGTAAACAAATTACAATTAATAAGCTCAGTTGTAGGACGTGTTAAGTATCAAATTAATATGGAAACATGAGTAAGTTATTTTCTAAACATCTTTATTTTAAAATATTTAAGTCCTAATTGAATTCTTAAGATTTTGCACTAAAAGTGAACTTTTTATACTTTATTGGAATGGCTGCTTGTCTTTTTTAATTTGTATGTTATACTTTGTTTTCTATTAATAAGGTAAAAACAAAAAAAATATTGTCTACAATCTTTATGCAAAATGTAGGCTACTCTCTGCATATTTCCCATGTTTATTGTGGATTTAATAAGACGTCAATTATGAATTAAGCATGTTACAATAATAGTAAAAAATGGCCACTAGATGTTGAGAAGTTATTTCTGGCTGATGCTCCCCCCCCCCACCCGCAAAAAAATCTTATTAAGATATATTTAATATGTATGTGAATAATATAATATATCTATATAATATATATTTATACAATATATATTTATACAATATGCATCTGTATGATATATATTATTAAATCTAACATTAAGTAAAGCTGTTTGTAGTTCAATTTACAAAAATACAATATGGTAGTTTCAATATCTTGTGAGTATAAAATATTAACAATCACTGAATTGAACTTTGTATTAAGATTAAAGTTACTATAAATATTTTTTTTAATCTATTGCAACTCTTATATATAATGTATTTTTTATAATAATTTTTAAAAATAATTTTTTAAAGAAAATTATGGAATACTAAAAATTGTATTTTATTTATAAGAAAGAATTTTTCACATTAATTAGGGTACCGGGTTAATGAATATTTGTACATAAACAGTTTAAAAACTATGCTTTAATAATGATGTATTGCATACTACTAAAATTGTACAATCAGCATTCATCTGTTTTAAGAATGAAATTATTTTTGCTTTTTAGACTGCTGTAGGTGTGTTTCAATATTTTATTTTGAGAAGTTATTTACGGATTGTAATTTGTTATTTTTCTTTACATGAGTAATTTGAAAAGAATGATTTTTTTTGTTGAGTTTTTAAGAATTAACAATGGATGAATAACGCAAGGAAGAAATTTTTTTATTTAATTTCTATTTCCTGTTAAAGATTTTATCAATCATAAAATCCGTATGAATGTTATATGAAATGTTGTATTTTCAGAATTTATATGATCTTGTGATTTAAATAGATTTGTGTTTAAAAAACCGGTGATTTATTGGTTTATCAAGTTTTTTTAGAATTTCAATTCTAAAAGCTGTGTTGAATGTTGTCTGTGTTGTAAATGTTTTTTTTTTTCTGATCAGAATATTATATATTTTTTTTTGTTAGTTACTTAAAATTTGTTGATGCTAATTATTAAAAGTGTTATTTAATAAATAAACTTACATACAGAGAATTTTTCAATGCATTGTAAGTACAAAATATTTTTGCTTTGAAAAGTGATACTTTTTATCTTAGCTTCTATTTAGTCATTAGTATTTTGTTTTTTGTGTAGTTTTTTTTCCCAACCAGTCTGGAATTTTTTTTTTTTTTTTGAACCAATTGAAGGGTAGGCAGCATTCATTGTAATTATAGGATGCATTGCATGTTTCTTGCTATTGCATAAAGTATTTTTTAATGTATGTTACATATTTAATTTGCTATTTGTATATATGCAGATTATTGTACCCCATTTATTTTTATTGTATTGTCCTTATAGCAAAATTATAGAATTGCCAAACTAAGATTGTAATTTTGCTATTCCCTAAAATAATAGTAAGATATTGAGAGATCATGAAACACGAAAAACTTTCCCCATTGTTTACTTCTGAATTACTAGTCTTGATATATATATGCATACATACAATGCACTCTCGCTACTACGATATCCGATACAACAGTAACTCCCTCTATTACAATAATGTTTAGTGCTCCCGACGAACTTCCATACGAATTAATGTTATCCACCTCTCGATATTCTCTGAAGAAATAAACCCCTGTAAAACTATTTTTTTTCTTCCAAATTTCAACCTTATTTTCTCCATTTATTATTGATTTTCAAATAATGTAAAAAATCTTGATTTATCATATCTTCCCATTTTTGTTTCGGTCTTTTCTGTCAAGAGAAGTCTCACTGCTGATTATGTACTTATCTTATTTCTTTTCACCACAGGGAATGGCTTTTGTATTCAGATTTCAATACCCCATCCTTAATGTACATAGACCACCCCTAGACCTTCTATTCTTAGAATTGCCTCCTCCCTTATCTCTTAAGAAGATGTAACATTCTTATCTGATTTCATATTGAATCATAATGACCACTCTGCAAATTAAATATTTATATAATATATAAATAAATTCATAGTTGATACATATATAACATTAAAAAAAGTCTTATTGTGTCCCTAAAGTACATAGACCCTCGATATAATAATATATCCCTCTACAACAATATATTTATTGGGTCCCCAAAATATTGTTGTAGCGAGGTTTTACTCTGTATATATATATATATATATTAGTTTAAATCTTTGTTTTGCTTTTTTTAAATTTATATTTATTTAAATTAATAAGAGTCCTGTTATTAATTTAATTGAGATACATTAATTAAGTATATTAGGTTGCATGAAAATTATGTTTCATAAATCCTTACAAATCAGGAGTGAAAATTTTTTGCCAATATGCGAGTTTCCACTTTTTGCATATTTCTCTGCTTTTTTTTTTATAACTGTCTGTATTTTGCGTTTTTTAAAAATTTTTATTATTGTTCATTTTAACCGCTTCCCCGATTATCCCGAGTTAAATCGGGTATGTATATATTGCTAATATTTATTGTCTGCAGAATTCATCAATACGTTTTGTTTTATTATGTTTTTATTCAGCCGGAAGCAAAAAAAAATAAATAATAATCTGCTGTGATTGGGACTTTTGCTATTTGTGGGACTGCAGACTTGTTTTGTACAATTGTATATACAATTGTATATACAATGGTGGATGAATTAACATAGAAGAAAGAGTAAAAAAATGGCATTCACGGGTGAAAGTAATGCAGATGATTTTTCAGATGATGAAGTTGTGAACATATACAAAGACTCATATTTAACTTTATCATTTGCCCGAGACAATTTGGGATAGTAAACTGATGGTAAATTAAATATTTTTTACGCATTAAAAAAATTAAAATTTCAACTTGGAACTTGTGTATTATGTTTTTTTTTTAGTTCTTTTTATTTATTAATAAAATTTAAAAAAAAAGTTGATTTTTTGCATATTTTTTTCAAAAAAATTAGTAAGGGAAGCGGTTAACAATTTAACTATCAGTATCAGTAATAACTATCAGGCCTATTACCATACTTATTAAAATAAATCTAACTCAATATCTTTCGTTTGCACCTTTAGAATTTGTTTGAAATAAAAATGCTTTCAACTATTGTCTTTTTCTCATACATTATGTAAGTCATATATTGTTAATGTTTATTATGTTTGATTTTTTTTTAACCTTTCCCTTTATAAATTTTATTCCCTAACTGTAGTGATGAATATAAAATATGAAAGAAGCAAAGTGTTAGAAAAGTAATTAAACAGTATTCTTAATGCCTCTTAAATCTTTGTATTAAGCACAAATGTTAATCTTCACAATCCTGGCTTTTGGTAAAGCCAACCATAATTATGAATGCAAAGAGAAATATTTTTGTTTATCAGTACAAATCACTGTTATTGTTACTTTTATGTTGTTGAAAAATCTGTATTATATTGTTTTTTATAAAATATGATTTTATGTATTGTTTCTTTGCAATTTAAGGAGAATGATTTACATCAACTAGATCGAATGTTAATATTTTTGAAAAATTAAAAAAATAGATTATAGGAAAAATAGTTCAAAGGAAATCTTTTTTTTTTCTTTTTTACCTGTTTGTAATTTTTTGTTTGCAACTTAAAGCATATTAAATTGTCATCACCTCTTCATTATATTGTTTTTTTGTATTTAAATAAGTTTATTTCAAGATCTTGTTAATCTATTCTTTCAAAGAAAAATTTCGTAATATTAATAGCATTATAAAATGTATTTAAAACTTTAATGTCAATTTACAATATTGTAAAGATCAAATATTTTTTTATCAATATACATACATATACATGTTCTTTTTCTTTCCGAATTGGAGCATAAGACATCGATAATAGCTAATCTCATTCTATTTGTGACCAGATATTTTGTCTTTCTTCATGTCTTTCCCATTGTTTTCAATTCACTTATATAATCGGCCTGAACCTAGTATTTTTAGGTCTTCCTCTTTTTCTATTGCCCTGAGGGTTCCAATCACAAACCTTTTTTTTTTTTTTTTTTACTTTAAATTTCTCAGGATTACGCAGACCACATGGCCCATCCATTTTTTTAATTTCCAGTGCAATTGGTTTCTGTTCTTCTTTTCTAAGGATTTCTGAGCTACACATACTCTGAGTACACTAATCATGGAAATACATTTTTCTATTTTTGTAAACGGTCCACTATCATTTAACAAAAATTATTGCTAAGCATCTCTTCAACCCGTAAAGATATTTTTTAGTGTTTTCGTGAAAATTAATAACCATTCGTGGAACTACTTTGCATAAACATAAACTTGTTTTTCTTTTAAGTAAAATCATTTAAAGCTTTGAACTATTTTTTTTTTATTATATAAGAATGTAATTTAAAAATTTCTATATGCTGTTTTTCCATGCATCACTCGACAGTTGGTGCGCAAATGTGTGTCTGTGATAACTGTTTTCTTTATACTTTCTTTTTAACCCGCATAGAAATTATTATGAGAATATTCTTTGCTCACATTTGTATCATAGTTTAGAATTATTGTTTTCTTTCTTTTCTTCTTTTCTTTTAAAAAAAATTTCAATATTACAAATTGTATGTATATTTCACTACCTCATTGAATGTGTCATTTTATGTTATCACAGTTTGAAAAGACTAAATAAAAAGTTTGTTGTTTAACTTAGCCTTTGCTTTGGTTATAATTAACGAGTCTGTTACTTTTAAATTTTTTTTTTTAAAATTGTGCTGTTTACTTACTTTGTTGTCCTATATTGTATGGAGAACAGGATGCGTAGCGTTTTTAAAAAGTGCTTATTTTCGATTTTTAAAATCTCTTTAAGGTGCTTTGTTATGGGGTGTTTTTAAAAAGTGCTTCCTTTTCCCTTTTCGAAAATGAGATTTTTTTTTCTCTTCACTATGTCGATTTTTGCCGCGTTTTATGCAAAAGCGTGGTTTTCACATTGTTCTACTCAACGTTTTTACAATTCATTCCGGCGTACCGTCGGCCCACCAATCATTTGACATGTTTGATGAAATACTAGCGAGCCCGCATGTGCATCTACTGAGCTGGATTCAGTGGAAATTATTGTTGCACTTTCATGTGCAACTCGACTGCATTTTGCAAGATATTCCCAATTTCAGGCTTCATTTTCCACCCTCTGAAATCGAACCGAAAAACCTGTTGATCTTTTTATAATGGCTAGTATAATCAAGAAAAAAGAGTTCTTTGTCAGAAACTAGTTATTTTATCATGATATGTCATTTATCATGATATGTAAAGTCTTTGAAAATTGTGCTTAAAAGGTGTTTACTTTTTGTTGAAAGATTTGGCTATGCACCCTGGAGAAATAGAGTTCTCGAACACTCTTATCCTCTAAGCCATCGCAGATTGTGGCAAGGCTATCAGTATTTTACACTTCCCAAGCTGCACCCACACTCAGCCTCTGTTACCACAAAGATTCAATCTGGGCCCCAAGCCTCTGACAATCAAACCTACCAAGTCTTTCACGTGAATAGCTATCACAGATTGAAGACTGCAGTGTTTTTTTAATGAACCACCAATAACTAAATTAGTCTGTAGGTTTTTCTTTTTGCAGAGCGGCTATTTTGTTACTTCTTGCATTCCAATATCTCTTCTTTTTTTGTCATTCATAAAGATGATTTTTTGTAAAAGATGATTTATAATTTGTATTTTCATATATTGGATAATTAAAGCGTTTAAATAATTTTGTTAAATAAGACATTTTGATCCATTATTTAACAATCAATTTGTATTATAGACATCAGATTTGATTCTAATAGTGAGACTTAATAATTATTATATTATAGAAATTGATTTCTTAATTATTTTTCTATTCTAAAAGTCATAGGGGAGTTTCTAAAAAAAACTCTAGAACAAGACTCGCCATTCATAAGCAGTGGTTACCAGCTGGCGGCCCGCGAAGCCTTTTTTTGTGGCTCTTGAACTAAAATATATTAGTTGTCGTTTTTTTGCCGGACAATCTTCGCAAAAATCTGTATGGGTTTAAAATACTTTTCTTTCGTTTAAGAAAACCTATTTCTTCGTTTCTGTGAAATTTAACAAACCAACGATGCAAAAAAATTTATTTCTCAGGTTTTGCACCCAAGAAAATATTTATTCAAATACAAAAATAATCGTGTATGTTGCTCTTTTTTATTTCGTTTTTTTTTTTTTTTTTTTGTGAATATAATTCAGCATGTGCGTATCAGAAATTTTCTCGGCGAAATTCTCCCATTCAATTTTTTTGAAACTACTCATTTTGGACGAAATTATTTGCATTTGGAAACTTTAAAACGCATAAAAGGAAAATGAATATCATGTTTTATAATTCCTTAAATTAAATATCTCATGAGCGGGAAGGAAAAAAAAATTAATTTCAGATGCTGGAGAATTTTTTGTTGTTGTTGCTATTATTCCTAATAAGTCGAAAAAATTGTTAATTCATCACAGAATCAAATTTAAAAGAATAAAAAAATCTTGTCACTAAGTTTCTGATTAAGAGAAGATTCAAAATACGTAACAAGGATTATTTGTAATGCTTGTCATTTTGCTTTTTGATAATAAAAAAACTTTAATAAAAATCTGAGAGTACTATTTAATGTTCCTTCAAACATAAAAGAGTCCCATATAAAATTTTGATAAAGTTGCGGCCCTCCATTTGACTGGTGTTTTTAATTGCCGCCCCCGGCCACATGTAAGTTGAAAAAAGGAAGGTTTGTAGTTTAATTTTTGTAATGAATGAATATTTTAAAAATGCAGGTTGTAACATTTACTGTACTCACTCACGGAATGCCTGGAGCAATAAACAGGTGCAGATGAAGGCAATCCTGTTTAGTTCTGATAAGAATGGAACAAGGTAGACAAACATATCCGAGGTAATTAGGATTTAAACAGTGGATTTTTCGATCTGTCAAGTTATGTTTAAGATAGTCTAATAACCAAAGCATTCTAACTCTTTGATACAATGTTGGGATGAAACTTATTTTTTGCAACACCATATGAAACTGGACAAAATGGTATATAACTGATCAACACAATTGTTAAGCCGCTTCCTTTTCCTATTCTTTATAAGTGCAAAAAATCAACATATTTTTTAATTTCACTAATAAATACAAGGAACTAAAATAAAACATAATACACACGTTCTAAGTGGAAATTTAAATTTTTTTGTGCGTAAAAAACATTTAATTTACCATCAGTTTACTATCGCAAATGAAAAAAGTTACATTACTTTGTCAATGCCGGATTACACATTGGGCCATGGCCTGGGGCCCCCAATGATTAGGGGCCTCCTTAAAAAAAAATTTGAAGAAATTAAGAAAAACAATGATTTAAAAAAAAAAAATCTATTTAAAATATATATAATTAAAATGTGACAATTTTTTTAACATATTTATTTATTACTTATTTTAGTTATTATTTATAAGTATTATTATAGTTTATGTATTATAATATTTATCAATGTTTTTTAAGTTCTAATGTGTCCTTTTGATTTGCTCGCGAAAAAATTGAAAGCAGTACTATAGCGAGCTGAGACTTGTTTAAACAAGAAGCAAAGAATTAAATGTTGAGACGTTTTAAATGAAAAAAGAAGTTATTGAGTGCCTCAACTGAAGTGTCTCATAATTTTTTTAGTGTTTTATAACTATTTAGCGTCCGTAATTCAATTTGATCAATAAATAATTACAAAATATTTTATAAAAGGTAAGTGTTTGTTTATTGTTTTATATACGCTAGAAAAAACTCATACAACTGGTCACTTTCAATCAAATTTTATATATTGAAATTGTCACTGTTTGAGAGGTCCAGGATATTATTTATTTTAATTTTAAATATGCATTCTTAAATGAAAAGATGCATACATTTTAATATTTGAATAAATAAAAAATATACAAGAAAAAAATTTAATCTAAGGGCCCCAAAAATTTGAATGGCCTAGTGCCCCCCGTACGCTTAATCCGGCCCTGGTCTTTGTATATGTTCATCATCTGCATTACTTTACTTTTGTTCGCGAACGCCATTTTTTTTACTCTTTTTTTTGTTCTATGTAAATTCATCAACCATCGTATATTGTACAAAACAAGTTTGCAGTCCCACATATAGCAAAATTCTTAAACAAATAGTGGCAAACTTCCAATCACAGCAGATTATTATTATTTTTTGTTTTGCTTCCGCCCGAGTAAAAACGTGATAAAATAAAGCGTATTGACGAATTCTGCTATGCCCGAGTTAACTCGGGATAATAAGGGAAGCCGTTAACTGTAAGTATGAAAAGCTAGGATGGATTTTTTTTTTACCAGAAGTAACATTTGATCTAGGAGACTGGGAGGATCTTGAAAAATCTGAGATAAAATGGAAAAATCCAGGCTAAAATGAAAGAAACAAAAAATGACCAATACAATTATTTAAATAAGTACTATAAAAATATTTTAAACTCATAAAATTTATTACACAAGAAAATGAAAAGTTTTTTACATTTTTAAAGAATGACTAAATTCATATTTCTGTCTCATACAAAATTTTAAAATTTATCATATAACCTCCATTATAGTAATTTTTTTTAAAAATGGGATTCATGCTATCTATATTTTTCTAAATAAATCTGTGCACTTATACATAGATAAATAATTGTGCTTAGATTATTTTCAATTTCTTGCATATACTATATTAAAAAAATGTATATAATTATGAAAGTAATTAAATTTAATAATTATAAAATAGTCATTAATAACATTCAATATACATTATGCACATGTTTGCGTTTACTGGTTTGATTACTGTAAAATAACTTATATTTTTTTGAGCTCGTAAAATTTTCAAATTTTCTTTAAAATTATTTATTTTTAAAAAATGAAATGTATTTTTGAGTCATTTTACATATTAATTTTGTTCTTAATATTAAAAAAAAGGCAGGAATCAAATAACTTAGAAATTATTATTTAACTATCCAGTGTTTCCCAAAGTGTGGTACGAGTACCCCCAGGGGTACGGGAACAGTTTAGCGGATTACGTATTTTTCTATCGGCTATTTTTTGCAGAGTTAATAGTTAGTGAAATCAACAGCTAATAGTGATTTTTAACTTTTATGCAATTTTTTTTATTAGTGGTACACAGCGTTACAAAAAATTTAGAAAGGGTACACAAAAGTCATAAGTTTGGGAAACACTGAACTAGACTAAGATAAAAATTATAAACGATCCGAAATATTTAAAGGAAATACAATTTAATACAATTTAGTGAAATTTTTTATTATTATATTTACATTTTTAAAAAATAATAATTTATTAAAAATTTTAATATTTTATTAATATTTTCTAAAATATATTTATGTGTGCGCACATATATTTTATTGTAATTTTAAGTAATAAAAATTTTTTTTTAAAGAAAATGAGTACCCTATATTAAAAATGCCTTTTATGGTTATTAAACCTTTCAAAATTTTCCATTCAGAATATTAAATACAGTATAAATATAGTTTACAAAATTTTTTCTTTTTTAATATTACATACAATTTAAAAAAAAAAAAATCTGTATAATATTCTATAACGATAAAAAAATTTCGATCCAAAATCCATAATTTGACTAAATACTTCATCATTATGCAAAATAAAAAGCTGCCTTTAAAATATATTTTTTGAAATAGCTATAGCATATTATTGAACTTTCATACTTAGCAGTATTTGACACTGAAAATTAGTATATCATTTTTAATTGTGATTATGATTAGAGTAAGATTATTCAATTGTATTAATAAAATTTCATTATATTTTTACAGTTATTCACATAAAACATTGCTATACTTCAGTGTTTCCTAGAGTGTGGTACGCGTTCTTATGCGAAATATCTTGCAACACAAGAAAATTTCAAAAATTTATATTTAAAAACAAAGCTAGTCATGAAAATTCACGTATTTTTCTTCTATTGGCTACTTTTTTTTTGCAGAGTCATCAGTTAATAATGAGTGGTGTCAACAGCCAGTTGTGATTTTTAACTTTTGTGCAATTTTTTACAGTAAAAATGACAGTAATTTTTTATTAGTGGTACACAGCTTTACGAAAAATTTAGAAAGGGTACGCAAAAGTCATAAGTTTGGGAAACACTGCTATACTTCATTAAAAAAAATTTCTTATAAAGTTAGTGGCTTCGAATTTTTAAATTCATTTTTTCCCCAATCCTTGCTTTTTAGCTTTCATTTATTTAATATAGAAAAATATTGCCAATATTTAAACTTGATTGCAGTTATAACCTGTTTAAAATTTGATATTTCATTTTTAAAAAGAGTTTCTCTCACTTGCTAAGATGTAACCTTCCAAGACTTTCCTTCCAGATGCGGATACGTACATAGGTTAGTAAAACCCTTACCCGTATAATCCGCGTCTGGCAACTACTTTCAGCCAACCTCAATCAATTATTTAAAGTTTCAAAAGAAAGGAGGTTACAATTTTGTTTACAAATATACAGAAATATTAATTATAGTTTAAACAATATATATATGACATATAGAAAGTGACAATAAATGAATTTTGGAAAGTAAATTAATATAAAGGAAAAAAAAAGGATAATAAAAAATATATAAATATACATATATATTTAGTTCTCCATTAAAATTTTGATTTATAGGTGTTAAATAATAAAAGAAAGTAATTAAAATGTTATAATAATAAAATAAAGTTAAATAGAAAAGATATGTACAGTATTTACAACATATAGGTAGGCATTCCAAAATATATAATAATTTTTTTCTTTTTTTTTTATATTTAAAATTTTAGAATATTATTATTATCAGAAAGAAAATTCATTACTAATAGTAATTTGGTTTTAAGCGTAGAGGAGAAGGTGTAAAAAATGGGCACAGGTGTAAATATGGGCACCCCTCCCTAGTAGCTATGGGAGGTACTGAAGACTGGCGGCAAGGACTGTATATGGCGCCAGTTGCTAATATAAGATTGTACAGAGCAGTTGAAACCATTTTTTCAAGTAGTGTGGATGCAGCGTGAGTTATTGTGCAAATTGGTGCTTATTCTGGACTGCAAACTTTTGAGAGGTATGTGAAATCGTTTTCTTTTCACGTACTTATGTTCAGTTAAAAATAATTTGACAGTGATATCCGGAAAGCGGAGATCTTAAGCTATTTTTTGAAGCACACCTTTAGTCGCGCACGCTTTTAGGTTACTTGTGATAGTGGCCATCCTTCTTAGGTGGGGTTGGTGTAAATATGAGCCCCCATAATTACACCAACTTTCTTTAGTGGAGTTTAGCACATCAAGCTCTAGTTATGCCAATTGATAAGGCAGCTGAAATACCTCAATGTTCCCCGGAAACTTCAAGTGCAATTTCTCCGTTCGACATATCTCCTGTTCCCAACATTAAGAAGATAATCACTACTCGTGGACGCAAAGCAGCAAGGTCCAGCCTCATCACCGGATTACCATACAAGGATCAGTTGACCAAGACGCTTGACAAGTGCTCTCAAGAAGACTTCCTTGAGTTTTCCCGGGGTAAGAGACCGGCCAGAGGGCAGGGTGTGAAGACGAAAGGCCTTCAAAAAAAGAAAATTCGGCCCACGCAACGATACGATTCAGCATCGGACTCATCAGACTCGATGACCCTCCTCTTATCTGCAGCGATGATGATACGAATCTAATAAATGTCAACGGTGGGGATAAACCAGACTCAAGCGATGCAACTTGCAGCTTTTGTGATGGAAAGTTCTCTGAAGACACTTGAGGAGAGGTGTGGGTAAGATGCGTTATGTGCCAAATGTGAGCACTGTGCCGGGGGTGAAAGAGCCAGTTATGTTTGCAATTTCTGTAAATAATTTTTTTTCTTGTAATAAATAAATTCTCTACCATTTTGTATTGTTTTATCCTGTTTTTAAACTATTTTTGGTGGCTTTTTTGAAGAGGGCCCATATTTACACCCCATTTTTTCTGGTGCTTTTTTAAAAGATTTTTGAAAATCATCGTTTTTGAAATGAAATAATTGATGTTAATAATTGTTTTGCCCTCTCGCATTTAGGAAACTTGTTATAGTTGTTAATGAAAGATAAAAATCTAGAAATTTTCAAATTAAAAGTAACTTTATCCAAAAAACAAAAGAGGGTGCCCATATTTACACCTTTTCCTCTATTGTTAGTTATGAATTGTTTTTGCCAAGTTGGTAGATTAGTGATATTCGATGCACGAGTATGCCATGAAGCTGTATAGATGCATTCCGTAAGATAGTGTTCTAGAGTGCCCAGAAGGCCGCACGTGCAGTGACCTTCCAAGACTCTAAAATTATTATCCTTGCTTTATATGATGTTTTACAGATGAAAGTCACTGCCTATTAAACCATATTCTTTTTAATGTAATCTAAGCCTGATTCGTTGCCATTGAAAAATTATATATCTTACCCAAGATCTCTTTGAACCTCTGACATAAATTCAACCTTACACACTGGCCAATATCTTTTAAACGGGTTGTGGTGGCCTCTCCATATATAACCCCCCCCCCCCCACACACGCAGTATGCGCTTCTAGGTAGATCTCATAGATCTGCAAATAATGAAATAGTTAAGTTCTTACCTGAAGTACATTGAAATATAATTTACCAAGTTATGACGGGATTAAATTTGAGATATGGCACTCAGGATTAGTTTTTAAACTAGAATATAATGGCGATTTAAATCCACTGCGATTTTTCTTAAAAACATTCACTTAAAGAAATATAAGTTTCATAATATTTAATATGAACATGCTTGGTAAAAAAGATTATTTAGTTAAGTTTAAAATATTTTCACATAATATAATTAATAAATATACATTCTTAAAGGTGTCATTTTTTAAAAGTCTGATTTCATTGATAATGAATATTTTGAAAGGGAGCGATTTTACTTTGTGTTAACTACTAGTTTACTTTGGATTTTGGCTTACCGTGTTTGGGTAAGGAGGTTACTTTGAGTGCAGAACACCAACCCTTCACAAGGGGGGGGGAGAGATAAGATATAGGCAGCGCAGTCTTTACCAATGGTTTTAGAAAACCATTAACGCAATCCGCTATTTCAAACATTTAACTGGTTAGATTAGACATTTAATCTTGTTCTATTCAACTTTTTTTAATGCTATGATTTTTCTTCATTTCACTAGAAGCAGTTGGAGAGAGTAATTAATAAGATCTTTACTGACTTCTACTTTTAGGATGAAAAGATTAGAATTGTCGGCTGTGGATGAGTAACTGTCTTTATTTAGAGTTGAATACTCCATTGGCACACTCATGTGAAGTTCAATGATATTAGCGCCATCAGGGTCCAGGTCGAAAAAGATAGCTGTCAGATCGTGTGGTTAAAAGTCACTGCTGTCGAGATGACCTGCAAGGGAATGGAATGCTATACCGTGAAAGAAATGCTTCATGTCAAATTCTGTTTCACTTCCTTTGGTCATTTAAGATTTATGAAGTACTGAAAAAAATGAGTTCAGGTAAATCCATCATTAAAATTTCAAATGCTGATTTTTTCAAACAAATTATAGCACAGTTTGCTTAGGAATTACACAATAGAGATGTAATCCAGACAGAATTAGTGTAAATATTGATTTTTTAAAAAAAATTCAGCATTTGAGAATCTGGGTTTACCTAAAAAAAATTTTTTTTCAATACTTTAAAAAATTTATATTCTCAAAGGAAGTGAAACAGAATTTGCCAAGAAGCATTCCATTCCCATAAGTATTTTTATGACGTTATCGATCTTGGGGGCAGTTCAATTGATTTTTAGCCCTATAGCCACCACACAATACGACAGCTATCTTTTTCAACCCTAACACACCCACAATGGCGCAAATAAATTATACTAATATTGAGCTTCACAAAAAGGCAGTTTATGTATAAATAATTCCTAACTTCAGAAAGTGTTTTATTATTTCCCACAGTGGACTGATCCTTAAGACACGGTTCCCAGCAGATCACCAAAGTCAAGCGGTCAGTGTGAGTGACCACTTGGATTAGTCTGTCCAGACCATTGCCAATAGCCCATTGTGCAGCTCTAGAGCAACGTAAATGAACTATAACATCAGAAAGCATGAACAAAAAGTATTTATTTCTAACCACAAAGGAAACAAATACACAAAAAATGTGAACATAATTTTAAAAAAAAGAAGATCAGAGCACTTCGTCGGGCGATTTTTTGTCCCGTGCTTCGGTCCAAGCTTTGGCAATGGTTCTTTTCATGTCATCATCTCCGTCTTCATACATTTGCTTCATTAAAGTCATGAGACCTCCACTCGGATCTTGATCATCTTTTGCACTTGGCTTAGGTCCCCTAATGGAATACAAATCTTGTAACATGACTAATACTCATATCAATTTGGTTTATACCTTATTCAATCTGACAATACATACAGGGTTCATGCTGTACTTTAAAAATAAAATTCAAGTACTTTTCAAGGACTTTTTAAGACTTATTTAAAATTCTCAAGGACTTAAATTTTAGTAAAAGATAGACTAAAATTTTAAATAAAAATGTCTTGACGATAATAGTTGTTGACGACAAATGTTAGACGATAATAGCAGTCCTGAAAAATAAAACTTCCATTGCTGTGTAATCTAAGTGTAAAAAAAGCAAAGGGTGATTGACATCAAGTCAAGGATAAAATTCATGATGCATAAAAATGTCGGATTTGAATTTTACATAAGGCCTATTTTAAGCTAGGTATACAATCTCTGAATAAGCAAAGATCCGGACAAGTCATGAAAAAAAGAGGAACATTTCAAACAATCTATACAAAAATGAAAACAAAGTACACTTAAATTTATTTATAGTAACAATTCTACAGTTAGAGTAAAGAAAATAGAAAACATACTACTTAAAATTATTAAAAGATATTTATGATATGTAAAGAACAAAACTATCATTAACAAATATAATAAATAATTTTTGAATGTCTGTGGTAAAATATGATTGAAAAAAGAATCAAATAAAGCGGACAAAAATAAAAAAAAGCTGAACTTCTACAACATAGTCACTGGGAAGATGGGGGGGGGGGGGGGGGAGTGTTATATATAATACTGTAATATCAATGAGATATATAAAAACAACTCTGCCAGAAGATTTGTATTTAATATTTTTAAATATTTAAAGTGGAAGAAGCATTTAGACAGTGAAATTTAAAATGTTCTTAAATATAATTTTAAAATTTTGACCACTTCTCACTTCTCTATTAAAGAAAATTAATCAATTATTGTCCCAGCTTAATTAGTATTTTAAATTAATTACCGGTCAGTCATGTTAAATTAAAACAGTTGCCAACTTTCACCTTAACATCTTCTAATAGATTCTTCCTAACAATTTTCGTCACTTTGACTGTTTTAATTAACCAATCATACTTGAATTTATTAAATTTTTTTCAGTAGCATTAATCGTACGCACTTTCTGCTTGCCTTTCTATTTGATTAAACGTCATCAAATTTTATTTTTTTTAATTAACAATAATATATTTTCATAATATATTTAATGGTAGCTATGAAAATTTTTTTGATTTTGAATTAATTTTTGCAGTATATATATATATAATTTGACTGTTTTAATTAACCTGTGATTGTTTTAATTAACCAATCATACTTGAAATTTTTTTTTTCAGTAGCATTAATCGTACGCACTTTGTGTTTGCCTTTCAATTTGACTAAACGTCATCATAACTGAACTGACTAAAACGTAATCATAAAATAAATTTTTTTTTAATTAATAATAATATATTTTTATAATATATTAAATAGTAGCTACGAATTTTTTTTGATTTCATGAACGAATTTTTGCAGTATATATAGAATTACAGTTAATATTTTTTTATTCATTGAATTTAAAAATTTTATATTGCTTTTATTTAAAAGAAAAATAGCAATTTACTAAGTTTTTTAAACTTTTATTTGTATTAGATTTTAAAAAAAAATGCCTCTCAAAAAGCAGGTAAGGTCAATTACATTAAAGAAAGCATGTATCATTTGAAACACACATTTCAAATTTTCTGTCAAATAAAAATTTTACTTTTCAAAAGTAAGAAGAAACATAAAGCATTGTTCTACTGATGTTGGCTAGCATATAATAATCCCCTTTCCCGGAATTGTGCAGCAGGGGCAGCAAATGAGTAAAACGAATCACCCCATTAAAAATAAAGTTTCGGTTTATCTTTAGAAGTCCCCTTCTACAAGAAAGTATTATTCCATCATTTGCAACATGACGCTATTGACGAGACCCATGGCTGAACCAATTATTTATTTCACCTCAATCTTTCTCACTAGCTAATACTTTTCTTTAACAAATCAGTTAGGATTTAAAAAAAAAAACGAAATGTGATAAACTTCAGGGGCCCCATTGTCGGGCCTGGGCACATCCTTAAAAACGGATCTGCTCAGGAGGCTACTGCAGGGGGAAAAAGTTCCTTCCAAGTCCAACTACTCATATTTCTCTCTTTGAGTTAAAAGCAGGGAATACAATAGGGTCAAACTCAGAGCTAAGTCAAACCAGTATTTGCTGAAGACCAAGTTGACCAAAGAGGGAAATCGTGACGTGAGCAACTGATAAGCGTGGACAGCACATGTCATCATCAGAAAGGTAGGAAGATTATTATCTCGTACTTACGTTCGTCAGAAGTTAAACACAGAAATGCGGAAAATGGGGCGGTTTTTAAGTTTCAGATGCTTTTCAAGGTCATTTTGAATTTTTCAAGGATTTAACATTATTTTCAAGTACTTCTAGGGGCCCTTGAAAATCAAAATGAAATTCAAGTACTTTTCAAGGCTACGGGAACCCTGTACATAAGATCCGATATTCTGCTTCGCGATATAGCAATACTTGAACTCGTATAGTGTCCGCAAAAATAAACGAACCACCCTGAATAACTTTTGATCTGATGATCGGATCTAAACGAACAAGGACTCAATTTCAATGGCCCGAGGGGGTAATCTCAAATATGCTAATTAATAAGTGCACACAATATTTTAAGTTACAAATCAGACACAGTAAAGTATGCTTTCCCTAAATAAACATTCAATTTTTTTCCATGCATTCGGATTTCAGACCCCAAAAATATAGGGAGATCGCTATCTGGGAAATATTGCCCCAATGGTTCAGTCAGAAGAACATTCCAAAGTTTGGACCCCTTAATGCCAATTTTACTGTTTGCATATTTCCCATGTCTCAAGAACTGTTTAAGCAAATTGGAAATTTTTGTACACAATTATAAAATTTGTTTACCGAAGGATAATTCTATGTAAGAAACAACTTTTAGTAAATATTTATTATTTAGTACTAGACTAAAATAGTTTGAATTGTAAGATATACAAATGAGCAAAATCAGTCGCATAATGCTCCAGAAATCAAATTTAAAAGAAGTCTTGTTTTAAAAATTTGATTTCTCAAGTACTATTCAACCGATTTTACTCAGATTGCAATTCGAGTTTACGGCTATCGATGTTCTACTTCGTAGCCTTGTAATTATGAACCCAACCCAAAAGACATTAAGGATAAGTACGCATAGAGGCAATGATTTGAGATAGGAACTTGGAGGACTTTTGTGACCTGACAGATTTAACACGCACCAGTAATCATGTAAAATGCGGGGATTCTTTTGATGTTGTAATATATAGTTTTACAAGTGTAAAAAGTTCAAGGGAAAAAATAGGGTAGTTTTGTTGCCTGAACAACTGAAACTAAAAAAGAAACAATGTGCTTGCTTTTTTTCTTATTTTTTTTTTACACGGTAAAATAAAAAATTTCAAATAAAACTACAAGGATAGCATGGGTTCACTTGTCAGTTATTATAGCAGTGCTGCCAACATCATCTTTAAATAACAGAAGAGTCACTTATGAAAGTGATATTTCACTTTAACTATTTATTAAATTTGTAAGACGGCTGTTACATTTTATGTCCTCTCTGTCATGACGCATTATTTCAACTTATTATGAGATTTTTATTATTTTATGCCAATTAATTAAACATTGCACCTTAGAGTAGCATAATCTTGTAGAATTTTTGTTTCCAGAAATATTTAATATATTTTTTAGTATAAAATACTTGTGCGATTTCCCCTCTGTCACGCTTGGAATTCAACTAATGGCAAAAAAAATTTTCAATCAACTTTTTTTTTTTTATGCAAACATAAAAAAATAAGTTTAGAAAGACGAGTCTCACAAATATTATACAAGACAAGCCTAAGTGGAAATCTCATCAACTGCATTCATTTAATAAACTAAAATTCATCAACTTTTGATTTGCTATAACAGGATGTGAAAATGACCTAAAATTTAAATTTCACTAAAGACAGATCATCTGACATTATAGAATGAATTATAAAATTATAATAATATTTTTTTTTTACTAGCCATGTTTCATCATGTTCAAGTAGTTAGCGAGTATTGTGGCTGTTTTACTTGCATAAAAATAAGGTGACTTTATAAAATTAACATCAATTTGCTGTTTCACTAGGTTATTCTAAGCTTAAGAAGCACTTAAGCAGTTAAAAATTAATAACACAATTTAAATTCAATTGCCAAATATATCATTTTAGGCATTTCTGTACAGCCCCCACGGCAGAAACGCAGCAACAAGACTTCATTGTCTCAGAACGTTACAGCGTTCTTGCAGAAGGATTTTCTATAGAAATTTCTCTTTTCTATAGAAATTTACACATAGTATATGAATTGTGCACTTAGATATTCACTTTTCAACGCGCTCAATTTACGTCAATAGTAAAGTAAATCGATGCAATGCTTCGATTGAATTTTTGGCAGTTACTGATATTGATTTTCACTTAGTTTTTAAATATTACAATATATTTCAAACACTATGGAAAATTCGAAGTGAGCATTTGAGTATTTACTTTTTAAGGCAATGATTCTATCGAATTTCTCGCAGTTATTGTTTACTTCAGAGATTTTAAATCAGATATCTTTGATACAATATTATTTATTACAACAACCTAATCTGAAAACAAAGCACGTATTCGAGCAACCCCTTTTTCGAGCAGTCCGATTCATGTGATTCCATCGTCAATCTTTTTTTTGCAACGGATTTCGCGATTTTTTATCGTGATGATTATTTACAAAATGCGAGAGTCTCCATCATATTATAAAAAAGCCATTTCCATCACATTATAAAAAAGCTATTACTTGTTCAATTAAAAATATTAGAAGTTTTTTTCGTTCTAAACACAGTGCTTTTGTTATCTTAAATTAGTAACATATATGATTTACCATTAAAAGTATCACTCAGAAAGATATCGGCAGATAGCTAAACAAAAGAAATTCTGCCAAAGGGCCGTACAGAAGTGAAAAGGTAGGAGCACATCATAACGATTGATTGCTTGGAAACCTGTGGCTCTCCTCTGCTACTATGAGCGCTCTTGACTTGTACTATTCTTTCATTAAACTTTCTAATAATGGGTGTCAAAAATTTCATTAAAATAGGCTCGGATAAAAATGCTTACTTGGGTTCTTTAGCTTTCTTCTCAGTTTCTGTTATGTACGACCAATGTTGGGATGAAGATTTTTTCAAAAATACTACAACCATGTCAGTTTTAACCTATGTATCAGATACAGAATTAAGAAAAGAACAATTGTAAAATCAAATAATATATATTAAAATTAAGCTAGTCAAAATCCTTTTTTCAATATTTTCCATAATGTTCATTTTTATTTATTATTCTCGATAGATATCTCTAAACCAGAAAGCATATCTGCACACCTCATGCAATCTCAGCAAGGTTTTTTTTCTACAATATTTTTATTTTAATAGCAAGCATACAATAATTTTAGCATTAAAAGGTGGTTAAAGAAACACATAACATATTTTAAATGCAAGTTTAGTGTGTGTGGAAGTGACGTATAATAAAAATTAATAAATTTTGATGCAAACAGAATATTTTTTGCATGTACAGATATTTACAAAATTTTTCAGCATGAAACTATCCACAATTTATAATAATTCAGTACATAAGTCTTCAATATCTTCAGTTTCACTTAAGGTGGCCCGTAAATAATATTTTATCCGAACAGTGCTCTTTATAAAATTCATTTATCATATTTTCTTTAAACCAACATCCAAAATTAAATGTTGGAATAACATTGTTCGTTTTGAATTGGCATTATTATTTTAAAAGATATTCAGCATTCGATAACGAGTGACCGCAAATGCAAAATTTTTTGTTGCATACTTCTTCAGAAAAAAATTAGATAAAATTCTTTAAATTTTATTCTTTTTTTTCTTATTCGAAATTAAAATATTTAAAAAATTCTAATCTAACCACACGGTTGCTTCATTTATATTAGTTAATTTTTTGTTTTTTACAACAAGGCAATTCCATGGTGCTGGATGTAAAAAATGAACTTAAAATTTCCTTGAAAAAATCTCTCATGAAACCTAAGCTAAGTTTAAAATCATTAAATTTTTATATCAAATATTTAGCACATCATAACCTATAAAAAAAAATTGTTTATAATAAGTTCATTCAATTTATTTGCAATTTAGATGTAAACCTGACCAAATTTAGAAGCTGATAATTGAATAAAAGACTTCTATGCAGTTTTTAACCTGTAAAATATGATATACAACTAATTTGAAATTTTAGACTTCAGGGTTGAAAGTAAACTTTTCAAGTTGGATAAAAATTTAACTTAATGATAACCATTATAACGACTGTTTTAATTGCTTTAATTCTAATCTAAATATTACAGACAATATTTTTAAATTATATAGCTTCTTAAAATTTAAATTGTCCCCTATTTCCTGCTGGAATAGATGGATTTTATAGCATTTTCCATCTTGTATAAAAGTTAGTTGAAAAATCACTAATTTTAATTGTGCTATGTATATTAACAGCAATGTAAATAGAAATCATATTTAAGTAATATTGCCATAAATAAAATAATTTTAAATATCCTGGAATAAAAAAGTTGTTTAGTTGTCTATTAGTGAAATTGCTTTTTAAAATTCCTTACTCACAATAAAAAATTTCAAATGATATAGCCCATCATTTAACGGTCTTAAACTTATTGAAAATTGATATTTTATAAATAATTACTTCTAAATCTTCAGTTTTATCCTTGAAAATAATAGACTGTTTGCACAATAACACAAACCATTAAAATTGCAATAGTTCTCATGTTTTAAACATTGTGGTTTTTAATAAACTTAAGATAACTTTGAAAAGAAAATCAACTCAAAGCTGATCTTTTCAAAGTGGTTGAGCATGTGATTCAATCTTCTTTGCTTTATTGAAAAAAATCTTGTTAATTTTTTTTTTTTTTACCCTGCAAAGTATTGATAAAAGAAATTTCACTTTTTATCACTTTTAACTAAAAGATCAAAATTTCATATTTTCTCTGACATACCGGTCTTAGTTTAAAATAATATCCAGGCAATATCAAGTTTTAAAAAAAAATGAAACTATAATATGTTTTTACTTACTTTAAAATAACTATCAGCAGGAACAATTTCATGAAGTAAATTTTTAATGGATAACACATTGTTAGTTTTCTTTTCAGGAATAAGTATTTGCAGTTCAAATGATCTAAAAAAAAGAGAGAAATAATTTTTAGATTCTAAGTAACACTATATCAATGATATTAATAAACATACCCTATTTAAAACAAGCTTGTTATTAAAGTTAAAGCAAAAACAGGGCATCTGCTACATTTTAGATTTTCAAATTCATGACCAATTCCATGACTTAACGAAGTTACTATTTTCTCCCAACAAAAACAGAACAATAAATTAAAAAAGCATTATAATAACATTAATTGAAATAATAGGTATAACCAAAATTGTTATCACATTTATAGATTTTAAAAAGAAAGAGTTGAAGCAATAAAATAAGTGAAAAAAATACAGAAGCAAATATTTTTTTCTTTTTTGCAGAATTATATTCTAAAGATACTTTTCTTATTCATGGGAAAGAAAAGAAATAATCATGAGATTTCAGTTCTCATTTTGGAATAAAAAAGAATTGCCAATGACTGGCTTGCTTCAGCTAGAATTTTAAATTGATAAAATAAAAATAATAAAAATTATGAAATCAAAGAAGTTTAAAAGATAATTCGCTCTAGAAATGATGTTTTTACTTTCATTTTTTAAAAGAACACCATTTTTAATGTACATGATAAAAATATTTTATATTTTAATATAATATGACTGTGAGTGGGGATTTTGTTACAAATTCAGATACTCAGAACACCATGAAATCTGGAGTGTGATTCCATTTTAAAAATTAGCTTTTTCTGCGACCTAAATCCATGACTTTACAGGTGTGCAGATACCATATAATAAACATACTCTATTTAAAACATGTTTATTGCTGAAGTTTAAGCAAAACCGAAAAACAATTAATTATAAATTTCTTTTAAAAATTTCCTTGCTTTACAATACTTTCCCACTGAGTAATTCAAAAACAATTGTAAAAGAATTTCTCTCATTAATATAATGTTTTACAGTTGTACAAAAGCATTACAGGAGTCCTTGCAGCTGCACATTTAAAAATATCAGTTGGAAAAAAAGTCTGATATGTATAGACAATTATTATCAAAAAATCCAGTCAGTAAAATGTTACTAATGAACATATTTCAAACACATCTGTATCACGCACAGCTTAACATTTTTTACATTCCCCGCTATCAATATTTTCATTTAAGATAAATAAATAATATATATATATTTAAAATATCATTTTGTTCTATCTTGCTGATTCACATTTCTTTAAAAATTTGACATTCAAAAAATAGCAGGAGCATAATTATCATGAATAAGTCTTATAAACAATAGTTAGCATGGGAAGTAAATAATGAACAGTTCAAGAATTTTAAATCTAACAATTCAAAAATTTACAAATTAGTACTTTTTAATCAGTAATATATGCACATACTTAAAATCGAAACCACAATATAAAGAATACATATAGTTGTAAATGTACTTTTGCCCCGAAAAAAAAATTAACTAAAGGCTATAGAGAAAAATAGATAATGCAGACATGTGACACCTCAGACAAAAAAAAAAATTATCTAAATAGTTTTATGGTTGTTACATAGTATGGCTTTCTAATGGTAATTTTTTTCTTTAAAACAATTTTATTATTTGTTTTAAAAACAATTTTCTTAATAGAATAGTGAAAAATTAAATAAAAAAATATATATAATTAAAGTTTTGCGTGTTATATATACTAACGTAAAAAAAGTAGGTATTCTGAAAGAAAGTGTGTAAATTCTTAGGGGGAAAAAATTCAGTTTATACAGATTGTCCTTCTATGGAACCAACATAATAAAAAGCCATTATTCAAATGCATAATTTTAAATGACCTCTTAGAAATTAAAATGTTTTTAAAAATCTTTCAGCAGCACCTGAAGAAGAACCCTGGAAGGTCAGAGCAATAAGGAAAAACAGTGAAGTAAATATTTGAGTTTAATTCAGATTTCTTCTGCACTGTAAATATTTTTATACTTATTGTAAGTTAATCCTTTTTTCACATCCTTTAGCAACTCTAACAAAGACTACTTTTGTATTAAGTCTAATAAAAATTTAAACTAAAAAAAGAATTCACTATTTTAAGATGTGAACAAATATTTTATCTACAACACACATGCATATAAACTTAACACATTATTATTCTTACTTGGTGTCAAAATCACAGGTAACATTTTCAGCTGGATAATTATGTACACCACTAATAGAAACATAGATCTTCAGAAATTTATCAGATTGATCCCAACCTGAAACAAGGAGTAAAATAAAATATTTTGAATATTTAAAATTTCTTAACACATTTAAATACACATCAAAATTAATTTTTCTTCCAAAAAATATTCTTATTTTTTGCTTTAAAAAACTACTTTTCGATTAAAATGTAACATAAATTTCTGAGTAACAACAGTCAGTTAATTTATATATTCAGGGCCTGCACTAAGGACTTCAAAACTTTTAGCTAAAGGCAATTTTAACAATTTCTCACGATTTTTTTATCATACAGGGTTCATGCAGAGATCAGAAGAAGAAATCCGAGGAGTATCCAAGGAGTCCAAAATTTTAAGGACTTATCAAAAATTAAAAAACTTTGTGTAAAAGATAACTAGACAGTTTTTTTAAAAAAAAAATTAAAAAGCAGTTATTATAAGAAACTTGCAAAAATGCATATTTTTTTCTACCCCTTTTGAAATAAATTTTGACTTTGTCAAACTTCATCAAGAAAAATAAATAAAGTTACCACTTTTACACATAAATACATTTTCCAGTTTCAAATATTGTAATAAATCTTGTTTAAGTACAGATGTTAAAGATTAACACAAAAACCTACCAATCTTATATTTTTAAATTTATATAAATAAAATCTAAGGCATTTTATACAAGAAAAAAAAATCACAGTAAAATATTAATTAAGTTTGCTTGTAGCTCCTGTTATTTTTTTCTTCTAAGTCTTGCAATTCAATTTTTTTTTTCTTTCAAAATTCTTCTTAAACCATCAGATTTTGACAGCTAAGTCATCACTTAGTTTCTCTACTTGGACAGCAAATTTATCAGCAAACTTAGTAAGTTCATCCATGCAATGCAATCAATAATCTAAGGAGCACCCTGACTATGAATTGAATAATTTTATGTGGGGATAGTAGTTATCGGCAATGTCAACCTTCATCTATGAAAAGGTACACCACCATAGAATCGAGTTAACATGTCTCATAAACTAGGGAATTGTATTTTTGTAGTGGTAGATACACTACAAATCACATTTCACTTTATGGTTGGGGATGAGTAAAGGAACAGAGAAAGGACGTGGATGTTTTATAGACTTTGAGGGAAAAAAATGGGAAAATGTTGGAATTAATTTTTATTAATTCCTTAGACTAGAACACCAATATAAAGATAAAACTTAGGCAATATTATGTTATTGTCACAAGAAAGCTTTTTTTCTGTAAAATTATTTGGATGATAATATGCTATCACATAATCTCTGTTGGTACTTACATTATCTGGACCCATTGCTGGGGGAATTGTGGGCCCAACTCAAAAATCCTGAAAATTTCTTGAGTAAAATCATTCAAAAAATTAATATCTTTATAAATTTGAATCATTGAAATTTTCAAAGCATGATATTCTAAATGAATTATATGCAGCATGACTTAAATGAATAATTATGCGAAAGTTTACTTTTATCTCTAATGTGATTGATGATTTCTTGAAACTTTGGATTTCCAGAAACTTTCGGATCGCGGTTAGCGAAAAATCCAGAATTTTTTCGGAGCACAATCACTCCTGTTATTGTAATTTTAAATGGTTATGTGATGTATCTAATGGCTATTACCTTAATTCAATGAAAAAAATACAGGATTTATTTAGAAAAATTCCATTTGACCTTTTTTTTCAGGATGTGAAGGGGTATATATATATTTCCTTTCTTTTTTTTTTTGGTAGAAAAAAAGTCATTCACCAATACTTATGCCAAAACACAATTTGTTTTACTGAATACACAAATTTATAGCATTTGTTGAAGTGGCAAATGCTTAGCACAGCCTGTATATTATATTTTATATATTATCATTTATAAATGTTACTTTACAGAGGATTTGAATATCAACCCATCTATTATATCAATTTGAAAGATAAATTTTCTTAAATTGATTATTCACACTGCGTGCACTTACTTCATTTTAAAATTTTAGAAACATCTCTAGCAAAATGTTCCTAGCATAGTTACTAGTTTTAAAATCACAAAATGTAACTTCAGAGAATTAATAATTAAAAAAAACAATGATTTCAATATTTATTTATGTGTTCAATGAAAAAAAAAATTTTTTTCTTAGTGAACAGCAACTTAATTTTCAATACTAGCAAATCTTATATCCTTACATAAAATTAAGTAAATAAAATTTAAAGACAACTACAATTTACTCTCGATATCTCAAAGTTGTTAAACTTTGAGAAATAGGTAAATATATAAAGTAAAAAATAATAATTTTTCTTTTGACGAAACAAAGTTATTAAGATATCGAGAGTATACTGTATTAAATTTTAAATCAAATTCATAAATACAATTTCTGGATTACCAATGTTTGAACAATAGTAACAAAAGCATTTACAATAATTTAGAGGAACATTTTGCAGAGCATTTTGTTTAACTTCGAAATAATTCATAAGGAGAATAAAACTTAATTTACTAAAAAAACTTTTTTTCAACACATTTATTTAATAATATAAAACCTTACACCAGAAACACATTTAACCGCAACTGATAACAGATATATGAAATGAAAAATCATAGTAAAGTAAACCAGGGTTTATTATATCAAATAAAAATAAAGTAGTTGATAACATGTTCCTATTATATCCATTAATTATATTAAAAGTAAACAAAAAGTAATTTAAAGGTTATTTTGCAGTATTTTATCTAGATGTAAAAAAACTGGCATATGTTCAGTGCAGCTATAGATCAAGGTGTCATAAACAAAGGATGTTTTCTTAAAAGAGGAAGAAAAAAATATTTTATTCATTAAAAACAATCGTCATTAAATCTGAATATTTTTCATTCATTTCTTTTAAAAGTACAAACTATTTTCGTTTTTATATTATATGATTCACCTCAAATGTCCAAAATATTATTTTTATGAAATATATCTAAATTTTTGTGGAGCATACGAAGCATTCAGCAGCTTCAAAATTCTGGTGGAAGAGTTGCCATCCCTGAGTATTTCAAGAACTTTGAAAATGTATGCAGGTAAAAACACTGGTTGTTTATCTTAAAAACACTGGTTGCATCTATAATAAAAGTTTTGATAGTATTGCAATACTAAAGCTTAAAACAACTCTGTACATTTTTCATTTAACTGGCTAATTTACCTTTTCTCACAAAAGGGGACAAAAATATCTGGCAGAAAAACGCTAAAAAATTTACATATACAGTAGGGAACCGATTATCCAGAACGATCGGGACCATCGCTATTCCGGATAACTGATTTTTCCGGTTTTCTGAATCGCAACAAAAAACCGTTTTTTTTTTTTTTATTGTCAAACTCAACTAAAAAAAAAAAAAATATTTGGAAATAATCTTAAAAAGAAGAAAAAACAATGAAGTAATACACTAATGATTATTTCCAAAATGATGGTAAGGTAAACATCTTTCAAAAAAGAAAGAAAAATCCTGAAATCTTATGAGGAAAATTTTATTTATTTATTTATTTTTTTTTTTTAAAATGGCGGGGAAAATTTATCGAATTTCATTCCGGTTTTTTGGTTTTCTGATTTCCAGATAACGGGTTCTGTACTGTACAATAAATGATACTAGGATAGGAAGAGCAACCAACAAGTTGGTCTCCCTTATTGCACATTGTTCTGCATTATTACAAATGAATTTTACAATTTTAAAAAATATTTCTTTTTAAACAAAGGCCTAAAAATAGAGAACGAATAGGACTAAAAATAATTTGAACATTTACCATAATTCTGAATTTTAGCTGAATAGACATCACTACGAGCAGCTTTACGGGTTATCTTTTGAGCCGAACTCTTTGCTTCGTTTAAAGCAACTTGTTTCAATTTTTCGGCCTCAGTTGTAAGGATTCTCTTCACGTTAGGACTTTCGGTAAGTTCGGCAAGTCTAACGAGCTCTTCAGCATCTTTAATTAACTGAAATTAAAAAAAAATTTCTCCAATAAGTAAACTCAAGAAACAAACAGTTTTATAAATACAAACTTTCAAAAGACACAGTTAACATTTTTACAAAGAAAACAATATTCTCGAACACAATAAAACCTGTCGAGCTCACCACACATGTAAGTTGACCTCTATTATAAAAACCAATTTTATGCAAAATATTGAAGAAGAAAAAAAATCCTAGTAACCTGGTGATTTGCCTATCTTCTATGTTGACTACTTTAATTTTAAGTCAAATTTGTCAAGGGGTGTTATCAGGGTTTATTGAGATAAAAAGAAAGGCTTTTATTTAAAAAAGACTGTCTTCATAAGCTTTTTTTATTTAATTTTTCAAAATAACATGTATGGATCTGATTTATTTTATTTATGACCACTCAGTAAAATATGTTATATTGTGCTATGTATTGGATTGCACTAATATAGCAACAAAATTGAATATTTTATTTACAAGATGAATAACTTAACTCCTTTTTTCCCCATCCAATTTAGAACTATGGCATACATTACTCTTAACTTTAAAGCATACACATGCTATAAATTGCATAAGCGTAAAAAATAAGAAAAAAGGAGCAATGACTAAAAGATATAAATAGTTGGTACACTTTTTTCGATGCTCCGTCTACTCGCCTTAATAGATCTTTTATTCAAAAAAACATGGAATAAAACAAACGTAAATGAAAAATCCCACTTAAAAAAACATTCAGAATTTTGATAAAATAGACTCACTCAAACTTCAACAAAGAACTAAAACATCAAAAAACCAAAACATTTTTTAACCTCAATTGTTGGTCTGAGAGATTGTTGAGTATTATTTTATGGTGATTCAAGTCAAACTTTTAATGAATATGAAGTATTAAGATTGTTGCCTAAAATAAGTATGGTGTTGTGAGCAACATCAACAATTATTCGAGAAATAACAAACAAAAAAAGAAGAAAATCCTCACAGCTTTCCTATAATAGGACCAATTGAAGAAAGTTTAATAATAGGTAATTATTGCATAGTTCATTTGACATTCTACCTTAGACCATAGAATATGTTCAAATGCAACAACCAGGATATCTGCAACATTTTAGATTTTCAAATCCATGACTCTTCATGATTAATTCCAAGAATTTTTCGTGGCTTACTGAAGTTACTATTTTCTCCACAAAAACACAGCAATAAATTTAAAAAAGCATTATAATAACATTCATTAAAGTGATAGGTATAACCAAATGTGTTATACTATGCTATACTACATCTTCATATTTATTTACTTAAAATTTAAAAAAACAGAGTAAAGAAAGAATTGAAGCAATAAAATAAGGGAAGAAAATACTAAAGCAAAAAAAATTTCATTTTTCTGCAGAATTATATTCTAAAGATACTTTTCTTGATCATCAGAAAGGAAAGAAATACCCATGATTTTTCTGTTCACATTTCGAAATTAAAAGAAATTCACCAATGACTGGCTTAGCTTCAGCTAGAATTTTAAAAGATAATTCACTCTAGAAATGATTTTTTATATTTTCAATTTTTTGAAAGAACATCATAATTCTTATAGGACATGATAAAAACATTTTATATTTTAATAAAATATGATTGTGAGTGGGGATTTTGTTACCAATTCAGATATTCAGAACACCATGAAATTGGGGGGGGGGGGGTACTTCCATCTTAAAAATTGGGGGGTTAATTCCATCTTAAAAATTATATTTTTCGGCAACCTAAATTCATGACTTTACATGATTTTTTTTAAAAAATAGTTAAAATCATGACAAATTTAGTTTAATACCGAAGTACATAACTTTCCAGGTGTGCAGATATACTGAATATAACTCTTCAGGATGTCAACAATAAGTTATGTATATGTACCACATAACATTGTCTTCTGTGGAAAGTAAACATAGAGAAAAATTATATCATTAGTTGATCAAAAACATCATAGTAACATTAAATGCAATATTTTGGAAGAAAATGTGCATAAGGCATTACAGAACAAAGTTCTAAGAGGCAAGTCTAACAGAACAAAGTTATATTTTGACAACAACTTCAATTTTTACAATTCTGAAAACTTTATGGACATGCATTAAAGCAAGAGATATGGTATTTTCCAGAAACTTTTTAATGAATTTTCTAAACTATTAAACTAATTAGGTATGGTATAATTAAAACCACATTCATTAAAGACTACAAGCAAATAAATTTTCTATCAAAAATAGGTAACTAACAAGTAAACTAAATTATTAACTGTGATGTCTTTTTATAATTTTCCTTTCTAATAAAAAAAAAGTATATTAACAATGCATAGTGCTGTAATAGAGTTTAATATATTTTTCATCATGTTTCCGCAAAGACCACTGAATCAAATTTTCATAACTTACTTTAAATTATAATATTGTACACTTAAAAATTATACAAATACTTTTATTTTCAAAAAGAAAAGAAAAATGTACTGATTTTGAAATCTAGTGATTCTTGCACGTTTACAACATTCATCTTACTCGAGTATTCGATTTTAAATGGCGATAATTCTAAAAAATACTTTAGAGAACAGTAAGCACAATATAAAAGAAATATAACACAGAAAACAATACATTAAAATTATTCAAAGGCTGAAGAAAATTACACAGAATAAACATAGATAAATAATACAGAAACGGAATCAAACATACTGTTTCTGCTGATGACATTTTTCACTTAAATGTATTTGTTGCACCAATAATTGAAACTGAAGATTTCGTACTTCAATGTTACTGTTGAAAAACAACCAACAGTACGAACAAGTAATATACCAAACAACAGAAAAAAGCGAAAATCCAGAAAATTCTGGTGGTCGTGATTATTTAAGGGGGAGGGGGAAACAAGTAAAGCATTAACGCGCTTGTAACCTCTTATTAGGACATAAAGCCACTGTTGCAAACTATGACAGGCTTTTAGCTTGGATGGCTCAGTTTTATTAAAATTACTTCAAGAGTGCGCAGGTACTAATGCACTACACGGTGCTCTGGTATTTTCTACTCCAGAGCATCGTGATCTCGTCAAAAACGAATTCGCAATCGCAAAATGACCCAGTATGTTCTTCCATCATCATTGGAAAATTCTCACTAAACCTGAATGACGATTGCATCTTCGGTTAACCTGTGGGGCTGGTCGTTATCGACTATGTCAACCGTCATCTATGAAAAGGTACCCCATCATAGAATCGAGTTAACACGTCTTATATACTAGTGAATTGTAATTGTAATTTTTGTAGAGGTAGATACCCTACAGTACTCCCCCACCAGAATTATATCTGTGATAGAATTCGATGAACGGATACCACTAGTTGATTCACTGCTGTTTTGTGAAAAGCCGGGAGAGCTGTATTAAGATCACCGTACTTTTTGAATGCTGAATGTGAGAGGTGTATTAACTTCACGGTCGTAATCGCTTCTGTGTTGCCGTTAGCCGTCGAGTGTATGCAAGTTGACGTTGTGTGTGAACGAGACGAGACGAGATTGAGTAGCAACAGTGCGAGGAGGTGGATAATGTCACAGTCACACGTAGCAAGTCAACTGTTCAATGTGGACCATCCATCGAAGTGGGCGTTACTGTCAAGATAGACGTGTTCACATCAAATTGGACGTTACTGCCAAGGTAGGCGTGTTCATATCACGTCCAAAGGTCACCAATGTGGGGCTGGTCGTTATCGAAAATGTCAATCGTCATCTATGAAAAGGTACCCCATCATAGAATCGAGTTAACACGTCTTATATACTAGTGAATTGTGATTGTAATTTTTGTAGTGGTAGATTCCCTACAACTCATTGCATCTGCGGGAGTGCCCAAGTAATTTATTTTTTGAATCCTGTGTCCTAACTTAAAAATTGAAAAAAAAATTTCCATGAGGGTTCAGTGAATTTAAATGTTTGTTCACCCAGGGATCCATAATCGAAAAACAAACCCAACTGATAAATTGTAATTCACGCTATCAACACGTAGCTTGAAAATTTTCAACTGTGATTTGGCGAAAGATTTCGTTTTTGTTCTTCTAATTTTTCCCCATTATTGAAAAATTAATTAAACTGAAAACTCCACACTGTAAATATTGTCAGTTTTAACGTGATTAGTAATCTTTCTATCGAAAGACATGTTTTTGTCTATTTTCTAACATGGATACGAAAAAAAAACAGAATGTTCCCCAAGCAACCAACGTATGACTTAACATTTTGGCCGAGCAGTACATAAAGAGTTGCGATTCAGAGCTAGAGAATAAAGTCTTTAGAGAATCACGACTGAATTATTGGATTTTGAAACATCTTCCTCCTCTAATGAAATAGGGAAATTGATTGACATGGACATTGTGACAGCTCCGTCTCTATCGCCTCCAACTCCTTTTCCAAACACCATGCTTAAACCTCAGCTGTACCCAATTGTCTCCACTGCCACCAAAACATTGTCATAAATACTCGGAGTATCACAAACCCCATGGATCACAGAGAATCACAATACCACATGGGTTTCGGAGCAGCCCAATCAATACTATCCCAACGGGTTTCAGAGCATATCCCTATGGATTCCAAAGTATCCTAAATCCCAAGGAGCATCCCAATTAATTTCAGAGAATCCGAATAGCTTTCAGAGCCCTCGTATGGAGCTTCCCGTAAATTCTGGAGCAGTGCAAAGATACATAGTAATCCAAGATAGCAAAATAAGGTTTATTTTCACTCAGCAAAAACCTTTTAATGTAAACCTAAAAAGATTTTATATGCGGTTTACGTGTAAACCTTAAAACGAGATCTGTGACCATCTGCTCTATTCTACGCACAATACCCTCATCCAAAACCTTGGAAAACAACCCTCAATATAAAATCATCAAATCGAGATTGTCTTATTGTTTTCAAGCGTGAAAAAAATCCTTGAATAAAGCTAGTCTCAAAGTGAAAATAATCTTAAATCTAGGTAATTATAAGGTTTCTTTTTCCAAAGTCTTGCATGCTCAGCTAAATTCATGCTCAGCTAAATTCATAAATTCATGAAGTTTTAATGGAATGCAATTTGATCCTATCGCTAGTGTGACGTCAGCTAAAACGCCATTAAGGACCTAAGTGACCATTTTACGTAAGTGACAACATTTTTTCTTTTTTTTAAAGAAAAAAAGGCTTTAAAAAATAATTTTCAACCCTTTTAGGTTTAAAGGTTTGAAATTGCAATATTTTTGCTTTATTTGAAAAAAGGCTTTTAGTACAAACATTTTCGTGTCAATGAAATGAAAATTTGGACACCAGGTTGCCGTAAGAGTTACATGCTTTCTGGGAATATGAATGTTGTTCAGAGCAACCTAGTGCAGTTCAAAGCATGACCGTGCTCAACTGAAACTCGACCACAATCAAATGTCACACGTGTGTAGAATTTGCTGTTATCATGAATCGGGTTGGAGAAAATATTCTGAAACCTGATCTTCATTAAAAAAATTTTTGAATGTTTATAAGCATTGATTGGAGGCTCACAAACTTATTATTGGTTGAATTCAAGCAATTCTCTTTAACCTTTGGGACATTGAAAATATTGATCAGTGACACATTATCAATTGACAAAATTGAAGCAAAGATTCACAAATGAAATGAAGAAACGAGTGTTACGCTCTTGCAACAAACTTAGAAAATTTATTTTCATTATTCATTCATTTATTCATTTAGTAAATAATCTGAGAAAACTGAATCGAAAAGATATTATTTGATTAAAAACATCATAGGCTGCAAAAAATTACAAATTGGAAATAAAAATCGACATGTTTTAAACGCTCAACCATAGGCGCCCGTGGTCACCCATTTTAATCAGTGAGCAGGTTTTAATTATTAATTATCCACGTCATCAGAAACATTTTGTCATCACGTTTAAATACCGGATTCATAAAAATGAATCGTATTGTGAACAAAACGACTAAGAAAGAAGGCATTTTTAATATCAACCCCATTTTACAATTTTTTGTCACACCAAAAATTTAGTGGTCAGAATATAAAGAAATCTAATGGTGCAATGGCGGGTAAATAGGGTGGGTGAGAACTCTCACCCCAATTCATAATTTTTTTTGAAAACTTTTTAGAACTACATCTGATGTTTATCAACTGATTTAACACTACATTGCCCAAGGAAGTCATTTTGACTGCTTTTAATCAATAATTTTGACTGCTTTTAATCAACAAATCCTTTCTGATAATAATTTCCGAGGGATAAGAATTTTAAACATTTCTTAATCATCTTTTGGCTCTTCTCTGTTTTTTTCGAGCAGTCAAACAACTCTTGACATTTTTAGTATCGTTTTATTTAATTGTGATTCGTTTGATTTTTACAACTTTATACCCTCCCCTCTAATAATTAATAATTCAAATATTATTTGTTGAGAATTATAGAATTGTAAACTTTTTTTTTACTTCTATTTTTTACATGGATTCTAACTGAGAGTGGTCTATGTCAAACACCTTGTAAAACAAAAGAACTTATCGATAGGGAACATGTATGGATATTTAAAGATATGCCATTTTCAAATTTCTTTTCCCTTAAAAAAAAAGAAAGAAAGAAAAGAAGAGAAAAAATTGTCTGTAAATGTAATTTTTAATTTATGTAGCACTCTTTATAACAGAAAATGTGTTTTATGTTATCCTCACGTCGATACGAAGTCAGCCATAAATATGTTATTTCATACATTGTATTTTGATAATTTAGCTTCGAATTTTCTGTCACTTCAATATGCATATTCTATCTATCCTTATTTTTACTGCAACTTCAAATCTATTTGTATCGAAAACAATTCCGATGAATGAGGCTTATCTTATGATGAGCCGGATGTTATTTTTAACGGCGTTCGGTGATTTTTATTTTCACTAGTCCGTATTCTATTTTGAAGTAAATTCCTAAAGGTTGTAATCTTTTAAAGAATAAAAGAATTTTGCTTTCATTTTTTTCTTACTAAAATATAATAAAAATGAGTTTTTTTTCTTCTTACAACTTAACGATTACAGTGCTAAAAGCTGCATGCATGTATCATATTTCATAAAACATTATAAATTTATATAAAAAAATATTAGATATCGTTTTAAGAAAAATGCGAATTTGAAAATATCGTTTGCTGAGTAATTTATTGAATGTAGATACCACAAAAGTACAATGGAAATACAGCGACATACTTAGGAAAACAAATGGTGAGGACCTTTTCCAGTCGAGCAGTGCTCCTTTTTATTTAACAATTTCTTTCTTGAAAAATAAGTACTCCCTAGTAGTCCTTTTCAAACTTCTCAGATACATGAATGTAATTTATAAACTTTGCAAATGGCCATGTATAATTATCGCAGCATATATCTCGTCACAAATACTGTCCCCTCCCCTACGGTGAATTAGACGCATTAGTCGAGGGTGAAAAAATTAATTCGAGGCACTCTTTCACTTGCTGTACCGTGCTTTTAAGGATTTTATCGGCTCTGGGCATTTTATCATGTGGTGTTTTGTGTATAAAGTTTATATTAGACATTAGTTGTTTTTTTAAAAAAAATTATTTTTGCATTTAACGATCAAATTTCTGACAAAATGTATAAATAATACTTAATAAACTAAAATTCCTAATACCACTCATAATAAAAAAGGTTTATATCATCAAACTAAAAACTAAAAGCTCTTGAAAATTTTTTATTTTATTTCTTAGTTCAAAAAAAGTATAAAAAAAGGTATAAAAAAAAGTATAGTTAACAGAAGCAGAATATGGTTGAATCTATCTTACTTCTGGCTCTATGGGAACACAGAAAAACTAGGCTATTACTAGTAATGACTTTTTGATAAAATTAAGAATAGAATATTTTTTATTATTATCATGCTGTTTGGTAGTAAATGCTGTTAAATTAGGAAATTTTAGGCAAAAAAATTCAAGCCTGTCCCCTTGTAAGATCTAGCAATCTTGTTACGAAAATATTTTAAATAATTCTTGAAAAATTTCCCGTTCATGTAAGTTTATTTGATTTAGCTACTCGCTTTATAGATTATGTTTTATTCTGTATATTTTCTTTATATTTCGTTTTCTGGTTTTACGCGTTATTTTTACTTATTGTGTTCTATTTTATTTGTAGTAAATTTTTTATAAAGAGTTTTTTTTTTAGTGCTCCTCACACTATTGCATTGATATACTTTGCTTTGGCTGTATTGATACAACATTAGAAAGCACTCCTCTTTGCGGATATAATCGTGAGAGCTGATGAAATGATTATATCTTTTATTTTCCGGATTTTTATTAATCTTTTCCTTTTTTCATTGTTCTGTAATTTTTTTCATGTTTTCTCTACATTTTGTTGTATTTACATACATATATATATATATATATATACCACAAAATAAATAAATACAAAAAAAAACACGAAGAAAATTAAGAAGAACAATAAGAACAATAAGTTTCATTTATTGCGCATAAGCAGCAAGTTAACAGAACTCATTAGATAAGTTCAAAATGAAGATAAAACGAAGGAAAATTCGTGAAACAAATGAAAAGAAAAGGGGGAGGGAAAGGAAAAACAATAATAAAAAAATGACAAACAAATGGGAAAAAGAAAAAGGATAAATTTTTTTTAAAAAAACCCCGGAAAATAAAAGATACAATCTTTTCATCAGCCCACACGATTATATCCGCAAAAAAGAGTGCTTTCTGATATTGTATCAATATAGCCAAAGCAAAATATATTAATACAATAGTGTGAGGAGCACTCAAAAATTTTTTTTGCAAAAATTACAACAAAATAGAACACAATAAGTAAAAATAACACGTAAAAACAGAATATATATATATATATATATAGTCATGCTAACCCTTTTTTATATTTTTCTAGACATTTTCAGCTTCAGTTCTTAGGTACTGGTCTCACATACTCACAAAATCTACAATAGAAGTATTAATACAATGAATTAATTTCTATGACATTAAAGTTGAAATTTGACAAAAAGTTCCATGATGTTGTTTTAAAAAATACACTCCTGATATAAAGGAGCATTAACTGAAATGAAATTTGACGCATTTGGAAATACTATATAAGACTAATAATAACCGACCGAGTTTGCGTATAAGTGTTTCGTCCTTTGTCACGTGAACTAAACACTACAAAACTACAGAAAAGTAAAATCAAAACTAAAAAGATTGATACACATAGGAAAAATCCCAAAATCGAAAAGATGATAAAAATAAAACAGAATAAAAATTAAAAGTGCTTAAAACATCTAAGTGAATAAAATTAACCAACAATAAAAGTGTCAAAAATACAGGTAAAAACAAATCATAAGTAAGATCAGGCTAAACATCAAATGGTAAAAATATGAAAAATCACATTAAATACAAATAATATTAATGGAATTGGAAATATATAATAACTCGTATTCATCCAAGGGTTTGCCATTGTCCGAGGAATAGTAAAACTTTATCTAAGATTTAGCAAATGTAAAGAAAAACTTGTAATATCTTGAATTTTAAGAATTGAAGAGTTTTTAGCATTGAAATTCTATTTAATTTAGTGACATTCAATTTTTTTATAATTTAACATTAAATTAATCGCAGAATTTAATAATAATTAATTTACGAAATAAATTTAAATATTTATGAAATAATTCCGAAAAACTAAAATAAATTTTTTTTTTTAAAAAAAAAGAAAGTGTTGCAGTGATCAGTGAGTGTAACATCAATTAATTTTTCTACTTCTTAGAGTTTTTGACTTTCCAATACGACATTACTTTTAATATTTTAATTAAATTTAAATAATACCTTCTCTTAGATCCTGAAAGCCAAGTATCAGCGTAGACTTAGGATTTTCTTTAATGTTTGAATATATTCATAGATGGCAGCACTAAAGTAAACACAATATTTTTTTGAAAAAAGTTTAAAAAGAGCTTTTTTTTTAAATTTAAATATTCTACTACTCATTATTACATTTCTGTTAATTGTCAAGATAGATTGATTAAAAAAATCAAATTGAAATAAATTAAAGGAGTCTATAAATATTAATTGTTGAAATCGGTGACCATTTCTTTAAGCTTCACTCGATTTTTTTTTTTTTTTTGAAATTTAAATTTAAATTTATCAATTAGTAGTTTTTTTTTTCAATTTAAATTTAAATTTATCAATTAGTATTTTTTTTTTCAATTCAAATTTCAAGATTTATTAAATGCTCTAAGCCAAAACAATTTAGTTTATACTTTTAAAATTTTAATCATTCCATAGATAAATTACCGTAGTGCATTTTCTTATTTATTTATTATTATTATTATTTTTTGCTGATGAGAATGATTTTTAAATTAATCTTGTATGTCAGTAATGACTGTAATTTGTAAGGAAATAATTCTTGAGTCTCATATTTTTTTAACTAAAGTATAGTAAAAGACATTGTCTCTAAATTGTCGTACATTATTAACCCGTTTATATAATTCACATCTGGTATTTCAGTTCTAAATTTAGATTAAAAAATGCAATCTGATTAAGTTTTTCCTTTAAGGAAATCCCATAGGGAATTTCTTATTCTAGATTATCATAATTGTTATATTATCCCTTGTGATGAGGTAAAGATTTTCCCTTTTGAAATCTCTAACATTATAGTAGATGAAGCGGTGCAGTAATATTAGAATAATTTAAATTTTTGATCTGCATATTATGAATACTAAATGAAGACTGTAGTGTATCTACCACTCCAATTCATTAGAATATAAGACATGTTAACTCGATTCTATGTTGGAGTACCTTTTCATAGATGAAGCTTGACATTGTCGATAGTTACTATCCCCTCCATTGATGACCCGGACGTGATGTCAACATGCCAACCTTGACAGAAACTCACACTTCGATCTGAACATGCCTATCTTGACAGTAACGCCCACTTCGATCTGAGCACGCCTACCTCGATGGTTGGTACACATTGGAAAGTTGACCTGCTATTGTGACTGCGACATTATCCACCTCCTCGCGCTGTTGCTACTCAGTCTCGTTCACACACAACGTATTCACTCGATTGCTCATGGCAACACAGGAGTGACCACGACCGTGAACTTAATACAGCTCTCACGATCAGCACACAAAAGTACGGTGATCTTAATACTGCTCTCCCAGCTTCTCACAAAACTGCATTGAATCAACCAGTGGTAACCGTTCATCGAATTATATCACGGCTATAATTTTGGTGGGGGAGTACTGCAGTGTGTCTACCACCACAAAAATTAAATTGCAATTCACTAGTATATAAGATATGTTAACTCGATTTTATGGTGAGGGTACCTTTACATAGAAGAAGGCTAATATTGTCGAAAACTACTATTCCAACAAGACTATTCATATAATAATTAAATAAAGACTGTTTTGCTTTACTTAATATCTGTTTCCAGAGTTCTTTTCAAAGGAATTTCATGTAAGGCCGTGCTTAAAAAAACGTCATTGGAAGCCCCGTTCCAGACTTCACCGAAAAAGTATTCAACGACAGACGTTATAAAAAGTGAAATCAGTATGTTAGTTGTCGAAAAGAAAAACGTCTCTAAATGTTTCCTTTTGGTTTTCATTTCTATAAATGTCATTTTAATGAATTCTAGTGGGGGGAAAGAAAAAACGAATATTCAAGGTTTTATTTTATATTATAAGCCGTCGTTGAACAGCTGACCCAATTTTTGGGTTCACAACTACCTATGTTCAACAACGTAGCCTTGTTATTTTGTACCCAATCTAGAGGACAAGGATACTCCTGGCCCAAGTATTAGAAGAAATTTGCCTTCTTGGAGGACTTTTTAATGGAACCAACCCGCATTTGCGTTACAGGGAGAGGTAGACCACGAGAACCTCCCTCGGTTAGACTGACGGCAAGGGGACTCTAGCCCATGATCCGTCTATCACTGAGGATATTTCACGTATGCAGTGGGGTGGGTGCAAGTCGGATACGAGATTCGTGTTGACCCGTCATCGCTGGGATTCGAACCCGGTTCCCCTCATTTTAAGGCGAACGTTCTATCCCCTGAGTCATCGCGGCTCTTATAATCAAGGTTGAGGCAATATGTTTGGCTATTGGTAAGAGGATTTACAAAAAAATGATCTTTATGAATCGATTTTAAAGTGACCGTTGATAAATGAGGGGTCACGTTTGGAGGAAGAAAAAAAAAGAGTGGGTTCTTAAAATGGTGACTGTTAGTGACAAACGGGTGAAGCAGTCTTGATCAAAAAGTGCATTATGGTTAAAATGAAACATTAGAAATCAGCAAATGAAATATTTTCATGTCACTAGTTTTTATATTTTTTTGGTCATAGAAACTGACTAACATATCTAACTACTTATTGTCCCGCAGTTAACTGATCGTTAAGACACGGTTCCCAGCAGATCACCGAAGTCAAGCATCACTGGCTGCGGTCAGTGTGCGGGTGGGTGATCACTTGGATCAGTCTGCGTAGGGACCGACGGTGTGCGGTATGGGTCCTCGTTAAACTGTGCTACCGTAAAGTGCTCGACTTCGCGCACAGGTCGTCGTGTTACCGAAGCGGGGGTGCCATCCCCTCCGCAGAGGATCAAAATTGTGATGGCATGTCTTCGGATCATCCTCCGTGATGTTTCCTAAACCGTCGCCAATAGCCCATTGTGCAGCTCTAGTGCGTCGTAAATTAACAACAACAAATTAACAACAACTAACTACTTATTAGTGTTGTTATGTCCATAAATGTCATTAAAACACATTAAAAATAAAATTTGATTAAATATGAAATTTGAAATTGGACTCGTGTTTTGGTTCTGATTAGCAAGTATCTATTTATGTAGTACAGTACAACCTCACTACAACACTATTTTGGGGACCCAATAAATAGAGTGTTGTAGAGGGATAGGTTGTTATATCGAGAGCCTACATACTTTAGGGACACAATAAGAATTTTTTTTAATGTTATATATGTATCAACTATGAATGTATTTATATATTATATAAAGAATTTAATTTGCAGAATGTTAATTATGGTTCAATATGAAATCAGTGACTTCTTAAGAGAAAAGGGAGGAGGCAATTCTAAGAATGGAAGGTCTTGAAGGTGGTCTATGTAAGTCAAAGATGGGGTATTGAAATCTAAATACAAAAGCCATTCACTGTGGGGAAAAGAAAAAGTACATAATCAGCAGTGAGATTTCTCTTGTCAGAAAAGATCGAAAAAAAAGGACAAAATATGATGAAATAAGATTTTTTAAATTATTAAAAAACCAATAATAAATGTAGAACATAAGGTTGAAATTTGAAGAAAAAAATCGTTTTACAGGGGTTTATTTCTTCAAAGAAAATCGCAACATTGAGAGGTGGATAACATTAATTCGTATGCAAGTTCGTCGGGAGCACTAAACATTATTGTAATAGAGGGAGTTGTATCGGATATCGTAGTAGCGAGAGTTCACTGTATAGCTTGACTTTGACAAAGGTGGGGGAGGTGAAGGGTGACACGTTGTGACAAAGAGAAAGAAGGGGGTGAAATAATGTCTGACATTTATTTATGAGCGGTGGCCCTTAATACAATTTTATAAAATTAACGACTTTTTTTTTCAAAATTTGTAAAACTAATCTATATTTCCCTAAGTCGTAATAACAGCTTTTGTAAAGGAAAAAATTAAAAAATTATTTGGATCAGAATAAAAAATAATCTAATAAATTAATAAAATGCACATTCAACATATTTTATCGGTATCAAACATTAGGACATTTTAATTCGGGAAATAAAATTTTTAGGAATGTTTGTTAGGATGCAGCGTGTTAATAAGTGAGTATACTTTTTACTGAAATCAACACAATTATAATCAGGAAACAAACAGTGCTTTGTTTATTTTTCTTCAGGTTAAACGATGATATATAATCAGGAAACAAAATATGTATGTTTTTTCATTGGAAACAACACTCTTTTGAAAGGGAAATAAAATGTGTTGATTTTTTACATCACGATCAAAAGTGAAACTATGAGACAATAAAGCGAGATTTATTGATACATTAGAATGAACACTATTTTAATCAGGAAATAAAGTGCGCATAGTTCTTAAGATCAATGGTCATAAAATCAAGAAATAAATTATGTTTTTTTTTCCTTTCAATTCCTACTATTAGTTCACTTCACTCTCCCTCTATATATCTTGTTCGAATCCTTTATAAATTATTCATCCACTCAAGTGTTCAAATACATTTGTTTAAAGTGGATGGCACTAGATTTTAATACAGTTTTTCAAATATTAATTCATTAAATTTAGTTAAATAATTGATTTTAGCTTTATATGGGAGAAAATGTTTTAATCATTTAATAAAAAGTAACTAAAATAAAAATTTTCTTTATGGACCCTTAAGTATAGGTATTGATTTTAATTTTTTTAAATTTTTATAATACTCTTTTTAAAATAGAATCGACACTACTTTAAACAGGAAATAAAATGTGTATATTTTTTATCAGTATCAAAGACAACACAATTAGGAAACATATCGCGTTATTTTTTTTTTTTACCGCATCCCTTACCCATTTTTTTGAAGGAAAAAAAATGCAAAAAATCAACCTATTTTTTTTTATTTTATTCATGAATACAAGGAACTAAAACAAAACATAAAAAAATTAGTGAGTGGAGTCCCTCCGCGCGGAAGAAGTTAAACTTCGCAACCTGCGACGTTAATTGTAGAAGAATCAGCAGTCGTAGAAGGATTCAACGACTCTTTTTCCTGCTCCGCTCGCTTCCGTGCTCTGTAATAACGGTAATATTGTGTATTTTTCCCTCCTGGACCTCTTGAACCAGTGCTTGTGGTTGCCTCATCGTCTCGCCCCTGAAAAATCTATTTGTATTAATAATGTATGTGAATGCGTCATAATGTAATTTCAGAAGAGAAACAATCAATTGATATTCACGAGAGACGTACCTTCACATAACCTTAAATCCGTCGCATTGTCCGTGGGATTGTTTTCACTCATTTTTTACAATTGTTATCCACTAAATTTGAAAATAAGATATACTACCCTATTAAATTCAAAACAAACTAAAAAATATTTATAGAAAAACAATACTTTTATTATTTTTATGCTAGTGAGAACCAAAACACTATGGAAATGAATGAGTGAAAACTGTATCCCACCACGTGATTTCCCGGCAAATAAAAAATGTAGCCTTAAACGTTTAACGCAACCTTTTTGGAAGTCGCATAAGAAGTATCACTTCAATACGCTAGTTCTAAGTTGACATTTTAATTTTTTTTTACACGTGAAAAATATTTAATTCACCATTAGTTTGCAATCTCAAATGATCTCGGGCCAATGAAAAAAGTCAAATATTAGACTTTGTATAGGTTCATATCATCTGCATTACTTTCACTTTTGCTCCCATTTTCTTTTTTTACTCTTTCTTTCTATGTAAAGTCAGCAACCATCTTTATATACATAACACGTCTGCAATCCCACACATAGCAAAACTCCCGAAGAAATAGTGGCAAACTTCCAATCACAGCAGATTATTAATATTTTTTTGCTTTGCTTCCGGCCGAGTAAAAACGTGATAGAACAAAACGTATTCTGCTATGCCCGAGTTTACTCGGGATAATAAATAGTTGCAATAGACACATACCCGAGTTCACTCGGGGTAATCAGGGAAGCGGTTCATTCGAATCAGTGATATTATAATCAAAAAATTATCACGATAAGGATGTATTAATGTTGTTTGATTAGCATGAACAAAGGGAAGAGGGATGCATTTCAAGCATCCGTTTTTCGCCCATTGACTCCCCTTAAAAGCTGACATCGGACGGAGACTCTAGGGGTTAAATCATGCCTTCAAAATACCCTGGAATCCGGCTCTCCCCTTTAACTCTGAGGCTCAATCACCTAATCTCTGTTTCATAATTGAAGTGACCAAAGAGTCTCTCTCTCTCTCTCTGTCACAAAGCCCAAAGATTATAGCATTCAGGTGGATGAAGGAGGCTGTTTAGAGGGATGGTATAAGGCTTATTTGAAATACAGGTCTTATTTCATCAATTTATGGAGATTTTAAATTTGCTACTACACTTCTCTTATGAGATTAATGATCAGGTGATATACTGTACAACTTTATCGTTTTTTACGAGACTGTTTGCACTTGTTCGTGTATCAGTGGGTTAACAATGTAATGCAATACGTTAAGAATAATTACAAATAAGAAGCATGTAAAAAAAATCTCCTAAATAAAAACCCATGGCATGCATGTTTAGATATAAGTGTATTGCTTATACACTCGTGCAAAACATGTCATTATTAAAACACTACAGTGCGTCTCATCATTTGATCTAATTATTATAATATACTCATATAATAATAATTATTCTATGTTTATATATTATATCCTCTAATTTATCAAATGGTGGAATTTATAGGATATATCGTCTCATTTAACCCATTAATGCACGAACGGAAACAAGTGCAAACCAATTTCAGTCGCGCAAAAATAATAAAACCGTATAGTATTACATGATAATTAAAATTTTACATCGAATCTTACAGTGATAATTTGGCCAGGGATTGTATGTGTTTTAAAGTTGAAAACATCAAGTTTTATTTCATTATTTTTTTATTTTCCATCTTTGAAATTTTTTGACGAGAAAAAGAAATTTCAGTCACACACGAACTATAGAGAATACATTTGCAGGTGTGATTACATTTCTTGCATAGAGAAATGTTTAAAAAAGAACTAACATGATAGAAAAGGGAATGAATCAAAATGAAGGGAAATGAATTCATTCCTTTCTCAATGAATGAATGAAAGAAATGTGTCATTTCATTAAATCAGATATATCATGGCACAATTTTTGGCATTTCATTTTCGAAAGTGACATCATCACAGAAATACTAAAACTATCATCAAATTCTTGAACACGATACTTAATTAAGATAATTGATCCAATTAAATATAGCTTTTATAATTGTGGTATTTATTTGTTTGGGGGTCCGAAAAAAAAATCGCTCTATTATAATGGATGCTTTATTAATTGTGGTGGTAGGTACTTAATACAATTATATCTAAAATAGGTTAGTTAAATGTAGTTTATTCAGCCTCACCTTATTTACACATCCATTTACGTGCATTTTTGAAGATAATTCTTTTTACGATTTTTAAATTGTTGAGTCTTGTTTTTTAATTTTTAAACCTAACCGATTACAAAAATCGTAGAAAATTTCTCATTTTTATGAAGTTATCAAGTTCTCAAAACGAAATTTATTTTAAAAGACAAATAGGCACAATAGTTTGTTACTTTAAACGAGTTAATTGCTTTTATTCAATTTAAACACAAGAACCGGTAAAAAACAAACAAAAAAAACAGTAATTTACTAGCAACTTTACAATTTTATGACTCCTTTACTGTAATACAATTTAAGCTCCTGTGACTAAGCTCCTAATTATTAGGATATATATATTAAGAATTTAATTAATTAATTAAATATTTACACTATTATAAATTCAATGTTTCAGAAAAAAACAGGGTTGCTAGTTAAATAGTTTTGGTTATTTAATCTTTGTGTGTTAACTTTTGCAGTTCTTAAAAAAAGTAATAATTTTAAATTCTTTCGAAAGGGAAAAATACTCTGTTTGAGCATTGATTTTGAGTTTGTGAAAAGTGAAATGAATTCATGCAGTTCTTGCATTTTCTTCTTCTAATTAAAGCCTCATTTTTTGTTCATATAATTATACGTTTGACTTAATAGAATTGTATCAATTGTGAATTTACTTGAACACAAATTGAAATCATTAATCAAATTATTCCAAATTGCCCGAGATTATGCTCAAAAGCTAGTTTTTAAAACTTAACTACATTGTCAAAATTATTATTTTCAATGAAAATTATCATTAAGCCTCATCAATGGAATTTGAGGGTTTTCTTAAAGTATATATTTTTGCACGTATTTTTATGTTTTTTAAAAAGTTAAGATTTTGATTTTTCAACTAAATTTTGTTATTTAAATTATCGGAAAAGTATTTTTGAATTAAAAACTTTCGTAGGTTTATACTAAAATATCACAGTAATAGAACGAGATGCTTAGATTTATTTTTCCCCCTTCTTTTGTTCTATATATCATAAAATAAATACACAACAATACAGTAACTGTATTAGTTTGACTATTCCAGTAAATTCTCTTTATTTAGATTAATTATAAGCCTGTGTTAAAATCGATGCTCTATTTTAGTAAAACTACTAAGAGACTTTTTAGTATCAGAACATAAATAAGGTAACATCGGTCAGAATCAGAACATCATCCGTGAATTCCAGTGATTTAGGACATTTTAATGGTAAGAATCTAATGTAAATATTAATTGGCCGATTTACGAGGTAAATGTAATAATTGTTTCATTTTTTTTATGAGAATATTTTTTTGTGATTCTATTTTAAGTTGAAATGCTATCAGAGGCAATGAACATTCCATTGCAACGAGAAAAATTATTTGCGATGACTATATAATTTTTTATTTTTTATTCTAGAGAGGGGTTATAGCATTGAAAAACTCTTTGGAGGATTATATATATTCATATATTCGAAATATTGTATATTTAAATGCAGAATTACTTTTTTTTTCTATAGGTAAATTTTATGAGAAGTAACCTATTTGGATATTATAACAATCAGTTCTAAATACTTGTGAAAGAAGAAAAAATCACACCTTTTTATTGGATTATAATCATTGTTTTCAGGGTCAATAAATTTACTTTTTTTAAATAGTTAAAATGCTAGTTTAATAACAAACATTTCTTGAAATATTTATTGAAATGTTTTGAAATTTTGAAATATTTGTGAATGAAATTAAACAAAAGATTTTTTTTATGGGTGAAAATTCTTTATCGAAAATAAAAATCAGGGAAGTTATCCTTTTGATAGAGGATCAGAAAATGCAGCAAATAATACAATGTAAAATACAGCAACCGTTTTAAACTGTTCCCTAGGAGCGCACTTATTTTTTTAATTACAGGAATATTTCAGAATGAACTTTTTACACCTAGATGGCGCTGCATTACTGTTTATAGACTTAGTTTTGTACTTGAACATTTGAAAGCAGTGAAATGATGAATGGAGGAAAGCGTTGAAAATAATAGCATTTAGAAGAGGAAGCCAACTAGAAATTTTCCCTTCTTCCCACGGGGACAGGGAAAAAAAGATAGATTTCGGACACAATCCGCAATTACTGATCTCAGAGAGAGAGAGAAGGGGAAAAAATTAACGACTGAAGGGGAGGAAACATTATTTATTGTTGTTATAGAGGCAGATAAAGGACAATTGGAGGAGGAACATCTTTTTTTTGGGGGGGGGGCGCTTTTAATTTGTTTCCAGAATTTTGGCAAGATATATCATTCCTAAGCAATTGTGGAGTCTTAAAAAGAAACTATTTAAGTCAAATTTCTTCTTAAGGTTGTTACCCCTAATGTCACTATTTACTATTTATTACATTATTACATTTATTACATTGCCATAGAATCATATACGGTGCATTAACTTGTCATAATTTAAATCAGAAATTTTTTCATTAATATATTTTTCGAGAGACGAGGTTGCTCAAGGGATAAAGGTTTGTCTTCCAATGAGGAGAACCGGGTTCGAATTCCAGCATGGCTGTTCGATCCGAATTCCGCACACGGTTTGCACCGACCACAGTGCTGAATTAAATAATCCTCAGTGGTAGATGGATAATGGGTTAGAGTCAAACTAACCATGGGAGGTGTTCGTGGTTTTCCTCTCCATGTAACACAGATGCGGGTTAGTTCCTCCACAAAGGCAAATTTTGGAGTTGAGCATGAGTAGTCTTAAACCAAAAATGGCTGTTCAGTGACGGATATAAAATATATATTTTTCGAGCAGTTAGTATTCAAATGAGTACTATTTGTTTTGAGACTCTAAGTGACGTTTAGTGACATAGTATCGTAATAAAGTATCGATATCTAGCATCAAAAAGGTATTGGAAAGCAAAGCGTCGATTACATCGATACTACTCGATATTTTTGAAACATAGTATTTCATTTTTAATCTTATAACCGGCGTTGAACCACTTTTGAGTTCAAAACTATCAATGCTCAGTTCTGTAGCCTACTAAATTTGTCACCCAACCCAGATGACAAGGAGTTTTCTAGTTGAAGCATTTAGGCAAACTAGCCATCGGTGGAGGTCATTTTGATGATATTCACCCACATTTGCGTTACACGGTGAGGAAAACCTCCCATGATTAGCCTGATACCAAAGTGATTTTAACCATTGATATTTTATGCCAGCTGTATTTGTAAATTGGGAGCACTATCCCAGCCATCCCTGGAGTTTGAACCTTGTCACCTCGAGCCACAATGAGAAGTATTTAATTTATTTTACAGGAAGACATAGGCAGCTGACCCATGGCAGTGAAGTATTGATTCTAAATTTCAATTTATGTGTTACCAATAATCAATATCTATATATATTAAAATCTCTTGTCACAGTTTTAGTGTTTAAACTCCTCTGAAACGGCTTGACCAATTTTGATGAAATTTTATATGTATATTCAGTAGGTCTGAGAATAGGTTTATAACAAATTTTTTTTCATTTTTTGGACAGATTTAACGTATATTTTAAATAGATCTTTATTTAATCGTATTCGGATCCAAACTAGACATAGAAACATAATCTATATACATATTTCTCTTACACGGCGACAAAAAAAGCCTCATTACAACTCCCCGAATGGCAACGCTAGAAAATCGACCAATGATTGCCGCTAAAAATGTCACATGCCAAATCTAGCTGAGATGGCTCAACATATAGTGTTTTTAAAAACGAAACTGAAATAACCCGAGAGAGCATAAGCTAGGCAGAAGTGAGTAGTCTTTGTCGATAGATCTCTATTTTAGTATTTTGTCGAAAGTGCTTTTTTTCACGAATTTATATATTACGAATTTATTTGACGATTTTTGATTTATATCACGAATTTATTTGTTTTACTAGAATTTATTTGTTTATGCAGGCTTTTCCATTGCAATTCACTTATTTCAATTTTTAATAGACTTAATTACAGCCAAAATTTTAACCTTTTTAAAGAGATATCAGTTTTAGAAATTTTATCTTAAGATTTTATACTATAGAACATTTCTAATAGGTTTAACGAATTACATGTCATTTATTTGAATTCAAATTTATTTTAATGACTTAGTATTTACTGAAAAGATGTAAATTTTTTTTGAAAAAAAGCTGTTATATGGATTTGAATGATTGTTTTGAATTCTTAGAAGTTTGTGCATTCGCAACGCACCTAAGTTAGTAGCGAGCGAAGCGAGCTTGGTTTGCTTCGCAAACCATATAAGATTGCGTAGCAATTTTCGGGGGTTGGCGAGCGTCAGCGAGCAGGGGGAGCAGCCCACTAGTAAATCAAAAATAATATTCACGCACGTTGCAACAAGTCATATTAAACAAGGATGGATTGGCAGGACAAGGTGGATTTTTTTTGGATGCACCTGGTGGAACTGGCAAAACATTTATTATTTCTCTAATTCTCGCTGAAATACGATCAAATAATGGCATCGCGTTGCCCGTTGCATCATCTGGCATTACGGTAACTTTTTTGGATGGAGGCAGAACAGCTCATTCAGTATTTAAGCTGCCACTAAATATTCAAAACAACCCAAATGCAGTGTGCAACATAAAAAAGCAATCGTTTATGGCCACAGTGTTAAAATCCTGTAAAATTATAATTTGGGATGAATGCACTATGGACTTGACTATGGACTATGCACTTGAGGCATTGAACAGGACATTGAAAGATATAAAAAAACAATGACAAATTATTTGGCGGCACTCTGTTACTCCTTTCAGGTAATTTCAGACAAACACTTCCCGTCATTCCACGTTCAACGTGCGCTGATGAGGTCAATGCTTGCTTGAAATCATCGCCACTGGGGCGTATGTTGAAAAAGTTCAACTAAAAGTAAATATGCGCGTCCAAATGCTTCAAGATCCATCTGCTGAAACATTCTCAAAACAATTGTTAGATATCGGTGATGAAAAAATTACTAAGGATGAGACTGGATGCATAAAATTGCCGGACGATTTCTGCACATTCATTAATTCACAAGATGCTCTCATTAACCTAATATTTCCGATGTATACACACAATACATTCATCATGTCATGAGTGACTGGCAGAAAGGGTGATTCTAGCAGCAAAAAATGTGAACGTCAACGAATTGAATCTGAAGATACAACAGTTATTGCCAGATAACTTGGTGACATATAAATCCGTTGATGCAGTTTGCGATCCCATAGAAGCTGCAAATTTTCCAACAGAGTTTTTGAACTCATTGCATTTACCAGGCATACCACCGCATAATTTAGTACTCAAAGTTGAATCTCCGGTTATTTTGCCTCTTAATTTGAACCCACCACGGCTGTGCAATGGCACGCGATTAGTCGTTAAAAAATTAATGAACAACGTTATCAAAGTCATTATTTTAAATGAGAAATTCCGGGTGAAAGTATATTACTTCCACAAATCCCTATTATACCCACAGATTTGCCAATTCAATTTAAACGCATTCAGTTCCCCTTTAGATTGGCATTTGCAATGACAAGGCCAATGTCTGTTTGTGTCTTAGATTTGAGCACACCATGTTTTTCACACTGACAATTTTACGTGGCATGCTCTCGAGTGGGCAAACCATCCAGTTTATTTGTGTTAGCTAAAGATGGAATAATAAAGAATATTGTACACTGTATTGCACTAAGAGATTAATATTGTTGACTAATATTTTCAGAATTCTTTGTATATATAATTTATAAAAAAAAAGTTACTTTAAATTTTAAAAAAATATTCGTTGTTATTCGTTCACAGCGCATCATGCCTCTTCCACTCATATACCACGTACGCACACACTTACAATAAATAAGATATATTTCAATACTCTAGGAATAATTCCTATGGCAAAACAACGTTTGCCGGGTCAGCTAGTTATAATATACGTTTAAGATTTATTTTTTTAAGTTTTAATGACTATCTGAGTAGCTGTGGTTGGTGAAAGTAATTAATGAAGATCTGCTAAGGATTGAGCCAGAATGGTTTCGGATTCTGAGCATTTACTTTTTAAAAGAATTTACGTAAATATTAAAGACTCTTCTAAGGGTTGAGTAGTTTTATTTGGCAGCTCAATTTGTTATCCTCTGTAAATTGTCGTGATTTGAAGCAAGAAATGCATGGATCTGAGAAAACTGTGTTTTATTCAACAAAGATGAAAATACTTAAAGAAATTGCGGGGAGAGCTGTTACGGACAATGTCAACAGTCATCTATGAAAAAGTACCCCCCACCATCGAATCGAGTTGACATTTGGAATTGTAATTTTGTAGTGGTAGACACGCTACAGTACCCCCACCCGATTTATAGCTGCGATAGAATCCGATGAATGGATACCCCTAGTGGATTCATGGCTGTTTTGTGAGACGCCGAGAGAGCTGTAATAAGATCACCGTACTTTTAAATGCCGATCGTGACAGCTGTATTAAGTTCACGTTCGTGGTCGCTTCCGTGTTGCCTTTAGCAGTCGAGTGTATACGTTGCATGTGATCGAGACTAAGTAGCAACAGCGTGAGGAGGTGGATAATGTCGCAGTCACAAGTCAACTGTTCAATGTGGACCCTCTATTGACGAGGGCGTGTTCAAATCGAAGTTCGAGTTTCTGTCAAGATAGGCATGTTCACATCACGGCCGAAGGTCACCCATGGGGGGGGGGGAGAGCTGTTACGGACAATGTCAACCTACATCCATGTAAAGGTACCCCACCATAGAATTGAGTTAGCATGTCTTGTATACTAGTCCATTGGGATTGTATTTTTGTAGTGGTAGATATACACTACAAAATTTCGAACGTAGAATAATTAAAAGAATTTATGGAGCCATTATTGAAATGAAGAGATAGGACGATGAAATAGAAAAATTAACTATTAGGAAAAACATTATTAAGATTTATCAAAACTAGAGTAGAATGAATGAGGGAAGCAGACATGCCTAAAAGAATCATAAAAGGTATAATTATATAATAAAAGAGGAAGATTAAAGCTAAGATGGCTGAATCAGGTTGAGGAAAACCTTAAAAAAAACTGGAAAAAGAACTCTCGAGTGACACTCTATTGTAGAGAAGACCCAGCAAAGGCTGTAGAGTTGGAAAAGAAGAAGTGATAAATGTAAGAATGATTCCATTGTAATTGAAATAAAAACTGGAATTCTTCCATACTATGGCTAGAAAGTATCAGTCAATATTATAGAACTGAAGTATCGAAAAAAATTGTTATTTTAAAAAATACATATATTTATAGAATATTATAAGAAAAATTTAAACAATTGATATTAGTTTATATTTTCGTTTATACATTTTTGGGAAAATTAATAGAAAGAGATGAAACTTGTCACTAAATTTCTATTTTGAGTTTTGAACAGTATGTTCGTAAATTTAATGGATGAGTTTACAAAGCAACTTTTTTCAAAATTCCCAATGCAGCTCATGCATGTCCTAAAGGGCGACTAAAATGGGTACCCAGTGTCTGGGGGTATAAGCCTTGCCTCTGGGGATTATATCAGGGGACTGGTCCTCCAGGTTGGGCATAGGGTTGACACCTCTATCCTGTAAAAATTTCTTGTTACGAAATCCTTAGAAGAAAAATCCCGGGTGACTTCATGGAAACGATTTGGATATGAGAATTGAAGGCTGGAACGTTCTGTCCCTCTACAGAGCTTTGCATTCGCTGTTGGAACAATACAATATTGATTTGATTGCCTTTCAGGAGGTTAGATTGATTGGCAATGGAACATTGAATAAAAGGAATCATACTGTTTTTTACAGTTGTCACCCCAAAAAACATATTGAGGGCACTGGCTTCATCGTAAGCAAAAGAATACGACACCTGATTTTGGATTTTGAGGCAATCTCTCTGTGTAAGCTCAGAAGTTCTTTAATGCACCAAATCTTATGCACCAACTGAGGATAAAACAGAGGAAGAAAAGGAAATTTTCTATAAAAATTTAGACAAAATTTACTGCAGTTGTCCAAAATGTGATGTAAAAATTATTTTGGGAGATCTAAATGCTAAAGAAGGTAGGGAAAGGGAATTTAAATTTGTAACTGGTGGATTTAGCTTACATGATACAACCAATGATAATGGACACAAATTAATTGATATTGCTGCTTCACATAATATGATTATAGGTAGTGCATCCTTTCCGCATAAAAATATTCATAAAGCTACCTGGCGTACCCCATGTGGCACGCCACGTAGCCACAAATTGCATCAAACACATCACAGGTAGCATCAAATTGATCATGTACTAATTGACGCAAGACATTACTCAAACTTGATGGACGTGAGAACTTATCGTGGGGCTAATGTGGATTCAGAATACTTCCTGATTATTGCCAAAGTCAGATCAAGATTATCAAACGTAAAAAAGTTTAAGGGAGAGACTTTGGGAGAATATGACTGTGATAAACTTAAAAATGAAATGATAAGACTTGAATATTGCGAAAAAGTAAAGGAATTTAAAGAATTGTGACGGTACTGTGGAAAATAAATGGAAATGCACAAAAGACAGTATCCGTAACGCTGCCAATACCGTGATTGGTAAAGTAACAGAGAAACAGGTTAAGGATTGGTATGATATTGATTGTGCCATGGCTAATGATAAAAAGACTGTTGCATATAAGCATATGATACAAGCAAACACAAAAGAAATAGTGCAGAGGAATACCATGGCCACAGAAAAGAGACGAAGAAACTCTTTAGGCAAAAGAAAGGGGCCTTAGAGGAAGAATTGTTTAAATATGTTGAACATCTGAAATCCATTAATGAACGCAGAGCATTCTATCAGAAAATTAACCGCAGTCGATTGGACTTTAAACAGACCTCTAGTCTATGCAAAAACAAATTTGGTGAAATTATTAGTGATAAACAAGACATTTTAAAACGATGGCATGAACATTTTAAAATTATGAGGATGTTGAAATAATTGCACCTGAATTCATTAATGACATAGAAGTTGAGGCTCCAACTATTGAGAAGTTCAGGGCTGCAATTAAAAGCTTAAAGAATAAGAAGGCTTCGGGACATGATCTTATTTCAGCAGAACTACTAAAAAATTGCGAACCTATCTTATTGATAAATTTATTTGAACTTATTACTAACATCTGGCACTCTGAGATTATGCCAACAGATTGGAATATCAGCATTTTGTGCCCAATTCCCAAAACAGGAGATCCTATGACCTGTGCCAACTATCATGGCATTAGTCTTCTTTGTATAAGTTATAAAATTCTATCCAGAACTTTATATCTCAGGCTGTTACCGTTTATTGACTCACAAATAGGAAAATATCAATGTGGATTCCGTGTTGGAAAATCAACTAAAGATCAGATATTTTGTCTCCGTCAGATTTTAGAGAAATCAATGGAATTTAACATTGAAAGACACATCATCTTTTTATAGATTTCAAGGCTGCTTTGGATAGTATCAATAGAAACTATCTTTTTGAAACAATGAATACTTTCAAAATACCTACAAAGCCCATTAAATTGATGAGACTTACATTGAAAGATACAAAGTGTAAGATTGAGTTTCTGGGGTCTCTGTCAGAAAATCTTGACACGTTTACAGGTGTTCGACAGGGAGATTCTCTCTCCTGTCTTCCTTTTAATATTGCACTTGAGAGAGTTATTCGTGATTCAAACATCAATACCAGTGGTCACATTTTTAATAGATCAGTACAACTACTAGCATATGCTGATGATGTCGATATAATTGCTCGTTCCCTTCCTGTCCTGAAAGAGTCCTTGAGATGGCTTCAAGGCAAATGGGCTTGGTCATAAATATAGAGAAAACAAAATATATGTTATTCTCATGATTGTTCTAATTTTTATAGGAATTTTATGAAATTTGGGACAGATAATTAAGTAAGTAAATTGTATATTGCTAATTTTAATTTTTAACCTCTTATATAAAGTTAAAATTTTTTAATACAAATATTATTACTTAAATTACTAAGTTTGAAATTTTTACTATTTTTTAACTACGTTTTTTCTGAAGATTGCATCATAATTGTTAGCCTTGTTTATGAGGGTAATTATAAATCTTTTTTGTAGTTGCTTAATTGATTGAACAAGTTTAGAAAAATGTGTTGAATTATTTCTGCTATTTAAATTATCTTTATCATTGAAAACAAAGTTTTTAAAGTAATAATGAGCATCCCATTTCCATTCTGTTAGCATACCTAAACGTAAAGAGAATCTATTTGATATCTTTAACTAAAAACTGTTGAGATCATTAAGAAAGTATTTCAGAATTTTATTAATTGATATATGGTAAATGTGCCTAAATTTCGAGCCTTTTTCCATAAATTCCTAAGCTTTAAATTTTCTATAATACTTAAATTACCAGTAATAACATATTTATGATGTTTGTTAGGAAAATTAAGGTGTTTCGCTTCTTCACAGTGACATTCATAATCGGATACATTAATCCTCCCTAAATTTTTGCTTACATCATTATAATTTAATATAGTTCTATAAAGAAATTTATTATATTTAAAGCTTTCAATTACGTTAAAATCTTTTAATGGAAATAAATTTTTAAAACTTTCAAAAATATTATGAAATTTGATCTTATCGAAAATAGAGTTTTAAAAGTTAATAACGAAATATAAATTATCGAAATTTTTCTTTTTATTTGGGGAAATTTTACTCATTTTAGCTTTTACAAGATCGAAACAAAGAATTTCAAAGAATTATAAATTTATAAACGAAAAGTTAATAATAAGATCTTGAAGCTTATATGCATCATTATTCTTAGGGGAGAAAACAAAATCTTTAATTGGTTTAATATTATAATGTTTATTAAAATCCTTCTCCATATTAAAAATAATACAAATATTTAAGCGTGGCAAATTTAATAAACAAAATCAAGGATTCGTACTTCTCAAAAATTTCTGGAAAAAAAAAGCTGTTGTCTGAAACATTTATGTCTGAATAAATGAAAAGAAAAAATCTTCTTATAAAGAGAAATTAGAGCAGTTGACTAAGTTTGTAAACGTTAAGTTTTTTTTAAGAGCGTTTTAACACAAAAAAATAAAATAAAAACTTATTGAATAAAGAATGCTTCAATCAAATAAAAATTAATAATAGTATGAATTCATTGCACGCAGACCATTTAGTGCTTTTTAAAGATGTCGTTTTAATATAGAAACTCGGGAAACTATTGGCGAAAATTAAATCGCGACATGCCAAAAAGGAAGTTTTGATAAGACTGTTTTCAAAATTACTAACTTATATGAATAAGACATGAACGATAGCATTTTAAATAGAGAAAAGCACGAATTGGAATAAGATACGTATTAAAGAGAAGAAGAAAAAAAATAGGATTGAAATTCTTGCTATCGTAAATATTGCGAGCCTTCATACCGACTTATTTGACAACCACTTCCCTTCCAGCCAATCAGGCGAAAGAGATGGATCTTCGTTAATTACCAAGCTTTCCGAATCTGGCATCTTTCGCTCCCACGTCTCCACCCCCCACCTCTTTTCACACACACACATACAGACAGACAGAGAAGCTAGCCTGGGGCCTGTCTCTTTACAAAAGGTTTTTTTTTCTCTCTTCAGATCGAATTTTTTTTTTTTTTTCAATCTTTAGGAAAGGAATGAAATCATATATATATATATATATATATATATATCTAAAAAAAAAAAAAAACGATGAAATACTGAAGGAAAAAAAAAAAAAGAAACTGGAAAAATCGGAGGATAAAAATAAGGAATGATGAAAGGGTGTAACAGAAATTCGGGAGAAGGGAAAAGAAGGAGAATTAGCTCTCCCGTATTTTTAAAGATTATATCGGATGGGAGGAGGGGTGGTGGGTAAAAAGGGCCGGTCAGAGAACTTGTTTAAAATAGAATGAGAGAGAAGCTTTTCACGTGTATGCTTAACGGAACTTAATTCAAAGCAAAAATTGAATTGGTGGTTTTCATTTTTATTGTTGATCTGTACTCATTCTAAAGAATACGATTAAAATATTACATCCATAAGCAAAAGGCCACTCTACACTATTAAGGAAAAATCCGGAACAATTATTCACCAAATTTGATGACATTTAGTAGACCGAGCTAACCATATATATATACATATACATATATATATGGTTACAATATTAGTTACAATATTTCTGAAGAAGGTTTCTCTTGGATTATCACTAATAATCAATCGATTTTAGATTTCACTAAACATAATAAAATTAATTCTATTGCGACTTTTGATTTCCAGGATCTTTTCAATAGCATTCCCTTTTCTAAACTAAAAGATGTCCTTTTGAATTATTACTATGATTTTAAAAATATCCTTTGTTGCCATTTTGATTATTGGGAAATTCTGATTAATTTTTGTCTTTTTAATAATTATCTTTACAATGGAAAGGATATTTTTCTTCAAATTGATGGAATACCACAAGGATCTAATTATTCATCTTTCTTAGCTAACTTATTTCTGCATTATTATGAAAAAATTATACTCTTAATATTAAATTTGTTTTTAGATATATTGATGACATAATTATCTTTAATTTTCAAGATTATACTATTTTATTAAATGATATTTACCCCGAGGAATTAATCTTGCTTCGTAATCATGATGATAATATTAATTTCAATTTTTTGGATTTGGGTATTATAAAAGTTGAAAGTATCTACTTTGTTGATTTATACGATAAAAGAAATTATTTTAATTTAACTATTAATGAACTAATTACTTGGAATTCTAATATTTCTAGGAGCCTCTATTTAAATACCGTAAACCGGGGCGAGTCCAGTATAAATGGATGTGCCTTGCGCACATCCATTTCGGACCCATCCTTGGTAACTAACAAATCAATGCACAGCATAACAAATCACAGTAATGCAGTAAGAACGGCACTTTAAAGCAAAACTCCTCTAGTTACACTCAATTTGAGCTTTTGTTTTCATATTTTGTAATCTGGCAATCTTGCTGCGAAAATATTTTTAAATCATTCTTGAAAAATTTCCCGTTCAAGTAAGTACATCTAATTTCGCTACTCGCTTTACAGATTTTGTTTTATGCTGTTTTTTCTTTTATTTTATTTTTTGTTTTTACGTGTTTATTTTACTTATTGTGTTCTATTTTATTTGTTGTAATTTTTGTAAAAAAAATTTTTTTTGAGTGCTCCTCACACTATTGTATTAATATATTTTGTTTTGGCTATATTGATACAATATCAGAAAGCACTCTTTTTTGCGGATATAATCGTGTGGGCTGATGAAAAGATTATATCTTTTATTTTCCGGATTTTAAAAAAATATTTCGTCCTTTTTTTCTCTTTTTTTTTAGTTGTTTGTTATTTTTTTTCATTATTATTTCCCCCCCCTTTTTTTTCATATGTCTATAATTTTCCTTTGTTTTATCTTCATTTTGAACTTTATATATATATAGCATAATAGATAAATACGAAAAGGACAAAAAGAAAGAAACGAAGAAAATTAAGAAAAACATAAGTTTTATTGACTGCGCATAAGCTGCGCGTAAATAGAACTCATAAAATAAGTTCAAAATGTAGAGAAAACATGGAAACATTGAAGAACAATGAAAAAAGGGTAAAAGAAAAATAATGAAAATCCGGGGAAAAAAATTCCGGTGAAAGGAAAAGGAAATATATGTCCTTAAAATAAAAAATATATTCTTTTCATCAGCTCACACGATTATATCCGCAAAAAGGAGTGCTTTCTAATATTGTATCAATATAGCCAAAGCAAAATATATCAAAAAAATAGAGTGAAGAGCACTCAGAAATGTTTTTTTTCTTCTTCCTTACCTCGGAATTTTTTTTCTCCGTACTTTTATCATAATTTTTCTTTTTCCTTTTTTCATTGTTCTGTCATTTTCCCATGTCTTCTGTACATTTTGAGCTCACACCGAAACTGGTTTTTCAAAATTTTGATTCGGCTCTAAAGATGCACCCCCACCTTCTGGAAAGTCAGATGAAGACACAGTAAAGGCATTCATTGCAGCAAACCAAACAATAAACTCGTGAGATCGTTGAGAGATTAAAATTATTGAATTCGATCCTTTTGAAATGCCTAGGTTTGATCTCAACATATTGGTTGCTTTTAATGTATCCGTCGCTAAACAGCTGACCCAATTTTTGGGTTTGCGATTAGTCATCTTCAATTCCGTAGCCTTGTCATCTTGAACCCAATCACGAAGACAAGGAAACTCCTGGATCAGTATTCCCAGAGGTTATGGGAACATGGAGGACTTTGAGACTCGACAGATTTAACGTGCATCATTTATTACACGGGGAGTCTACGGCCAGCTGGGATCGAATCCACGACCTCTTGGACATGGGCCCAGTGCCCCACCCACCAGGCTTTCCTGGCCTTTATGTTTTTAAGGAAGACAATTTGTGCCGACATCTAAAAGGTCAAGAAAATGATGAATTTTCGAAAACATATTTTTTTACTTCATTAAATGCAAGGAACTGATACGAAACATAATACACAAGTTTTAATTTGTAATTTTAGTTTTTTTTTATATGCAAAAATCATTTAATTTACCATTAATTTTCCATTCCAAGTTATCTCGGGCAAATGAAGAAAGCTAAATATGAGTCTTTGCATCATAGTTTTTGAAACAAGGGACAACACAAAGTGATTCTTTCCAGAAGAAGTGATAAGCCATTTTTTTTACTCTTTTCCTATATAAATTCAGCAACCATCTTAAATGAAATCCCACAAAACATGTGTGCAAGTCCCACCATCCAACTGCAAAACAACTAAACATAGTAAACTTCCAATCACTGGAGATAATAATAATAATAATTATTATTATTTGCTTCCGACCGGGTTAGAAACGTGATGAAACAAGACGTACTGACAAATTCTGCTACACCCGAGTTTTCTCGGAATAATAAATATTTTCAATCTATTGATATCAGGGAAGAGGTTAATAAAATATTTATTCACTCTCAGAATATCATCTTTTATAATTGTGAATGAATTCGAGGTCAGTCATGATGCTAAAGTTTAGGAGTTACGCAAATTAACATTTATCAGAGGAAGAAGGCTATTAAAAAAAGGCAATACCATCTCAATGATTGATGAAAATCGAGGTTGTAGGAGAACTTTTTAATTATTTATTCTTAGACAGGTTTTGAGATTCGTTACATTTCAATAGAGATTTTCTTTTTGTTTGCTGATTTGCCACCTCCCATGTGTGAACATTCTAAAAAACATGTGTATTGAGGAGGGTCATTACGCTATAGGTTAAGAACTTTGCTGAATAATTTTTTTAAAAGAATAAAAACAAAATCGTGATTGTGCAAATTGTAGATTTATAAACATTAATAATTTGATTCATTTAATCAGTCGATTCATTTCCTCTATTCACTGATCCTGAAAGAAAATGAATTCATTCCTGCTTCTGAACCCGCATCATGTTGACTAACTTCAAATTAAAAGGTTCAATAGTACAAGATCGATTGTTCCGTTTTTTGACAGCATTGACTAGTTTAGGAAATCCTAGGATGGTCTGTTTCAGGTAATCCAAGGATGGTCCGGTTTAGGTAGTCCTATGATTGTCTGGTTTAGTTAACCTCGGGATTGACTGTCTTAGTTAATCCTAGGAGTGACTGACTTAGTGAATCCTAGGATTGACTTGTTTAGTTTATCAAAGGATTGATTGGTTCAGGAACTTTTAGGATTTACTGGTTCAGGTAATTCTGGGATGGGTTGGTTTAGGTCATTCTAGGATGTGAATCATTTGCAATCAATCAAGTAATAGGTAGTAATCTATACTCAGAAATCTTTATGTTTACTTCTCAATATCATCGAAATGTTTTGAACAAATATCTTCACATTCATTAATAAATCAAGTTGGTGCGATGATTCTTTTACGTAAATTAGTATTTAATAATTATTTATTATTTTTCGATGGCGAATTCCATAATTTTCGATTGTTTTTTGAAATAAATAAAGTTTTTTTTATAAACTATTCTGAATTACGTACTTCAAACAATGCCACTGGATTATAAATTTGATTTGGAGCTAATAAGGGGTAGGTTCATCGATTAGGTAGCGGAATTTTTTTTAAGCTATTGATAACTCTATTGGTATGTTAAAAGCAACTTCATTGCTAATAGCATTTAAGTTAAGCAATTAACAGTTTTATGGGTAAATTTACAGAATTTCATTGGATGTAGCTTAGTTTCTTTTAAATTTCAGTATTCGCGATGCAAAAAAAAAAGCTAGTAAAGTATTAAGAAACAATGGAAAATCAGGAATTTATCAAAATTATTAAGAATTTAGAAATTCATTGTTTTGTTTAAATCAAATGATGTAATGGAAACAGTTCAACTATTTGAATTATAGTGGAAAAATTCGTAGAAAATATTAGCCACCATGAAAAAGACGAGGGAGTCTTGGTGGTGGCTAATATTTTTTGAAGGAAAAAAAAGGCAGACGATAAGAATTCACATTGGAGCCAAGAAGCTTCTAAGATTTCAGAGACTGCTTAAGGAAAATTGCGTTCTTCTTTCCCGGGAACGGTCTTGCCTCTCCAGAATATATTTTTTCTTCTTTTTTTTTAACCTCCCTTTTCCAGTTTTGCCATGAAATATTTTTTTTCATTCTTTTTTTTATTTTCGTTCCAACCTTCTGGGCTGCAGGAATTAAGAAAGGATTAAGCGGATTTCGTTAGTATCAAAATCCTTCTTTATTTTCTTCCTCTTACTGTTTTTATTTATTTCTTTCTACATGCTCCCATGGTCCTATTACGGGACTCTATATTGATGGAAAGGGAGGCATAGAATTGTTTTATTTTATTATTTCGCGCAACAATCTGAGCAAACTGGGAATTGAATTAAAGAATTTCCTACTGGGATAAAGACAGTCAGAAACAAAGCTTCTTTTCATAATTAGTAGGCGAAACTTTGTCTAGAGAGAATTTTGTTTATAATATGGCTTTGAAATTTCTGTTTTCAATTTTGAATAAATAATTACTTTAAATGCAAAAGCGATTAAAAAAAATACATCAGTTAATGAAATATGCAATTTGAAGCCCACTCTTGGCGATACATGCATTTTCACGAATATCTGATGGCCTACTTTCAAAAGCAATACTGCAGGTATACGATTCAGTAAAAATTACAAGTAGACACACTTGCAACGGAAACAATAGGATGTAGAATCTAGTCAATGGTTGTCATGTGCAAACCATTGAATTGCATTGCAATGTTTGGGTCCTTCTTAAATACTTTCTCGACTTACACTCTTGCCCTTATGTACATTATCGTGAATCTCTTACTGATTGCGAAGACAATGCTGCAGGCATATGATTCAAAAATGTTTTTCTTTTAAGGAAATTATCATACACAAAAGATAGAAAGGAGGAAAAAATTAGTTTTGACGAACTGATAATTTTTTAAAAGGGGCAATATTCTAAGGGTATAGAAAATTTTTTCTCATTAAATTCAAGGCATGATCGTAACAGCGGGGCTGTTGGTTGAATTTTTTAATCATGAAATGAAGCCTTTTTTTTTAAAAATTTTCCAATTGTTTTCAAGATTTTGTTAAATCAAGGCCCACAATAACGATTTATTGGAGATAATAGAATTTGAAATTTGATCTGCTTTTGGTTGAATCTCCAGCTATTTTAATAATTTTTTCTTCCTCTTTTTTCGAAAAATATATTAAGACAGAAAATAAGTAATAAATATACTGGCTAGTTTTTTTTTTTTTTTGAGAGGAGGGAAGCAAAGTTTGTTTTAAACGTTGTTTACTTTAATATAATTATGATTGATTTCTAAATAACGATTATAATTTTTTTTCTTCCTTTTTTAACCTAATATTGGAATTTAATTTTTACAATCGCTTATGTAGAATAATAATCAGTGTTTTGAAATTTTTACGTCGATTTATAGTTCACCTTTTTAAGAAAAATCAATTCTGTTTTGCTGAACACATCAATTCTGTTCAGTTAAACACAAATAAATTATTGAAAACCGATCAAATAATTAAAAAAAAATTAAAATTTACCTATTCTGTGATTTGAGTATAGAAAGCAAGTCTATCTCCACCTATCACACTGACATTGTTGGCAGGTATTTGGCTTAGAAAGAAAAGACAAAAAGTAACCGAATTTGACGGTAAATGATTTTAAGTATTTAATTTACCACATATGTTATTAACCACGAATATTCTGCATAATTAAATGTGAAGAGACCGTTTCAAAGGTAACCGTGAGGCTAGTAGTTATAGACAATGTCATCTATGAAAAGGTACCCCCAACATAGAATCGAGTTAACATGTCTTACACATGCTAGTGAATTTGATTTGTATTAGTGTAGTGGTCGATACACTACAGTAACTTAAGGAGAAATACAGACTTTAAAGAGTCAACACATTATCCAAATACTTTATGTAGTTGATTTCGTAGGCTAACAGGATTCAAAGTTGTTACCTGAAATCTGAGGCATTTTTTCTGAAAACATATGGTTTATCCAGGGCCCGACTTAGCCTAATTAGGACCCGGGGCAAAAACTTTTTTGCATCCCCCCCCCTACTTCAGTAAGGAAGAACCGAACATTGTGGAGGTATTTAAATTCTTCACCCAATTATAGATAATAAGAAAATTGACTGAAGCCTAAAATAGCTATAAAGTTCGACCCCCCTCTCCAATTGTCAGACGAAATATTGTTCTGACAATTCTATGTCCATCTTACTGAATGCAGTTTTCTGATTGTTAACTTTGTAGCAGCTAAAAATTAAGCAATAACTGTCTAGCAGCTCAAAAATTCCTATTCTTGCTGACATTAAGGCAGAATTCAGCTGAATTTTCAAAATTACGATGGCTCATTTAAGCCAATTTTGCCGAGGCCTGTATTCTTGTAAACATATCGTATTTTGCGATATGTAAAAATACAGGCTTTTGATTGGGCAAATTTGTCTACATTCTGCCCTAAAAATCCATGGATTTACAAAATGTAGATTGCGTTCATACGATAGATTAATGAAGAAGAAAGCGTTAAACTAAGGTGTAGTGATATTTTGTTTAAAAAAAGTTCATTAATGAGGGAAACGTAAAATAAACTTTCTATTCGATTTTAGGGGCCCCTCTGAGGTAGGGGCCCGGGGCAATTGCCTTAGTCTGTCTTGGATTAATCTCATTAAGACTTGTTTAACCCAGTCCTTATTATTTCAGCGAATTATTACAGAATTTCATACAAATTTCGAGGATGGTGCAGGGTGAAGCAGAAGATTTTTTAAACTTTCTGAAGCTTTACTTAGCATGAAGTAGCCATGCAGAAGGCAGGTCTTTTTAAAAATTCCGAGGGCTTCAAAAATCATCAAAATTTACGATCAACATTTTAAGTTTATCCAAGCAAGCATTCGAAAATTTCCTCCATCTTAAGTTTTATGCATACAAAATCGTCCAAATTATTATTCAGACTGCAAGGGGGGTGTAAAGAGAAAATGACATTGATCGATGGGGAGCAATTTGTCTCGAATGTTCCATAACAAGATTTGCTCAAATTCGGTGGGAGTAAGAAAGTTTTCCCGCCGGAATAAGAAGTGCGAAGATAAAACACTCAGAAAAGAGAGAACGTCAAAATTAATCATTCAATTAGAATATATCTATAAATGAGAGGTGAAATCTAACGAGTTGGAATATCCATCAAGGGTCTAATCAGAATTTTCCACGAGAATTATTATTTTGATCTTCACTCCTCATCAATATGCACTAATCTTTCTTCTTGTTTGGAGAAAGGCATTCATTATGACATTCGATTGAGCCAACTTATTCATTTATATTAATTTTGAATATTAGCAAGTATATAAACAACCACAAGTCCAAAGAAAATGAGCTAAGAAAATGACTTTAAAAGAACCATACAATTTCAGAGGAAAATCGTGAACTTCTAAAGAATCATGTAATTTATATATCTATATAAAAATGGTTGGTACATTCTATTCTGATTCAAACAAAATCCACGAACTAAATATGATTTTTTTTCGAGGTTGTATTGGTTCAAACAAGAGTGAAAAATCACTATTTCAAACATTTATCTACACTGCTACTTCTCTAATTTTTTTTTTAAAAACCGTCCTCGAACAACTGACCCCATTTTCGTTTTTACGACTACTAATGTTCAATTCCGTAGCCTTGTCATTTTGAACAAATCCAGAAGACAAGGAAATCTTGGATCAGTGCCCTGAGAGGTATTGATTTGTTATGGAGGAGTTTGTGACTTGACCGATTTAACGTGCATCAGTCACCATTTACTACACGGAGAGTCTTCGGCCGGCAGGGATCGAGAGCACAACCTACTGGACATGGGCCCAGTGCCCTACCCACCAGATTATCCCTTCTCTACATTGTCTCCCCACCGACATTTTAAGTTGCGTTCTATCTACTTTCTTCTCCTTAGAAGGCTTTTGTTGGCAGCTCCCAATTTTTGTCCTTTTTTGCTAGTCTTTCATTTGAATAAAGAGATCAGAGAGAGAGAGAGAAATCAGGATTGCCATGGTGAGTGATGAAGCATTTCAGCTACCATTTGAGACAAATGAAATCAAATCACCTTCACACTTGGTTGCAGATTTTATGGTTGAGGCAATTTTAGTGTGTTTATTAGTGTTACCCATTTTCAGACGACACAGCAAGTCACTCATTTTCTGACCACAATGTGTAGATTTAATCTTTGCTCGAAATATTGGCCAGTTAAAAAATGATTCAGGCTAGGCGAATGTCGAGCTATGTATCGGAGGACTAAGTAAAGTCTTGATCTTTTTCTAACCACTCCTAGTAGAGTTTATCGCCAATCGAGATTTCGATCTCTCTCCAGTTGAAAATCCCTTCTGAGAATGCTCAAATTCCAACTGGAGCTTTGTGCTCCGATATACCCGTCTCTAGCTTCATGTTTCCATATTTTATTCAAAGTTTATGTCGCAAATTAGACGCCACAGCCTGGGAGTCGAATGGAGATTTCGATATTCCTCTAATGCGTAGAGTTAAATCCAGTGTGTGATTTAAAATCATTTTCATTCAAGACGTGCAAAATAAGAATATACCACAGAAGAATTCTAATTAATGATATTAAAGTTTTCCGATAGTTTTTCTTCAGTAGTACAAAATTTCTAAAAGTCTTTTGTTGGAAAGGTTTGTCTTGCTTTTAATATTCTTCTCATATACAAACCTACAGATTTTGTTGATTGCCGCCTGGAATGTGATTGTCAAATCTTCTGGCCCTCCCAAGGTATTTAAAATGTAATTGCTGGTTGACAGGGATTTTAAGTCACCCATTAAGGGGTTAGTGGGCTCGATCTCAGCCGGCCGAAGACTCCCTGTGGATATCGAACCCACTAACTCTTGGACATGGGTCCAGTGCTCTACCCACCAGGCTATCCCGGCCCTAGTGGTTTCATTGTAATAAAATAAAAAACTCTTAAGATTATTAGAAAATAATCTTAGGGTACTTTTTCAAATAATCTGGAGCAATGTAAAATAACGACGCTGATTTGCAAACAGCCAGATTATGAAATTATCTTACGACCTTATACACTAACATCATTGCAATATAATCACATCATTAGGCGATCGTCATGAAAAAAAAAACGATACACATCGTTTCCTTATGAAACCTTAATACTAAACCTGTTTTATTCAGCTTCTATTCACATAGCAGGGCAAGTCAGTAGAGAGATATTCTTAAATTTACGGTGTGAGACATTAAAAAATAGGGGGATGGAAAAGAATAAATTTTCATTAACATCAATTGAAATCGAGCCATATCAGCATCTCATGGGTATCTATATAGATTCTCTTTCTACCGAAATTTTGGACCCAAATTTTTACTCTCTGGAAAAGGAGAGAACTAAAATAAAAAGAGAACAATATCTTCTTTAGCACGTTCGATCTTAAAATTCCTTTCCTTTCCCAATTAACTAACTGGAAGTTCCCCATCCACGGTAGTGAAAAAGAATTTTTGTCTTCAATAAAATCGCCCGAGCATGTTTTCCTCTGTATTCCCCCCCCCAATGTGTACAAAATGTATGCGCAATCTATAAATCTATAGTAGGGTGTGGGGAAAGTTGCATATTTATGAAAGGGCTCAAAGAATCCATCTTATATTGGCGAAACACGTAGCCAGAGGTTTTAATAGGCGAGCTTCCATTCCTAAAATTTTGAGGGGGGCGCTGTAATGATAGTAATTATTCAGAGGTGAACGCGTGTCTGTATATGTGTGTGCGCCCCGGAGAGAAGGAGAGAGAATGAGAGAGAATATGAGGTAAAGCAGATGGGTCCCTTCGTGCATGACACTGTAGCCCCAACTGTAAATTAGCGTGTGCGGAAGGGGTTACGAGGGTGGTCGGCCGGGGCGGAGACGGAGCCGGGGTGGGGGGTGGGATCGATACTCTGAACAGCTGGAGGAGATAGTCTCTACTGAAAGAGAGGGGGCACCCTATGTTTTCCATCCCCCCCTTCCTTCATTGATGAGGCCGCTGGCTGAATACAGAAAGCCGCCCACTTTGGTGCTGTTGGAGAGAATTCTTGGGGAATATGAAAGGGAGGCATTCCCCTCACGTCGTTGCGGTGGCGGAGCCGCTAATGCGGCCGCAGCGCCCCATCTCTTAACAACCGGCCGTCGTCGATTCCCTACGGCGAACTAACCCCCCACAGAGGCCTACTTTTAAAAGCCCCGGCTTGTACAGCGAGGGGGAGGAGGAGGATGGACACTCTCCTCTCCACCCCGGCGTTCGGTAATAAGCACAGTGTCACACGCATATCTCTTCCAACACTTCTATTAGAGACCAGAGCGTGCCCCAGGTCCGAAATTGGGGGCTGCCTCTTCGGAAATGTGTCAGAGAAGATATTTTTCTTTGCTCTTCGGGAAAACATCTACTCTCCTGTCTCGTTGTCCGGAAAAATTAGAAGGAAATTAGCGATGGATGCTTCAGATTCATTTCCCTACTTTTCATAAAAATTCCTACTTTGTAATAAATATTTCAAATAGGAATGCTTATTAAGAAGCATTTTCAAATCGTTCTGGATAACATCGCAATTTCCATGTATCGTTCTGTCACAGAAATCATGTAACTTTACGGCAACCTTGCGTCGGAATTTTCTTTTGAGTGTCACTAAAAACCTTTGTACTGAAAACCTTTTTTCAATGAACCGAAAATAGTGCAAAACCTTTTCATCCTAAAAGAATTGAAAATAATTTTTAAAAGATTTTTAAAAAAGTATTGTCACTCGGGTCCATCATGACGTTTTAGTTGACGTCACACTAAGCGATAGGATGAAATTGCACTCTCCATCAAAATTTCATGACTAGGTGGATTTTAGCTGAGCATGCAAGACTTCGCAAAAAGAAACCTTATAATGACCTAGATTTAAGATTATTTTCACCTTGAGACTAGCTTTATTCCATAAATTTTTTTTTTCAGGTTTGAAAACCCTAAGACAACCTCGATTTAAGGTTTCGATATTGTTTTCCAAGATTTTGGATTAGGGTAATATGCATAGAATAGAGCAGATGGTCACGGATCTCGTTTTGAGGTTGGAAGGTTTACACGTAGACCGCATAACAAACCTTTTTAGGTTTACATGAAAAGGTTTTAACTGAGTGAAAATAAACCTTATTTTGCCATCTGCGCCCGAATCATATAAAGGCAACTTAATTATAAAATCTGACTCAATTTAAATTGTTTACCTCTTTTAATGGCGTTAATTATGCAACTGGATCTCCCCGGGGCCCCCCATCACTAACAGCCGAGAAGACACACGTTATCCCACATGGCCTTAAAGGATCGTCACAAACCCTGAGTCAACAAATGGGGTCATTTTCGAGACATCAATCGTCTGCACGAACAGTTCGACGACGTTTGCAGCAGGCATGGACAGTCTGCATGGCTACCCTTGACGCTGCAGGAGTGCCTCCGATGGTGTGATCAATGACGAACCTGGAAGCAGGAATGGCAGGACATCGTCTTTTCAGACGAATCCAGGTTTTGCATACAGCATCATGATGGCAGCCTCCGTGTTTGGCGACATCGTGGAGAAAGCCTATTAGCATCTTGCATTCGACATCGTCAAACTGGCCCATCACCTGGAGTAAGTAATGGTATTGGGATGCCATTGAATACACGTCTCGATGACCTCTTGTTCACATTGCAGACACTTTGAACAGCAGCCGTTACATTTCTGATGTGTTAGGGCCAGTTGCTCAGCCTAATCTTTGAGGCCTCCAAAACGCTACATTTCAGCGGGGCAATGCACGACCGCATGTTGCCCGCACTATCCTGACCGATTGAAAACGCCTGGTCAATGGTTGGCGAACGACTAGCACGCCACCTCTCGTCAGTCACTACGGTCGATGAATTGTGCCATAACGTTGAAGCTGTATGGAATGCTGTACCCGTCCATGCTATCCAATCTCTGCTCGACTCGATGCCCAGAAGAATAACTGCTGTTATTGATGGTAGGGGAGGCTGCTCTGAGTACTGATTCCTCGGAATTTATGCATTAAAATAAGTTTAATCCCTCTAATGTATGTTCTTCCAACTATAATGTATGTGCCTAATAGATAACAGTCTGTTATTTGCATTTTTTCCTGGTGTCGCAATTTCAATGGCCAGTGATGCAGCTTGGTGTTCACTTATTTTAGTCGAAGTCCCTGTATCCAGTTTGACACATTTTTATCACAGCCTTGGAGTGACATGGAAACTTTGGTATTCCTCTAATTCGCATGACGATCCATGATGTTACATCATCTTCATCTAAATCTGGCAGGAATGAGGGAAGGCTATATACCACGGAAGAATTCCAATGAATGATTATAGAGAAACTTGAAAGTTCCCCTCTCAACCTTAAATGGAAAGTTCCCCTGGGGTACCTTAAATGGTGTCTGATGCAAGCTAAATCTGTCAAGTCACAAAGTCCTTCATGTTCCCATAATAAATCAATACCTCTGGGGGTACTGAGCCAGGAGTATCCTTGTCTTCCGGATGGGTCCAAAGTGACAAGGCTACGGAGTTGAGCATGAGTAAGCCCCCGTCTGTTCAATGACGGATATAAAATGAAACCACTACGTAGACTAACTAGAGTACGTATGATCTATTACTAAATCAGCTCGATTTATTTCAAGCGGTTTAAAACCAGCCTTGTAGACTAATTGAAATTGACCTAGAAAAATTCAGATGAATAATTAATTTTTCATACTCTACCTAAATACAGACCCTGGGGCCATATTATGAGACGCACTTTAAGATTCTATGTAAAATCTTAATTATGAGGTGATACTCTATACAGCTTCATTGTTTTGACGCTGCTGAAATCGGTTTGTACTTATTTGCGTTCGTGTATCAATTAATTAGCATTGTAATACGTTACGTTAAAAAAATAATATGCATATTGGAAGTATATAAAAAATCTCCTCAATAAAAAACCCATTTCATGTGCGTTTAAATATAAAAGTATGACCTATAAACTCGTGAAAAACATGTCATCATTAAAACACTACAGTGCGTCGAATTATTTGGAGTAATTATTACATTATACTAATATGGTACTTGATATAATAAATATTCGATATTTATACAACATATCGTCTCATTTATCCAATCGTCGAATTCATATTATATATCGTCTCATTTGACCCACTGATACACGAACGTAAGCTAGTACAAACCGGTTTCAGCCGATAAACAATAAAGCTGTATAGAGTATCACCTGATCATTAAGATTTTACATAGAATCTTAAAGTGCGTCTCATAATTTGACCTGGGACTGTAGCTAATGTCATATAGACTGATTGTAATAAGTATCAGACTGAATAGAAAATAGGGGAGGCTTTTCTAATTTACCTAGCACTTTACAAAATGACTGTGACATTTTAATTCGGCCAAATTTTTCGATTAGCCTAGAACATATATTTAGATGGTTTAGACATATATTTAGGCAGTTAGGTAAGGTGAACATGTATAAGTATTGAAAAAAAAAATGGATGATTTTATCAGTTTTTTTTGCCCCAATTCTGAAAAACTAGACCCGGACTTATTAATAGGTTATAGGTGGCAAATGGAATAATCTTTGTAAATGTCTCTTGCATTTCGCTATTGTCCATGCTGATTGGAAAAGCAGTCAGGATTTTCCAATATGACTTATATTTTTTAGTATTACAGTACAGAACCTGTTATCCGGAAATCAGAAAACCGAAAAACCAAAAAACCGGAACGAAATTCGATGAATTTTCCCGCCATTTTTTAAAAAAAAAATTTTTTTTCCTCATAAGATTTTAGGATTTTTCTTTCTTTCTTGAAAGATTTTTACCTTACCATCATTTTGGAAATAATCATTAGTGTATTACTTCATCGTTTTTCCTTCTTTTTAAGATTATTTCCAAAAAAAAATTTTTTAGTTGGATTTAACAATAACAAAAACGGCTTTTTGTAGCGATTCAGAAAACCGGAAAAATCAGTTATCCGGAATAGCGATGGTCCCGATAGTTCCGGATAATCGGTTCCCTACTGTATTACAATAATCCTTAAGGATAATAAGGAAATACCGTTTGCAGTGAATAGACTTCGTAAAAAAGAACCCCCCCCCCCGACCGAAAAATGGCAACAGGACCTTGAGGAGTTCGAAAATATACTTCCTTTAGAAGTGCGTCACTTAAACTCTTCTCTGATTATCCCGAGTTAACTCGGGTATGCATATATTGCAAATATTTATTATCCCGAGTAAACTCGGACATAGCAGAATTCGTCCATACCGTTTTATTTCGTCACGTGTTTAATAGGCCGGAAGCAAAACAAAAAAATAATAATATTCCGTACAATTGTATATACTATCATGGATGAATCCACATGGAAAAAAAAAAGTGTCGAAAAATGACGGTCATTTGGGATAGTAAACGGATGGTCAATTAAGGTATCCGACTACCTTCGGGGCGAAATTTTTGAAAAATAAATATTTTCCACAACATTATTGCAATTTATATTGTATATTAATTAAAATAAACATATTTAATAGAGAAAATTTAAATATATAGGAAATTTTTTGTTTAAAGAGTATTTTTTAGATAATTTTAATGAAAATAACTTTTTAACGGAAAACACTCTACACAAAAAACTATTGTACATACAGCTATCAAACTTTTTGAGCCGTTTCGTATAACCATCTGAAGTGTTATGAACCTCAACTTAAATGATATCATGAAATTAAAAAAATTTATGGAGTGTTAAGCATATTTTTCCATTTTTTTCACATTTTCTTCACATTATCTACTGCAAAATATATCTCATAAAACAAAAAATAATACAGTTATCTGAATTCTGGAGGTCTGTTATATAACCACCAATACAAGAAACAATATCTGAAAGTTTGAAGACAAATTTATAATAATTAGTTGAGTTATCTTGTTTTCCGTAGACAAAAAACAGCAAAATTTTCATTTTGAGAAAAACACAATTAAAGTTTATAATTACATTTTTTCTAAAAACTATGAATGTTTGTCAGTAGGAAGTTATTATATTTTATAGGGGGCACATTTTCATAGTTTTATTTAACGTATTTAGCGATATTTAACGTAGCGATATTTTAACGTATTATTTAGTGATATTTTAAAGTATTTAGTGAATAACATCAAAAGTCTACTACTTATAAAGCATTTAACAAAGGAACAATTTTTTATTAAACAACCATCTTACTGTATTTTCACACTTTAATATATATGTCTAAATATAGTTTTTATTAATAATTAGAAGTAAAAAAGATTTTTTATAATATTTATAATAGCCCAAATCTAGAATTTCCTTCTAAATGCAATTTGTTATCATAGCAAACCGGACAACATAATGAAGCTAATATCATCATCAGGATCTCAATATCAATTATTCGATTGCCACACAGATTGTTTTTATCCAAAAGGATCAGTTCTTTATTGACATCCATAGAAATCGATAATTTTGAAGAGCTTGAAGTAATTTCATCTGCTTTACACAATTTTGAAGAAATGGTATAATCAACTTTACTCAAATCATCGCTTTTGTTGGCATGTTGATTACCGTAATTTTACCGTATATTTATGTTTCTTAGATCGAAAAGTACGTCCTTTACCCAACTCAATAAATTTATCAAAATAAATAACAAATTTTTTTGAAAGAAATCAACAAATTTCTTCAAAACGAATCAAAATCAAGATATAGAAAGTACGCTTCAAATGTAAACAAACTATCAGAAAATATGCTAACTTTTCATGTTACCCACAAACAGTAACTGTACACGATTGTACACAGTGCGCTGGTTCATTAAATACGAAATTTCAACAAACAATATTTTATTTTAACAATTGTAAATAACCAAAATCATTGCACTATTGCAATGAAAGCCACGACTGGCTCAAACAAGAGTTCAAGAGAAACTGAGCAGTTCACAATAATTGCTACAGATGGCGCTTCGCCTAAGACCGAACATGCCGGCCCCTTGAAATATTTAACATATTTCAACAATAACTAATATACATTGAAACTATGAGAATCACAATAAAATTATTAGAAATATTTGATTTCAATTAATAGAATAAAATTATGGACTGTAGAAGATTATTTGTTCCAATATTAAATGAATGTACAATTCCAAATTTAAAGGAAATTATTAAAATACAATGATACAATACAAATATAAACAAAAAATAATTCAATGAGGTTACAATTATTACCAAACTATTTATTGTCCTCAATAGGCAAAATACTCAATTTATGAATTGGTCTTTTAAATAAACCTTTAGGAGTTCGCACTAAAACAACCCTAACCTTTTTATCTTTGCCAGCTATAGTTTCTTCAACTCTACCAATTACCCAATGACATACCGGAAGATTATCTTCCCTAACTAGAACCATTGTACCAGGGGTAACATTATCCTTCGAAAATTGCCACTTAGTTCGCTCGTGTAAATTAGACAAGTAATCTTTTTGCCACCTTTTCCAAATATTTTGAGTCAATTTTGTAACTCTTTCCCATCTAGACAATCTGTTATCTGGAATTTGAGTGATTTCGGGTTCTATGGGGGCAGTTATTGGACGCCCTATTAAAAAATGACCTGGCGTCAGAGCGTTCATATCATTTGCATTTGTAGATAATGGGGTAATTGGTCTAGAGTTTAAAATTCCCTCTATCTGCGTAACAAGGGTCAAAAATTCCTCAAGGGTTAGTTTTGAAATACCAACTGTCTTTTTAAAGTGGGTTTTAAAGGATTTCACTGCTGCTTCCCAAATACCCCCGAAATGGGGGGCCCGTTGCGGTATAAATTTCCAAGTAACCTCTTCTGTTAACAGATAATCAATTAACTCTTGTTCCGGGGATTGAGCCAAACTATGTAACCGTTTTAACTCGTTCCGAGCTCCACAAAAATTACTCGCATTATCACTCATTAACATAGAACATTTCCCCCTTCTTGCAAAAAACCTTTTTAATGTGGCAATCAAAGCCTCAGTTGTTAAGTCCGAGACAATTTCCAAATGTACTGCCCGAGTGCAAAGGCACACAAAGACTGCTACATACATTTTTTGAAGACTTACTTTTCTTTGATTTTTTTGCTTGACAAGAAACGGTCCGCAGAAATCTAAGCCTGATTTATTAAAGGTGAATTCAGGATTTAATCGATAAGATGGAAGATTACCCATTAATTGATCAATAGCTACAGGTCTAAATTTAAAACAAGTAACACACTCGTGCACTATTTTTCTGGCAAGATTTCTTCCGTGAATTGGCCAAAACCTTTGGCGAACAGAATTAAGTAATGCCTGGGGACCAAGATGCAAATCTTTTAAATGGAAATACAACATAATTAAATATGTAAGCTTATGACCCGCAGGCAAAATAATGGGAAACTTAGCATCGAAACTTACCTGCGAGTGGGCCAAACGACCACCCACCCTCAATATACCATCTGCATCTAAAAAAGCGTTAAGTGATTTAATCTTACTCTTAGAAGAAATTGTACCTTTCTGAATATCTGCAATATCAGAAGAAAATTCATCCCTCTGTACTTCTCTAATCAAAAACAATTCGGATAATTTTAACTCATCCCTCGAAATCGGTCCCGTAGTTTTCTTTGCTGAGATTTTTGCATTTCTTACAAACCTGAAAGTAAAACTTAAGATTCTGATTAGTTTCATATAACTATTGCTTTTGATCAAAAAATCAATTATAAAAGTGTTTTTCTCAAAGACAGTAAAATTAAGGTCAGAATTTTTCTTGAGTTCAACCATATATTCATCGCTGGAAGAAGGAGAATGTTCGAATTGCTTATAGTCCTCAGTCTTTAGAAAGGAAGGGCCATTCCACCAAAGTTCAGAGTTTGAGATTTTGTCTGCAGTAACACCACGCGAAATGAGGTCAGCAGGGTTGCTTTCGGTGGGCACATGTCCCCATTTAAATAATCTAGTGATTTCTTGAATCTTGGACACTCTATTCGATACGAAAGTTTTCAACAAACATGGATCAGTTCGTATCCACGCCAAAGTTATGGTTGAATCCGACCACAAATAGACACTTTGTATATCCATTTGAAGAGCCTTTAACAGTTTCTGTAGAAGTTTGGACATTAGTTCAGCCGCCAATAATTCTAAACGAGGAATCGTCAACTTTTTTATCGGCGCTATGCGTGACTTGCTGCACAGTAAGTTAATAGTCACTTGATTCAATTCATTCTTACATCGTAAATAAATCGCTGCACCGTATGCATCTTGCGAAGCATCGCAGAAGCCATGGATTTCAAAGGAGGAAACAGTTCCATTCGTTACACAGCGGTCTATTTTAATGTCTTTCACACAGAGAAGTGAGGAAGCATACTTCTCCCACTCCTTAACTTTGCAGTCTGGCAGTGCCTGGTCCCAGTCCAGTTTTTGTAGCCAGAGTTTTTGCATAAAAATTTTGGCCTTCACTATCACCGGCCCCAAGAGGCCTAATGGATCAAACAGTCTTGAAATGCACGATAAAACAGTTCTTTTAGTACAGTTCGTCAGATTAGTGATATCTGAAATTGAAAATTCAAACAAGTCTGCAGTTGGATTCCATATCACACCGAGAGTCTTAACGTTGTTTTTAATATCGAAATGGTACTCCTGGTCTTCATACGGTAAGTTTTCTAACAAGGACTGTTCATTAGATGACCATTTGTGTAAATTCATGCCACCCCGATGAAGAAGGTTTATTAACTGATTTTTTAACTCTAAGACAGAAGAAATATCATTAGCCCCCGAGACTACATCGTCCATATAACAATCATTTTGGACGACACGAGCTGCAATGGGAAAATCCTTCCCTTCATCAATCGAAATTTGTCTTAAGACACGCGTTGCCAAAAATGGAGCAGAGGTAGTACCATAGGTAACAGTACAGAGCTTGTAAATTTTAGCTTCTTCATCTTTATTCAATTTCCACAATATTCTTTGTAAGTCTCGTTGATTTTCATCAATTAAGATAGTACGAAACATACCTCTAATATCAGCCGTAAAGGCTACAGGATGTTTCCTAAATCTACACATAATTGAAAATAAATCATCCTGAAGCACGCCCCCCTTCATTTGTATAGAGTTAAGTGATTCACCACTCGATGTTTGCGCACTAGCATCAAAAACGACACGCAATTTTGTGGTAGTTTTGTCAGGGCGATGTACGCCAAGATGGGGAATATAGTAACTAGTGTTTACATTAATATCGGTGTCAACTAGTTGCATGTGTCCTGAATTTTGATATTCAAGCATAAAGTCTTTATATAAGTTACAAAGTTCAGGATTAGAGTCTAACTTTCTATATATATTATTCAATCTCTTTAAAGCTAGTTTCTTTGAATCACCTAAACATTGGGGATCCTTTTTGAGTGGCATTTGAACCACATATCTACCACATTCGTTGCGATAATGAGTTTGTAAAAAATGATTTTCACAATATTCCTCCTCACCAGTAAGCATATCTGACGAAACACTTTCGATTTCCCAAAATTTCTGAAGAGAATCTTCAATATTTTCAGAGGTATGTGTTAAACCGCAAAAGGAATTTAAATTGTTCTCATGAACCTTACCCGTTGCTATCAAACCAAAAGCAGAATTTTGGAATAACAAATTAGGAGAAACTCTGGTTTTTCCTTCCTTTAAAATATCATAAAAGAGCTCAGCTCCTATAATCATGTTTATTTTACTCGGTATCTCAAATTTTGGATCAGCTAATAACGCACGATCAGGAATTAAATGCTCACTAATTTTAATGGAAGTCGATGGAATCAAGCCCGTAATTCTAGGAACTATTAACAATTCAACTTGCGAAGAAAAAGATAAATCCTTATTACAAATCAAAGAAGTCGCCTTCCACTTAACATTAATTTTATTCTCTCCCAATCCACTAACAGAAATGTTTATTTTTTCTCGCTTCAACCCCAAATCAAAACAAGTATCAGAATTTAAATAATTCGACTGACTGCCATTGTCCAATAATGCTCTTATTAAAACATATTTATTTTTAAGCGGACTCCAGATGTTAATTAAGGCAGTAGATAGAAGAACTAATTTATTACTATTTAGACTACGAGTTGAGAATGCGTGGGAGACGCTACTCTCTTTCGATTTCTCTGAGTCAGCAATTTCACCGGCTTCAGAAATATTACTCAATACATTTGGCGCCAGGGAGGGGGTTTGTTTTGGCATATCTGAACTTGATTTAATAGTTTCAAGTGGGCGAGAATTATCTCTATGAAGTAACTCGTGATGTTTACAGTTACAAATTTTACAACTAACTTTCGAAAAACAATTAGAAAGTTTATGGTTATTACCAAAACAATTAATGCAAAGCCTTAATTTTTTAACTTCTTCAAACCTTTTTAAAGGGGAAAGATCTAAAAATAATGGACAATTATGCAGTTCATGCGGTTTTTTACACAACAAACATTTCATACTAGATTTTAGAATAAAAGATTTACTTTTATTTACGGGAAGAAGTTTCGATTTATTTGGCTGCACACCTTGTAAATTCTCTAATAACTGAGCTCTTTTATGAAGAAAGTCCAAAAACTTATCCCATTCGGGTAAATCAGAAGTTGTTAGAGACATTTCGAATTCCTTACGTGTATTTTTATCTACTTTTTGTAGAATAATATTCATTAGCAATTGATAACATAAATCGTTACCTTCTAATTTCAAAAGTTTTAAACCTCTTAAATTACGGTTTAACACATCAATAAGATTTCTTATGTCTTTAAAGGAATCATACGATAACTTTTCTAAGTTTAATATATTAGAAATATAACTATTTACCACAATACGCTTATTCTCATATCTATCAATTAAAACTTTCATTAAAGATTCAAATGAATCTTCACTAGTTTCTATGTATTTAGCATCGCCCTTAAGCGATGATCTCAAATAAATCAACTTTTGTAAATCAGACAATGAAGAATTATTAGATATTAAACTATCGAATTGTTGTTTAAAGCTTGACCAATGCTCAACTTGTCCATTAAATGTAGGCAAATTAATATCTGGTAACTTCAAATTCATTTTAGTTACAATAGAATCATTGCCTCTCACTTCACTATGTTGAAACTTAAATATAAAGGTTTGCAAGCTTACCTTTATATGTTCTATAGACTCTTCTAAATTGTCCATTTCAGCTTCAAAATTGGGCAAATCTTTTTCATCGAGGGTGGCATAATGATCCAGTTTTAATTTCTCTAGTTTATCACAAGTATCCAAAACGTTTTCTAATTTGCATTGAAGCAATAATAGTCCAGCTGTTTCGGCTTTCTCACGAACAAATGTCTCTAATTTGGTTATTCGACCTTTCAAATAACCCTTTCTGCGACTAAGCACAGTCTTTTCTGATTTTTTGTCTTCTTCACTACTACTGCTCATTATGAAGAAAACGAAATGAAACTACGCATTCCACAACAAACAGAAAGTTCGAAAGTACGACCTCCGGGTCCACTAGGACCACTTTATTATGTACACGATTGTACACAGTGCGCTGGTTCATTAAATACGAAATTTCAACAAACAATATTTTATTTTAACAATTGTAAATAACCAAAATCATTGCACTATTGCAATGAAAGCCACGACTGGCTCAAACAAGAGTTCAAGAGAAACTGAGCAGTTCACAATAATTGCTACAGATGGCGCTTCGCCTAAGACCGAACAGTAACCACGAAACGTAAAATCTAATTAAAATATAATTCAGATTATTAGCCGAGAGTTTAAGAGCTTTTAAAAATTAAATATCTAAGAAAAATAAACACACAAATAGAAATGGAACCGAAACTATTACCTACTACCGGTTTCATTTTTGTAATTTCCGGTAAGTTAGACAGCTGTCATCTGTTACTAAAATAGCTATAACTAAAGTTCTGCTTGACGTGCATTCAAAAACAAAACCGTTTTGAAAACTAGAAAAATTGGACATTATTATTAAGCAATAAAATAAAAAGGTGATTTTTTTGGTGAAAATCCTCGTTTTTAAGGTAGTCACTTTTTTACACTTAAAAAAATAAAAATTTCAACTTAGAACTTGAGATTATTATGTTTTGTTTTAGTTCCTTGTATTTATTAATAAATTATTATTTTTTTGCATTTTTCTTTCGAAACTGATAAGGGAAGCGGTTAAGCTTTTGCTATCATCTCATCTTTTTCTGTTTTTTCTTGTATAAAACGTGGGAAACAGTTGTCTATATGATGTAGAATATTCTTGGAGTTTTAATCAGTTATCATAGAATAGATTCATAAACAAATTTCAATTATATTTTAGACATTTAAGGTTTTTTTTTTTAAAAAAAAAAAGAAGCTAAATAGGCATAAAGTTGAATAACATGAGATATGAAAATTTTAATAGTGAAATATTCTGCATATTTAATTTATAATTGTAGGGCAAAGAAGAATTAATGTACAATTATACTCAGGTTCCGTTACATAGGCTCACCTTACAAAATTCCATTGTCTTTCAAAAAACTAACAAGTTAAATTAAAACGAACTAATAGTGCCTTTATTTTGCTTTCAAGAAATAGGGTAAACCAACCAGTGAAGGAACATTTCATATATATTGATTAAAAATAAGAATTTTAAAGTTTTTCTTTAGATTGATTGGTAACAATAGCTTACTGCCAAACAATAGGAAGTCATCTAGCAATGTTTTGGATCACCTGGTCAAGTAGACTTCCCTGGCTTATAAATTCATAACGAGCATTAAAAAATAACCAAACTTTAGTGTTCCTTTACTGGGGGTTCATTCACTGGTACGAGTTGTTCCTTCACTTGGTCTTCTTACTACTTGTTATTTGAGCCTCCAAAACTTTAAAACAATTATATGTAAGCTCTCTAAAAATTTTTTTACATAATTTGCAATTAGTAAAAAAATATATTGACACTGTCATTTAACTAAAATTTCAGATTTTAAAATTAGTATGATTTTTTAAAAGGCAAGCGAAGCTTAAGTGTTCCTTCACTGGTTACTTTACCCTATATATTTTTTTGAAAAATAAATTAAAAACTCACTCTAAGATTCTTTGTAAAATTATAGTTATCAGGTGATACTCTATACAGCTTTAGTGTTTTTATTCGGATGAAACCGGTTTGCATTTGTTTACGCTCTTGTATCAATGAGTTAACAGTGTCATGCAATACTTTAAAAATAAATACTAATGGGAAGTATATAAAAAATCTCCTGAATAAAAACCCATGACATGCATGTTTAAATATAAAAGTATTGTGTATACACTCGTGCAAATCATGTCATTATTAAAACACTGCAGTGCGTCTCATCATTGGATCTCATTACTATAATATACTAATATAATAAATATTCTACATTTATATAATATATCGTCTCATTTAACCCATTGATATACGAACGTAAACAAGTGCAAACCGGTTTCATCCGAGTAAAAACAATAAAGCTGAATAGTATCATCTGATAATTAAGATTTGATATAGAAATCTCATAGTGTGTCTAATTTGTCTGGGGACTGTATAAAGGTTTGCCGCATTCTAAAAAAAGTGTGGCTCTGATAGTTTAATCTAGAGAGCTGTTTGAAAGTTGGTTCCATCATTTAATGCTAATTTCACTCTTTTCGTTTTTAGTCTTTAGAACTAAATAAGGGGCAATTTAAAAAAAAAATAAAAAATACGAAGTACGTTTCCCCAAAGATTTTATACAAACAATAATTTTTATTAGTTACTGAATATTTTTTAGTACTTAATTTGAATCCAAAGCATTTGAATCATGAGGTATATATTTTTTATACTCATATTAATCTACACATTTTTTCTATCGAAAAATCTAAAATTTCTACCGTTTTTATTCAATGGAAGCAGAATAAACTAAAAATTAATTATTTTTCAAATAAGAAAAGAAAAAAAAGAAAATTATTTGCCGACAATGAAGAAGCATTCAAGTGGGAAGATCAATAAGTAACCAATCATGGTTAACTTATGAGGAACTTGACTGGCGCATGCGTAGTGCGTGTAAAAGTTGCATATTTCTTTCATCGATAGCCGATTGCTAATCAATTATTTCTTCTTCTTACTATAAAGTCACCTGAAAATTCATTGCAATATATCAAAGTGATTTAAATAAAAACATTCTATTCAACGAATGAAGAATTTTAAGAAGTATCTTTCTGACAGAATTGTGGTTATACAGCTGCTGTTTTTTATTTTATTTTTTAGTGGATTCATTTCAGAAATGGATACAATTTCAATAATCTATAAATACGCATGCATAGATTTGGAATAATATATTTACCAGTTTTTTTTCAATCTATATGCTTTAATTATTCTCAAGCGATGATAACTTAAATGAAGATATCACTTTTATAAAAGGTATCGTTATATTTTCTCGAATTAAATTGTAATATCAATGATGATTATCTGAAAGGGTGATTTGATATTTCATGCCATTACAAAGAAAAGATAATTTAGATTTTCCTTCAAATTAAATGCCAGTTTTTAGGTTAGTGTCAAGTTCTACGTAAAGGAAAGCTTAGAATGATTGACATTTAGCTGAGAATAAAGAAATATTAAGAAAAAAAATTAAAAACATTCTGTTCCTTAAATATTATTTGATGCAAAACAGCTGTCTATTTACAAAGATTACTGGTTTTTTTTTCTTCGAAAAAAAGATGAATGATTGATTGTTTATTTTATTGCTTTTCATTTATTATAAGTAATGAAAAATAAATGAATACATGTGTGCAACACACAAAAAATGTTTTTTGCTTTGTATTTTTAAATTTACGAAAAATTCGGGAACTAAATTTTTTTTTTGATATTCAAACTTATTCTGTGCTGCCAATTTTAAGGAAGTTGCCCTTTTAAAAAAAGATTACGTTAAAAAAGTTTGCTTAAAAAAAGTTGTTAAGAACCATTTCTTAACTCTGGAACAATTGGCAAGATATTGTTATATCAGGAAAATGTCCTATATGTCTTATATTTTTTAAGCTGAAAATACTAAAAATCAAAAATTGTAAAACATATCAGAGAACAATTCTTTTTTAAAATCAATTTACAAAAAAAGTTATTCTTTTTAATAGAAAACATAGTCAATTATTTATTTTTGAATTTTCTAGTAGAAAATATTTTAGTTAGAAAGTTCCACGAGAGATTCCTTGATTGCAGACATAAGAAATTGAATTTTATTTATTAAGAAAAGTAAATTTGGGTAATAAGTAATGACATCATTCATTTTCCATGCGATATAACGCCCTTGCGATTTAATGATAGATAAAATATCGTAAATTATTTTAAGGTCTATAAACTAGCAAATAAGTTATCAGTTCTGAAATAACATCAGTTCTAGAAATTATCAGTTGACGTTGTCTTATCAACTGAATTCTTGTCATTCACAAAAATTTACTTTATAAAACACTATACCCTTTTGCTAAGTGAAAAATGTCCCATAAAATCCCTTTTCCTAAGATTTAGAAGCAAAGAAGTGGAAATTAAAAATGATACTGACTAACATGGCCAAGAAGGAACAGTTTTTTTCAGACGGAAATTTCGATGAGAATATTTTTATTTTGATAGAAGAAAAAGCATCGGAGGACGCAGTTAATTTTTTTAAAAACTAATGATTAATGAATGCCCTAAATGATTTAACAATAGAAACCAAGTTTTCGGAAGAGCAAAAATTTTTTTAGTTTAAAGACGCAGAAATAGTCTTGACAAAACAAGAAGAAAAAAAAAGGTCCCAGCAGGTTCGGCCACCCACAAAAGGGTATAAAAAACGAGATTGCAGAGAAAAAGATGTTAGAGATAGAATTGAAGCAATATACCAAACACAAAATCACGTGGCTCAAATCAATAAATATCTTTAGAATATAATTAAATAAAACTAAAAGTTAAATAAATGAAACAAAAATTTATATTTTATTTAACTCACCATAAATTAAACATTACTTCACTAAAACATCTATAACATTAAATAATTTTAAATTTTTTTCCCCAATGCCCATCTGGATAACGACCTAGGTCATACAGGCACCTGAAGGGCAGATTTGTTGGCCACTCCTTATGGGGCACCCTATTAGGTGAGCCAACGTTGCTCCCTCAGTAGGGACAGATAGTACAGAGAACATCCATGCCTTGCCCGGGATTCGAACCCAGAACCTTTCTGATGCAAGGGCAGTTCCCTAACACACACTAACACAGGCCGGTCGGCAATAATTTTAAGATACGTCAATCCATTTGAAACACATTAAAATATACATGTGAAATTATATTTAAAAAATATATTACCGTAGTGGATACATTCAGGACATACTTCCTGTGTGTATTTATTTTCAACGTATTATTCATTACAATGTTAGTTCATTTGATACACGAACATAATCAAGTGTAAAACGGTTTCAGTCGTGCAGGAAACAATAATGGTGGACAGTTCCTGATCATTAAGATTTTACTTAAAAGAGGGCGTCTCATCCTTGGACTGTCTTACTTCATTTCCTCTGTTGTTTATGAATCTCTTGTTTTGTTTACGGTTGATTTTGTAATCTGTCGTTAGGAATCAAAATAAAAGACATCTGACTGGTTTCCTATCAGCCAACCATTTTTGCAATGGAGTGGCAAAATATAATTTAGGATTTAATCTTTCATATGGATAGGCTGTAGCATTATTTCGAGAGGGATATTCTGACGAATTTCACGCGAGGCAGAGGAGAGAGTGTGCGTGATTTGATTAAGATCCTTTCGCTCTTTCTCCCCTTAATTGCCATTCTTTCTCTGTGAAAGAAACCAGGGACTGCCGCCGCCGCTTTACTGGGGAAGATGAAGAAGAGAAGGAAAGTTTCGTTCCATCCACCCCCCACACACACCAGAACACCCCTGTAATGGGTTTTCATCAATCACTGCCAGAGGAAGGACGCTGGACCAAGACTTCGCGATTACATGGGCTCCGAGGCCGCCCACACTGCTTAGGCCTTAGCCTTGAGGTTGATTTCGGCCTTGTTTCATTCCCTTTTTCTTTTTTATTCCAGAATTTTTCTTCCATCCCAAACGTTAAAAAATCTGATATTTTCTTCAAATGCCGATTTCTTCCCCCCCCCCATCTTTTCTGAATTGCAGGTTTATATTTAAAGGAATTTTATTTTTTTTTTCATTTCTACTTGAAGTTAAAAAGAGTAGTTTTCAAGAGTGTCGAAATTCAGGGCTCATTATAGATCGTTAGTTTTTTTTTTTTCTCTCGCTTTGGCGACAGAGCCCTAGATATATATCTATCCATTTTTTTTCTTCTTCCTCGCCACACTCTGTAGTTATCGCGAAATTACAAGCGGTGATCTATCATTAATATGACACACTATGAATGTCATAAAAATGGATTTTATTTTAAGAAACGTCGATTTTTCGCGTTATCTTCTTGTAAAACTACAAAAGAGAATCTCTGGGATGTCTAGTTTTATTTATATTGACTATTTCTACATCACATATGGAATTATTTAAAAGTCGTTGAACGCTATTTCACACAGAAATCGCGAGCCATGATCCATAAAAAATATATTCGTAATTTATGCGATACGAGCAGATTTTATGGGAAGAAAAGTCTTTTTATGGATTGCCCATGCATTTTGATAATCAAGGATTTAGTACGTTTGTTGTGTATCTACCACTACTAATTCCAATTCCCTACTAATACAATTCCAATTCACTCTTATATAAGACAACTCGATTCTATGGTGTGGGTTCATAGATGAAGGTTGACATTGTCTATAACGACTCACTATCCACACACGTTGATCATGAACACCGAAGATTAATATAATTTTTGTTATGTTTTATTTCATAATTGGCATTTTCCAGAGTCCTAATTGGCCACTTTGTGGAAGAGCCGATATCATGGACGGGATGACCTTTTGTTGGGATGCACGTTCAGGTCTCCGAAGTGAAGCGATACTAAAGAACTCTACATGGGACATTGACTTTTTCTATTCTTTTTTATTCCTGTTCTTTGTTAATACAGCCAACCCCCGCTATAGTAAACTTTCAAGGGACCGAAATGTTGGTTCACTATAACCGGGACTTCACTCTATCCGTCCGCAAACAATTTTAACTCATGGTTTCACACTCCCCTCCCCCTTTTATGACACATTATTGAAATAAATGACCCATGAAAGGAAATACAAAAATGCGTACTATCGAAAAATGTGTTCACTTTGATTTTTCGTCTTGCGTCTGTTTGTCTTGCGTACAAAAAAAATTTGAGTCATCTTTAGCTGATGAGCAATCCTCAACATCAGATATGGAAACACTTCCCGACTCTCCGATCATTTTTCCTGAATTTATGTTATTCCGTTTTTTAAACCTGTTTAATTAGACATTCGAGCGCATAAAAGTAGTCTCACCCAATCGCTTAGCAAATTCATCTGCTTTGACTTGAGGTATTTGACCAGATACTTGAAGATGAATGCTGAACCCATTCAATAATGAAGCAGACAAGAAAAAATGCTACATTCCATGCCATAGAGGGATATATGTATTTACTTTGAAGTAGAAATTTCAAATTTGTTACAAAAAAAAAGAAGAAAATAAATCAGTCTAAAGGCCTGGTTTCTTAGGACAAGCTCCTTATCTGGACGTCAGCGTTAAGTTGACGTTACCCTGACGCCAACAAAATATTGGTTTGTAAGCCCAAGGCCTGGTTTCTTAGGAGAAGCGTCTTAACTGGGAGTCAGCGTTAAGTTGATATAATTTTGACGCCATAAAAATTCCTTTTGTTAGCTCAGCCTGAGCAGTCGGTCCAACACAGACATTATCTTGCATTGCGCATGCGTTAATAACGTAAACAAATATTTATTTTGAATTTGTATTGATTTTGTGATTGTCGACCAATGCTTTAAAGAACAAATGATGACTTTGCTTAGCTAAATGAAGAAGAAGAGGAAAAAGAAGCTATGTTTAATGTTAAAATTAAAATCTTGGCTGATTCCAATCCTCTGTTGTTGGGTGTTGTCCGCCATTGCTTCTGCTGTTAGCGTCACGCTGTAATCCATCTGCAGTTGATTTGGACGGCAGTTGTCGTTCAAGCTGAGCGTTCGATGATGTACGCTGTCAAACTCATAAATTAACCAATCAGAGGTAAACGTTCGTTTCTAGCTGACGCCGACGTTTCCTATAAGAAACCAGGCCTTAAGACAGAAAAAACTTCCCCTCTTTTTGTGGTTCACTCTTTCCACAAAAAATGACATTATACGTGTGTAGCAAGTCACGGGAGCGAACATTTTGTTCACTATATCCGGGAGTTCACTATAGCGGGTTTTGACTGTATTATAAGAGTTTGTCATTTACCTTTGACATTTTGAATAAAAAAAAATATTTAATTTCAGCAATATTTCAATCATGAAGACATTATTGAATGTCATTAAAGAATTACGAATCATTAATTCTCTCTTAATGTGCATTTCTGAGTGAAACAAGAATGGATTTTACTTTAAGGCAGTGATTCTCAACCACTGTGCCGCGGCACTTTTATGTGCCACCAAATTCTTAATGTGCCGCCAAATACTAGAAATGATACAATAAAAATTATAATGCTTTTTTTTATTATGAGTAAAGTTTAAATTAAAGAAAAGTGCATGCATATATATATATATATATATATATATATATATATATATATATATATATATATATATATATATATATATATATATATATATATATATATATATATATATATATATATATATATATATATATATATATATAAAGAAAGTCGTGTTAGTTACTTCACTTATAACTCAAGAACGGCTGAACCGATTTAGCTGAAAATTGGCAGGGAGGTAGTTTAGAGCCAGGAGAAGGACATAGGATACTTTTTATCCCGTGCGATAAACCGTTCCAGCGATATCAGTGAAAGTCGAAATGGAATTTTCTGATTGGTTAAAAGCTAGCCATTGTTTTAAATTTTGCTATAAACGATTCAATTTTCAAATATCTTGAAGATAACAACAGTGATATTTTCTATCTTATAACTCTATTCATTTAGAAAAGTAAATTAAAGTAAATTGCATATACTTTAATTTTTAATTCGCGCTTTTCTTTATGTCAGGTGAGCACAAGCAAGTAAAATCAACGAGAATAGATTTCTTAATTGTTGGTCGTATCACGGATTCAGTACTGTGAAAACTGTTTAATAAATATAAAGACAAAAGCAAATGTCATTCAAATTGCACGTTTTCAGAAATATTTATATTTAGTACGTAATTTTAGGTTAGCAAAATTAAATATACTTTTCGAAGATTTCAGTGCTGTGACAGTTGTCATTTGAAAACTATTAGTTTGTTTGTTTATTTATGCAAAGTTTTCGAATTCATCCATTTTATTTCTTTCATTTATAAAATTGATTTTTGTTTTAAATCTTATAATTTTCATATTTCTTATTCATCTCATTTTTATTGCTCTTTTTATTATTTAAAATATGTATGTGATATTTCGATTTAGCAAATTTGCGACCACTGCCAACTTTTACATTTCTTTTTCGTTGTCAGAAAGAATATTTGCAAAAATATGCCGCCTAAGCAAATCGCTCTTAGTCGGTCGACATCTCAAGCGCGCAAAAAGAGAACTACCCGTGTTTCAGAAACATCGGAGCAACGGGAAAAAGACTTGAAACTAATCGAGAACAGAATGCTTTTGCCCGTTCCTTAGAAACGTCTGAGCAACAGGAAAGAAGACTGTCAACAAATCAACTACGAACTACACAAGCCCGTTCGTCGGAAACATCAGAGCAACGGGAAGCAAGAATGAAAACCGACCGAGAACGCATTTCGCTATTCAGACGCTGCCAATACTCTGATTTGAATTTCAGTGCATTTCACTATGATCCGACAACAAACTATAGTCTTCCCCCAAGTGTCATCATCGGAGAAATATATCAATTATGTATGTTTTGTAATGCTCTCAAATTTAAAAATGAAACAGCTGAAATTTGCTGTTCTAGAAGCATACAGAAACTACAAGATTTTACGTCGCCTGCCGAGACATTATCAACCTTCGTATCAGGTCAAACAAACCAATCGAAACATTTTTTGGCGCATATACGCCGGTACAATTCGTGTTTCTAAATGACTTTATTCGGTGCTACACGTATCCTGAACGAGAATTACATCCCAACATTCAAAGTGCAAGGCCAAATTTATCATCGTGCAAGGATCACTTCTTTCAATGCCTAACGCAGATCATAAATTTCTACAAATTTATTTCATGGATAACACAAATGATCAAGTCAATCAACGTTGTCAGGTAAACAATGGCACTAAACGAAAAATTGTTACCGTATTACAAAAATTTTTCGATCAACATAATCAGTTAATTAGGCTGTTCACAATTGCCCTAGACTAAATGTCATCCGATATTTACAAAGTTGTTATTAGAGCTGAAAAAACACCTGTAGGCCACCACAAAGAAAAATACAATGCGCCAACATTGGATGAAGTGGCTATTGTTATAGTTGGCGAAGAATTTACCTCCCGCGATACAGTTCTTCATCGCAGAAATCGTGACGTTCAAAGAGTTCTCAGAAACGTATCGATCATATGATGCATTGCAATATCCTATTTTATTTTGGTGAGGAGAGGAGGGATATTATTTTAACATAAAATTAAGAAGTCCGCAAACAGGCGAGAAAACCAATAAGAAAGCAAGTGCAATAAGTTTTTATGCATATAGATTAATGATTGCCAAAACGCTGATAATCATACTTTAAAATGTCGACAATTAGTTCATCAATACATTGTCGATATGTATGCGAAAATTGAAACTGAACGCCTACTGTATATTAAATTAAATCAAACCAAATTACGTTCAGAAGAATGCATTCATTTACGGGATGCAATAATTAATGATGGTAACGTTAATCCTAATGATGTGGGGAAAATGATTATATTGCCGACTACATTTGCAGGGAGAAAAACTTGGACTCCCTGCAAATGTAGTATTCATACATGTCTGAGTATTCATACATGTGCCTTGGACTCCAAGGCACATGTATGAATACTCACAGGATGCAATGACATATGTTCTCGCATATGGGCTCCTAGATTTATTTATTACATTTACGTGCAATTCTGCTTGGGTTGAAATTAGAGATATTTTGTTACCAGGACAATCATCATCGGATCGTCATGATATTACAGCACGTGTGTTCAAACAAAAATGATAATCTTTACTTGATTTCATTGTGAAGCGTCATGTTTTTAGAGAGACACGGTGTTGGGTGTACTCTATTGAATGGCAAAAACGAGGATTGCCTCAGGCACACATTCTAATTTGGCTTATTGAAAAAAAACCACCTTCTAAAACTGATCAGATATCAGCAGAAATTCTTGATGTCACCATAGATCCAGTCTTATTTCAGATCATTGTCCAAAATATGTTTCATGCTCCGTGTGCATCACCATACATGTCTGTTTGAAAATGCACTAATGATATCCTAGAGAATTAACTGCTTTTTTTCACCATTAAATAAAATTTGCATTTCAAATCATAATCGCAAATGTCATTTACACACTTATATACAAAATTCAAATTCAAATTGAAAGCGTTGCAACGCACGCAGGGTACAGCTAGTATATATATATATATATATATATATATATATATATATATATATATATATATATATATATATATATATATATATATATATATATATATATATATATATATATATATATATATATATATACTTTTTATAATTTTTCCACGCTTTAACCGAGTGAGCCTCTTTGTCGGCGGCGATTGTCCTGTTTCTGACAATCTTAAAATAAGATGGAAGTGTTTAAATTGTACATGACACACAATTTTAAAAAATTTTGTAAGAGTTAATCATTAAAGTAAGCTATGCAATTAATAAACAAATTAACAAAGGATAACTAAAAAAACAAATGTATAAAAAAACAAATTAGCAAAGGATAGCTAACAAAAATTAAGCTAACAATTAATAACTAGCAAAAAAACTAGCTGACAAGAAATCACAAAAAAATAACAGTTAATGTAAAAAAAACTAACAGTTAATAACTATACAAAACAAGCTAACAATTAAAAACTAGCAAAAAAATAAATAATTGTTACTAACTAATAAAAAATGGGTCGAAAGAAATAATTAATCCCTTACTAAATGTGCTTTTGTAGTACATATTATTTTATTTCACATTCAAAATTATTATCACACACAGTGTAAAAAAGGTAATTAAGTAACTTTTAATCTAATTTTTTTCATTGTGTGCCGACAAATTTCGCAATCGTTAAAAGTGCGCCGCAACAAAAAAAAGATTGAGAATCACTGCTTTAAGGAATATCATAGTTTAATAAGTTCGCTTTCACAGTAAATATTATAGAAAAAAATAAAAAACTGTTTTATTTAATTTAACTCCAAATCGTGCTCGAATTTTTGTATTCGCGCACAAAGAAAAGTGCTAATTTTTGTTAGCACTTTTTTTTTATATAGGTGAAGCTTCTCACAGGGTGCGCAGCCAAATCTTTTAACAAAAAATAAGCACCTTTTAAGTACTTTTTAAGCACTCAAAAAGTATTTACACGCATTCTATACATTAAAAAAAATACGAAGTAATTTTCAAAGACTTTACGTGATCATGATAAAATAAGTAGTGTCTGACAAGCAAAAAACTATTTTCTTGATTATATTAGCCGTTATAAAATGTTCAAGAGATTTTTAGGTTCGATATCAGAAGATTGAAAAGGAAGCCTGAAATTGAGAATATCTTGCAAAATGGTGCAGAGTTGCACATGAGATCTAAAATCGAAATGAAGCACCTTTAAGCACTTTTTAAAAACGCTACGCACCATGTTTTACGTACCGTTTCTGAGGACAAGTAGAAATGCGTTATTAAAATTAATATTAAAACATTTAAAAAAAAACTCACTTCACTTTATTCGGATGGAATTCAAATTTGGATGATACAAAAGAGAAAAACTGCTCCAGTACGCAACTCAAAAAAAAAAAAATATTTTCTTTTCTACTCTTGATTGTTGTTTATTTAAGCAGTAGTAGTATATTTAATTACATACGTATACAAAATTAAGAGTATTTTTAGATTTGGTTCGGTCATATTTTAATGAAAATCAAACTTCTATCACTATATAACAGATTTCGGACAAGCAACCCAGCTGAATCTTATGAATTCTTTCCGTTGTTCAAGAATTATGGCAGCGAAGATTTGAATCGAAATCACTTTGGATAACTGTGGCCGAATTTTTTCGAGCTATCTGCGGCAAAAAACTCTAGCACTAATACCTTTCTGCAAGATACTTTTATTATCATATATTTAAAAAAAAAAAGCGCTGTGTTTACAAAAAAAAATTTAGTATGTATTTTTTAATTGAACATGTAATAATTTTTTATTCTAATACTATTGGTGATATTCTTGCCTTCAGTTGGGAGGGGGGACGCATACATTATTTCCTTCTTCGCATTTTGTAAAAAATATCACAATAGAAAAAAATAATTAAAAATCATCCGTAGAAAAGTTATTGCCGAAAAAAAGATCGAGGACGAAATCATGCGAATCGGACTCCTCAAATGCGTGTTTCGTTTCATTCATATAGCAATAACTGCCAAACATTCGATAGAATTATTGCCTTTAAAAAGTAAATACTCAAATAATTTTTGATTCGAATTTTGCATAGTGTTTGAAATATATCGAGATACTTAAAATCCACGTGAAAATCAATAACTGCAGAAAATACAATCGAAACATGACATCGATTGACGATACTATCGGCGTAAATGGAGAGCATCAAAAAGTGATTATTTAAATGCATGATTCAAGTAGGCACTACGTATAATTTTCTGTAGAAAAGAAAAGTGAAATTTTTTGCTTTTCAGAAGAAAAATCTTTTTGCAAGAGTTCTGCAACGTTCTGTGATACTGTCGCCGTATAACTGCCACGGGGCTTTGAATAACTGTACATCCCTCCATGTCTTTGGAAGGGGTTCCATAACTGGAGTAGAATAAGTCAGGTTCTGATACCCTTGAAATGCACGGCAAAACGAGTACACACAGAGATTTTCTACTGGAATTCTCCGGATAAACTTTCTAGCTAGTTCCAAAGAGTGAGAACAATCGCAGGCCATTTGAATTTCTCTCGTGATTGTTCTTAGTCACCTTAAATACTGTTTGTTCTTATGTACTGGTTTCTAAGTAACGGGTACCTATAAAAGATTACCCTAACAACAATTTTACCTTGACCTACCGTTGGGTTCAAAATTGGCTAAATATGGCTCCTAGAATGGATAATATTATATATATATATATATATATATATATATATATATATATATATATATATATATATATATATATATATATATATATATATATATATATATATATATATATATATATATATATATATATATATATATATATATATATATATATATATATATATATTCTTCTATATATATATATATATTCTATATATATATTCTTATATTCTTCGATTTCTTTATTATTAAACTATATATATTCTATTTTTTCTTCATCTGTATATTATTTTTCTTTGTTTTATTCTTCATTTTGAACACATCTAATGAGTTCTGTTTACTTGCAGCTTAAGCGCATTAAATGAAATTTATTGTTTTTCTTAACTTTCTTCGTGTTTTCTTGTATTTATTTATTATATATATATATATATATATATATATATATATATATATATATATATATATATATATATATATATATATATATATATATATATATATGTATAATCATACAGTATATAAATTTTTTATTCTAATTTAGAATGTATAAAGTGATCTTTTTTCTTTTATTTTAATGAGATAGTATAAGTAGTCAGAAATGGTCAGTTAAACCAATATTACAAAATTAAAATTAAACATGATGCTGAAGTTACCAGTAGATTCAAAACAATCCAGTAATTTCAACAAGAAAAATAAATAAAAAAATAAATATTTTCCTGAAGCCATTAAGTGAGGGAGGAAGGAAAAAAAAAATCTACCTATGGAATCCTTTCCTCCCTTCCCAATAATGAAGATGCAGAGATTCGTGCCGGACTGATGACTTCCGTGACTGGATGACTGGGTCATCAGCAAAAGGAGGGTCGCGGTCATCTCTTCCACCCTTAATGATGATGATGACGGAGGGATGAGCGTAGCCCTTTTCCAGGAAAGTAGGGGGAGGACTATTACCTGGAAACGCTTTTGCCACCTGGGTTGGATGAAGGAGGATCGATGTCCGGATTTGAAGTCACATTTTCTCAGTTTTGCCGGATACCTCAGAAGGTTTGGATCGTCGGGCATTCGTAATTACTTTGCACCCGGGGTGATTTCCGGCATCTTCCATAGAGAGAGAGAAGGATTCCCGGATAAGGAAAGGTTTTCGATCTGATCTTTTTTCTTCTCCCATGCATATTGCTCACCTCTTTTATTCCTGAAAATTTATAAAATGATTTCGCGTATCGTTTGTCGCTGGTACTGAGTCTAAGTGAGAACATTACAGTTATAGCCGAATATTCTTATGGTGTGCTCCCTCTTATTTTCTTCTTTGAAAGTTTAAAAAAAATTTTGACTTAACATTTAAAGGACTTTTTGAGAAACGGGGAAATATTTTTTAAAGACTTTCTCTCGATTAAGCCGATAGAGAGTTCTCGGTTGAGTGGTTTGGTGCGCAATTCAAGTAAATTTTTAATGATATCTTTTGGCATTTAACGCTTTTTATGTATTTATTTAAAGTAAATAGGAAGCTCTGCTTTCGAGCCGTTTTTCACTCATCGTTGTCCTTTATTTCCCATTAAAAGTAATCTAAAAAAAAATAAATGAAAAAGCGCTTATAATTAAAATAAATTTCGAACTCATTGGAACTGCTTAAAAATAGTTGAAAGAGTTTATCAGTTAATAATTCTCGAAATAATAATCGAATTTTAAATTTTTTGATTCAATTGAGCCGATTTCACTGAATTTATTGAAAAGAAGAGTAGCAATAAATAAACAATTTAAGTGGTTGAATGATTTAAGTGACATTTATGTGTATTTGAGTAAATTAGCTCTGAAGTTTGCAACTTGTGCAGTAAGAAATGAAGGATCTGCTTCATTTCCTGTTCACAAGTTTCCAATGGACGAAATTTATTCATCTTTAGCACTCATTTAAGCTGTCTGCTTAACGGCACTCACATGCTTGTTTTAATTTCTGCTTCCCCCCCCCCTAAAAAAGGTATTTTTTCATTGTTACTCGGCTATAGTCAAGTGTCAAATACACTTTATCAAATACGCACTGAACGAACATCGGTGGCGTAACTAGATCACTTAAAAAATATAACTATAACGAAGGCGCAACTAGATCACCCATCCTTTTAAAATTTATTATCGTTTTCAAATTCCAGAAAACTAAATGATCTAGTTCATCGCTTCTTAACAAACACCCTTCCCAAATAAATTAATGTTGCATAGTTAAATAAGAATAATATAATAAGAATAATGAATCAATGAGGATAGTATAATTTCCCGATAAATTTCCAGTTCTATTCAAAACTGTCACGTATAACTTCCCTCTTCTCAGTTTTTCAATCATAAGTTAGAACGAATCTACCGAATACTATCATAATTTTTGACAAAATCGTGCATCAGTCAACTTATTAAAAATTATCACTCAACTTGAAAAGAATGACTGCTACAGTATATTCATCTAAATTGATGAGGGAGGAAGTAGAGCAGGATGGAGAGTTTATTACAAGTCTATGACGTGTCTCTGTTTTTGTCAGATAAGGAAGTGATAGACATATTTACGAAAAATAGTACTGGTATCTAGTGTGATGAGATGGTGCAGATGGTAGCGTTCCTTTTACCCTCGGTAGCAATTGTGAAGAAGGTGCTTGTTCCATTAGCTAGAACCAAACCCTAGATGGATTGATTTATTGTCTCATGTACTTTGGCCGATGAGGTGAATCATTTCTAAGGAGCTGAGGTGTCCCAGGTTTGAATCCCGGCAGTGGCTGGTTGATACGAATTCTGCTAAAAAGTGTTTTTCTCCTTTTAATTATTTTAAAAATTGTTGCTTTGCTGTATTGTCTGGACATATAAAAATTTGAAAAAAATTGAGAATTGTACATTTAAGTACAAAATCTCGACCATCGACCTCCCAACGAGATTGCTCAGATTCAAATCCTAGCGGTGGCTGTTTGATATGAATTCTAGACTTGGCTCGTACCGACCATAGTATTGACGTAACTCTTGAGATAGAATTCCCTTGCTATACAGGATTAACCATGGGAGGTTGTCGTAGTCTTCCACTCCATTAAAAACAAATGCAAGTCAGATCTATTAGAAAGTCCCCCTCGAAAGATATGTAGCTTGCTCTAATGTTTGATCCATAAGTTCTCTTGTCTTCTGGGTTAGGCTCAAAATTACAAGACTGCGTAGTTGGACATTGGCATTCGTAAACTCAGAATTGGGTCTGCTGTTCAACGCCAGTTTTAAAATAAAATAAATTGAATTAGAGGTACATTTCTTTGGAAGAAAAAATCTATTTAACGTTGAATCCTAATAATGGTACATTAAGCTATAATGCAGAACAATTTTGTTACCACTTTAATAAAATGTTAAATATTTTGAATTTGAATTATTGAATTTTAAAAGTAAAATTGTTGAATCAAATAAAACCTTAGTATCAAATTTCAGAAGCGATGAAGTAGTTCTGGTGGGTAGAGTCTTCGCCTACAATGGGTTTCAGAAGCGACGAAGTAGTTCCGGTGGGTAGAGTCTTCGCCTGTTATGGGTTTCAGAAGCGACCAAGTAGTTCCGGTGGGTAGAGTCTTCGCCTATTATGGGTTTCAGAAGCGACCAAGTATTTCCGATGGGTAAAGTCTTCGCCTGTTATGGGTTTCAGAAGCGACCAAGTAGTTCTGGTGGGTAGAGTCTTCGCCTGTTGTGGGTTTCAGAAGCGACCAAGTAGTTCTGGTGGGTAGAGTCTTCGCCTGTTGTGGGTTTCAGAAGCGACCAAGTAGTTCTGGTGGGTAGAGTCTTCGCCTGTTGTGGGTTTCAGAAGCGACCAAGTAGTTCTGGTGGGTAGAGTCTTCGCCTATTATGGGTTTCAGAAGCGACCAAGTAGTTCTGGGGGGTAGAGTATTCACCTGTTATGGGTTTCAGAAGCGACCAAGTATTTCCGATGGGTAAAGTCTTCGCCTATTATGGGTTTCAGAAGCGACCAAGTAGTTCCGGTGGGTAGAGTCTTCGCCCATTATGGCTTTCAGAAGCGACCAAGTATTTCCGATGGGTAAAGTTTTCGCCTGTTATGGGTTTCAGAAGCGACCAAGTATTTCCGATGGGTAGAGTCTTCGCCTGTTGCGGGTTTCAGAAGCGACAAAGTAGTTCTGGTAGGTAGAGTCTTCGCCTACTATGGCTTGAACCGAGGTTTAATTCGAGTATCGGGTCTCGAGTATCGGGTATTCGAGTATCTAGTACGAAGATCTCCTTTTCCGATCAGAATCGACTCTAATGTATCCGACGGTCTAAGAGCATGGTTGGACAATTGAGTAGCAGTGATTATAACCGCCACTTGCTATTCGATCTCAATTATGGCAATCTAGTAGCGGTATTGTCCGTTAATCTTAATTAAGTATAAATATCAGCTAGTCGTTAATAGTTTAATAGCGTAACTCTTGTACGAATTTTAAGATCTAAAAATTAAGTTTCAGGCGTACAGTGTAGAGGTTCAAGGTAGCATCATATTACGGTGGCAGCAAAAATGAACGAAATTATATTTCCAGTGGATACCAACTTATGTTCAACTTATGTGGATACCAAGGTGGCTCAACTTAGCATCCTATTAAGGTAGCAGGAAATTTGAACGATAACATGGTTCCCATGGATACCAAGTTGGGTTCAAGTTATATGGATACCAACGTGGTTCAACTTTCCTATTTAGGTGGCAGCAAATTTAAACAATATCATGGTTCCCATGGATACCGAGTTAGGTTCAACTTACGTGGATACCAACGTGGTTCAACTTTCTTATTTAGGTGGCATCAAATTTGAACGATAATATGGTTCCAGTGGTTACCACTCTCCAATATTTCCAACAGTTTGTGAAAACAGAATTTTTTTTAAAAATAGTTAGAAGATAGCTCAGAATGTTAAAAGTGCCATAAAACATGATGTTCTGGTTTTGTGATGCCTTACAGAAAAAATTTATAACAACAAGCAAGGAGAGCTAGTCCTTTAATTCTAAACTGATTCACTATGGAAGTGGTTTGTTGCCTTTCTTCTGCAGGTTTAGAAGGGTAGGGAATACCGGGTAGGGACATAAAGTGCCATGGATGTCAGGAATTTCTTATATGGATGTATTTCAAGTTTAAGGGTACTTGACTGGCAGTCCTTGTTACTTATTCCCCACATTGTTGACTTTTTATTGTTTACTCCTTTATCCTACTCAATTTATTATATCTTCTCTTTTATTTTAACCATACATGCCCTGTCATCAAAATGGGTAAAAAAATGAATGTTTGAAATGCTTTAGGACAAAAAAGTTGCCTATCATATTATAAATAAAAACAGCATAGAAAATTTAACATTCGGTTGATATATTTCGTTCGCACATTGTAAGTAAAAGTTTTAAAAATTCGAATAAATCACGCATTTTTAAAACATTTTTTTAGGTTGGCTAAATCTTCTGAAATAAAGAAGTTTTAGTTTGTTATGCTTCTTGGGTAGTTCAAATTACATAAGTAAGTTGAATTCTTGAAAATAATTTAATTTGTTACGTTCACGTAACGTTTTAAAAAAAAAGACATAAATTTACCATTTTTTTGAGATTTTCTTTTCGTTTATTATGTTAGATTAGAACAAGTCAAAACTCATCACGTGATGACAGTTGCACATCGACTTCCCTCCTACACTCCATCCTGTCGACATTCCAGTTTTTATGTGGATTTTACAACAATTATGTAAAAATATTTTCCATGGAGTAAGATTCTTTGGTTTACTGCATTCATTAGGTTCTTTTTTTATATCTACCACACATTTAAAGTCTAATTTTTAGGAGAAATGAGAGTTTGGTAGGTAGGTACGTCGCAGTAGGGCTGCGCAATAGGCTGTTGGCGGTGGTCTGGGAAACATTTCTGAGAATGATACGAAGACATGCCATCGCAATTTTTATCCTCTGCAGAGGGTATGGCACCCCCGCTTCGGTAGCCCGGTGACCTACGCGTGAAGTCGAGCACTTCACGGTACAACAGTTTAACGAGGACCCATACCGCGCATCCTCGGTCCCCAAACAGGCTCATCGAACTGGTCACCCATCAGCACATTGACCACAGCCAGCGATGTTTGACTTCGGTGTTCTGTTGATAACCGTGTCTTTACGATCAGTCCACTGCGGAACAAATGAGGATCAACTGATCTACTGTGCCTGACCAAATAATTAGACTCTAAGATTCTATGTGCATTATCAGGCGATACTCTATACAGCTTTAATGTTTTTACGCGGCTTCCACTTGTTAACGCTCGTGTATTAAGTGTTTAAAGTAGACGATATATAACATAAATGAGACGATTGGATACTATATATTATATAAATATGGAATATTTATTATATCAGGTATTATATTAGTAATAATGAGATCAAATTATTAAACGCACTATAGTGTTTTAATAATGACATGTTTTGCTCAAGTTTGTATGCCATACTTTTATATTTAAATATGAATGTCATGGAGGTTTATTCGGGAGCTTTTTTCGTATACTTCCCACTTGTATTTACTTTTAACATCTTGCATTACAATGTTAACCCATTGATACACGGACGCAAACAAGTACAAACCGGTTTCATCAGCGTAAAAAACAATACAGCTGTATAGAGTATACTGATAATTAAGATTTTGCATAAAATCTCATAGTGTGTCTAATAATTGGGCCATAGACTGTATATCTTAGACTGTATATCTTTATTCGAAGCTCCAATCACAAGTCTGACACACTTCTCCATAGACAGGGAGTATCTAGTAAACGTAGGTATTACTTTAAGAATTGATGAGTAATATCATTTTTATTTAAATCTTGCATCATTGGGGGAGGATATATACCAATCAAGAATTCCGATTAATAATTTCAGAGTCATTCGAAACTTGAAAGTTTATCTACGGTCGTAGCAAAATTTTATCTTTTGCTCAACAAATTCATGTCAACCAACAACATCTACAGTACATTCAAAAACCAATCTGGGTATAGAGCAGAAGACTTGGCTAATCGTGATTTTGGTTTCGTTTCCCCCCCATTTCTGACGGCCAGCAGTTGTTAACGAAATTCTTAGGTTTGTATCTATAAAGTATCTTTAAAGCAAGGCAAATTGTCCTAACGAAACAAAACTGTTAAAAATTCTTAACTACACCCCGAGGATAAACTTTTAACCTTCGAATTACTTTGCAATCCTTAATTGGTACATCTTTCCTCAAAGCTGCGCATTGTTACATTTTTGATTTATTAATTGAAGTGATTGTAATATTCTTGTGATGCTTTACTTTTGGGAGTGTTCGCTTACTTTGACTTCATGACTTTTTATAACAATCATATACAATTAATATTCTATTATTATTTGACTTTTGTATTTTGTTTGTTTCGAATAATACGTGTCGTATACCTATTTCTACCACAACCGGTCATTTGACCGGGAGAACAATTTATTGCTTTATAAGGTTATAGGATCAGAAATGACGATGCAATGCGTGTTCAACGTATTGCACTCGATGAGTTACACATTTCTGCAAAGACTGCTGCGTAGTGAGTTCAATCAGAATAACTGTGAATTCAAATTTTAAGAAAGCACCTAAATTTTAGATTCGCATTTTTATGTCAGAAGAAGTGATGACAAAAACTAAATGTTTTGATAAGAAGCTTATATTTTAGTTGGATAGTTTTACTTCATTTTTAACTAACTGTAGTTTTTACACTGAAAAATGTCGAAGCAATCAAGACAGCACAATTTCTTAGAAGAAATATTATTAATTATAAGAATAATTATAACAATTATAATTCTTATAAATCTTATATATTCCTATAAATATAAGAATAATTATATGAATTGTAGAAATTATAATGATTAGAAGTTACAATAAAATTGTCAATATACAATTTTGTTCCATTATAATAAAGTGTTTTTTAGTTTATTTAATTCCTAACATCCATATTTCATACATTCAATCAAGAAACATAAGGTTCAGTCATTTGGCCGGCTGTGGTAAAAATAGATATATATTACGCGTAGGTATGTTTAGTGTTAAAAAATGATACTAAAAAACTCTTAATATTTTTCTGTTAACCAATGTTTTGAATAACAACAAATGATTGAATAGAATCGTTGATCAATTTGAGCAATTTAGTTTATTTTTAAAACAATTTAGTCCAATAAAGGTTGAGCTGAACTTTTAAAGAGAATCACCGCAGAGTCGAACATCCATTTGTGAAGCCTTTTAATTAATAACCGAGACACCTCCGAGATCTTTTTCCATTGATGTCCGCAAGGATCATTAAGCCTTTTCCCACGCGAATTAACAGCATGAATGAAAACCTTCCTTTTTTTTTTATTCTCAGTTCTTTCTTTTTTTCATTATTATTATTTTCCTTCGCGACGTAAGGAAGAAGGAGTAAAGCAATAAAACAAAAGAAAACGGTGGAATAAGGAGAAGGAAAAAAAAGAAGAGAATATGGAAAAAAGTAAGGGGGAAAAAAAGAAAAAGAAAAAAAAAACAGATGGTCATTCTGCGAGGAAAATTTTTTATTTTTTTAAATAGATGCTACCGTTTTCCCGACTGAAAATGAAAGAATGGGAGGAAAAAAGAAAAAAAAAACTCAAATGAAGGCATAAAAAGAATGGAAAGAAATAAAAAAAAAAGAAGTGCAGAAGAGAAGGGCTGAAGCTATTGAAATGATGTTTAGTGAGAGAGCGATTAAATGTCCCCGCTGTGGGCTGCAGTCCTATGAGTCCTTCTCTGGGGAGAAATAGTGAGGATGGAGGGGGTCTAGAAAACCCCCCCTCCTCATCACACTGGTACAGAGGCAACGTCGCCATTCTGACGCCCCTTCTCCACATCCCCTCCTCCCCCTCAAGCAGAGGCGAATTAATTCCACCGGCATCCCCATCACCTTCTCCCCCTACTCTACTCTTCATCCTCTCTCTTGGGCATCATCTGATGCAAGGAAGGAATTCCGTTGGTTCCAGGACTGCCACAAAAATGATAGCCAAGGCAATTCTGAAGGCGCCAAATGGATCGCCAAGTACGTGGAATTTCATCTCAAACATACTTTCTGCGTTCTACAATAATATTCTCGTCCTATTGGCATATGTACTTAACTGTGGCAAATAATAACAGATATTTTTTATATTTTTTGAAAATTATTTTCTAGAAATTAAAATTAATTTTTTTAAATCATCTGTTTTATTATTTATTTGAATATTTAGTTAAATTAAAAATATAAGCAGATGGACTAGGATTTTTTAAAGAATGCTTTGGATTGGATATTCAATAAATAAATAATTATAGAAACTATAATTTGAGAAGGAAATTTAACTTTTTTTAAATATAATTTAAACAGACAATCAAACTATTTTAGAGAGTCTTTAATACACTATAGTTGCAAGTAATATAATATTAACTTTATAAAATGAAACTTTGAAATCGAATATGATCTTGGCTTTTTGTTATTACAATTATTGTTATTTTATATACAAATGTTCTAATGACATGCTCGATTAAATTCCTTTTTTTCTTCTTCCTTTTTTTTAAAAAAAAATTAGCAACAATTAATTAGAAAAATCGATTAGGTATACTCATCATTTCGAATCTAATTTTAGGAAACTGATACATTTTGGTCAAGGTTATGCCTTTAAAGCACGTTACCGGTTTGAAGAGTTTAGAAAGTGCATATAATTAGAAACAAATAAAAAAAAAGTCATTAAAAATCGTAGCCACGCTATATTTTTAAAAAATTATTTTAAAAATAGGATAGCTAAATTTTGAATATAAATATTCTTGACAAGGGCATTTATATAAATCTTGTCACTTGATTAAAAAGTTGTGTAAATGCATTAAAAGTTCACAAAGGGAACAAAGCACGGTCACGTGATATCTTTCTGAAAATAATAATAAAAAAGTAATCATACTGAATGTTTGGATTTAAAAAATGAATCAAAAGTTGGAACTCATGAGTTTTATGGAACTCAGAACAGTGAGAACGCATCTCCCCTTTGACACGCGTAACCCTTTTAATTATAAACTTATAACTTACTCTAGAACTTTAGTGTCAAAAAAGAACTGAGGAGAAAAGTAGAATAGCAATAACTTTCTCATTTATATTTATTTTGGCTTCTTCGATTTCTATGACTTCATAAGGCTTCTCTATTCTAACAATGAAACGGCATCAGTAAAACGTGAACGTTGTAATTCCTCTTTGGTGCAAAGCTAATAATTCGGAAATAAGAAATATTCATTTTTTAAGTCTTCTGGTTACTTATTTTTTCCCGGTTAAAATTGAAAAGAGATTCAGAGCAGAACTTTTGCAAGTGCTGAATTTGCTTTACTACATCCAATTGCAATTGTTTTCGTATGATTATTAATGTTTCACTAGAGCGAGATATTTCTGACAGATTCATACACAATGATGATTTGACCAATTTTAGATCAGGGGGCAGATTTTGGTTGTAATCATTACGCCTCGGCATCGCCATTACGAAATATACGCTTCCTGGCCATATTATGAGACGCACTCTAAGATTCTATGTAAAATCTTCATTATCAGGCGATACTCTATAGAGGTTTATTGTTTTTACTCCGAAGAAACCAGTTTAAGCTCCTGTATCAAGTAGTTAACATTGCAATAGTAATACGTTAAAAGTAAATACAAATGGGAAGTATATAAGAAATCTCCCGAATAAAAACCACTTACATATATGTTCAAATATAAAAACTGCATCTAAACTCGTTTCAAAACATGTCATTATTAAAACACTACAGTGCGTCTCATAATTTGATTTAATTATTATAATAGACTCATATAATACCTGATATAATAAATATTCTATATTTATATCATATATCGTCTCATTTATATTATATATCGTCTCATTTCACCAACTGATACAGAAGGGCGAACAAATGCCAACCGAGTAAAAACTGTATAGAGTATCACCTGATAATTATAATTTTGCATAGAATCTTAGAGTGCGAGTCTAATAATAATGCCAGGGAGTGTATATTAAATATCTTGTTACCACAGAAGCTATGACTACGTTTAAGCATCACTAGGGTCAATAATAGTATAATGACCTTCTTTTCAGCCCCACGAATGGAATTTCCTTTTATTACAAATAAAATTATTTTGTTTTACGAAATTTACAAATAATTTTATCTTACATGAAGAGAATGTTAGAATTTTACATTCATAAAATATGTGAACAAATATAATAATTTTTATAAAAAAACTCCATAGCGTCCTTTTCTCAACCGAGTCTTTCCTCACTTTCTACCTTCGTTTTTTAAACTGTCTGATTAAGAAGGATCCCACTTAAAAAAAAAAAAAAGAAATCCTGCAGTGGGAAGAGGAAAATATAGTGTCAATTGAACACGTGGTTTGGTATCTTTTTCACTCCCCCCCCCTAGTTGCGATGAATATCAAAACGGGAAAAATATCCCTCCGTTTGAGGAGGGGGAGGGGAGGATACTATGAACGGTACCTGACCTCTTCTTGACATCCCCACTCCCTGCTATTCATTAAGATCATTAGGAAAGAGATCACTTGTTTTCCTGTATTCCCCCCCCCCATACGCTGTCTTCTTTAACAAAATGGAGTCTTAGTGATGCTTAATTACTCTCTTAATATCAAAATGAAAAATTTCCATCTTCAAGCAATGAGTAAAAATACAATTAATAAATGCTGATATGAGCTGATGTATTCGATAAAAAAATTTCAAGTGAAAGTTTAGTGTGTTAAAGAAAATCAGACTTCGCGAAAACTTCAAGAAACTACTTACAAAATATAGTTTTGCATTTCATACCTTTCTATTGGCAGAGCCTAAGACAGGGGCATTTGCTCGGGCCCCCGCAGCAGAGGGGCCCCAAATCGAATAGAAATCTTATTTTAAGTTTTCTTCTTTAGTGAACTTCTTTTTAAACAAAATATCAGTACAGTGTAAAATCCGTCAGTTTTATGTCAGCTTCTTCATTCATCTATCGTATGAATACAGTCTATGCTTCCTAAATCCATGGCATTCTAGAACAGAATTCAGCTAAATTTTTGCCATTACGACGGACACATTTGGCCAATCAAAATCCTGTATTTTTTACATTTCGCACTTTGCGATATATTTATTAAAATACAGGCTTCTGATTGGCTTAATTGAGTCTTCGTCATTGCGAAAATTTAGCTAATTCCGCCCTAATGTCAGCAAGGATATAAATTTTTCTCATCTAGATGATATAGTTAACAATCCAGAAAACTGCATTCGGCATAATGGAACATAGAATTGAAAGAAAATCAATAAAATGGACAGAACGATATTTCGTTTGACCACTGGAGGGGGAGGGAGCAATTTTAAGTTAGAATTAATTTTCTTGTTATCTATAAGTGAGGTGAAAAATTTAACTATCTCCATAAAGTTTATTTCTTCATTACTGAAGTAGAGAAGTGGAGGGGGCCCCCAAAATAGTTTTTGCCCCGGGCCCCAATTAGTCTAAGTCAGGCCCTGTCTATTTTTATTTTATTTTAAAATCGTCGTTGAACAGCCGATCCAATTTTTTTGGGTTTACGACTACTCATGTTCAACTCCGTAGCCTTGTCATTTTGAACCCGATCCAGAAGACAAGGGAACTCCTGGATCGAGTACTGGGAGAAATTTGCCTTCGCGGAGGACTTTTTTAAGGGAACTAACACGCATTTGCGTGAAATGGAGGGGAAGACCACGAAAACCTCCCACGGTTAGCCTAACGGCTAGGGGACTCTAATCCATGATCCGTCTACCACTGAGGATATTTAGAGTCAGCACTGTGGTCGGTGCAAGCCGGATGCGGAATTCGTCATCGCCAGGATCGAACCCCTGTTCACCTCATTGGAAGGCGAACGCTCTATTCCCTGAGCCATCGCGGTTCGGGCCCTGTCTATTGGCAGTTATACTTACAAGCGAATAAACCACTGAGTGCTTCGACAATATCAGACTATTTGAAAAATTAACTAATATCTGAAGGTAACAGTTTTATTTTCAGCAAGTTTCCTAACTAATTTCAAATTCCCTTAATAGATGGCACTATAAAGCAAATTATAAAGTAAAAAACTGTAGCATAGAAAAACTATAAAGCAAAACTTTTTGCCGCATGTCAGATCGTTTCTTCTAAATGGAATGTATTAGTGTGTTTAACTTTGTCGTCAGATTACACCACTACCGTCAGCATTAGTTATTTAGAAATTATTTGTTTTATAATTTAAGTAGCGCTATCTGTCGACGGACTTCAAAATAATTATGCAGCAGACTTCCTATCTCCTTTCATTTCCTTAATTATATTACAGACGTTTTTGTTATCTTTATTACATTTTTGTATCTTTAATTATCGTTTTTTTTTAAAATTATCTTTTATTTATGAGCCCTGGATACATTTTTGTAGCAGAAACATTTGGTGTTTCCTTAACCTCTTCCCTGATTACCCCGAGTTAACTCGGGTATGTATCTATTGCAACTATTTATTATCCCGAGTAAACTCGGACATAGCAAGATTCGTCCTTACGTTTGGTTTTATCACGTTTTTATTCGGCTGGAAGCAAAGCAAAAAATAATAATAATGTGCTTTGATTGGAAGTTTGCCGCTACATTTGTTTAGGAGATTTGGTATATGTGGGACTGCAAACGGTTTTGTGCGATTGTATATACCATGGTTTATGAATTTACATAGAAAAAAAGAGTTAAAAAGAATGGCGAGCGAAAGTGAGGCAGATGATGAAGATGTGAACTTATACAAAGACTCATAGTTAACTATTTTCATCTGCCCGAGATCATGTGGGGAGAGTAAACTGATAGAAAATTAAATATTTTTTACGCATAAAAAAACTAAAACGTCAATTTAGAACGTGCGTATTATGTTTTGTTTTAGTTCCTTGTATTTATGAATGAAATAAAAAAAATAGGTTGATTTTTTGAATTTTTTTTTTTTACAAAAAAATTGGCAAGGGAGCGGTTAAACACTTTTGACCTTCAATTAAAAGTTATGTGAAAAAGATGTTTTTCTCATGCTTGCGCTAGGAAAGAAAAAGTTTCACTCTTAAAATTCGCGCATTAATTCTTAACCGTAAGCATAAATTTATTTAAAAATTCAATTTTACACTGTTATTTAAGAATTTGAATTTGTAGAAAGTCACTATGAAGCATTTAATGAAAATGTCGAAAGCAAGTTGACTGTTAACACTGAATTCTTAAAGAAAAAGCATACATGTTTATATAAATGTCTGTATATATTCGTTACAAAATATGTTTATCTATTTATATTTATTTGCAACTTATTTAGGAGGAAAATATAAAATTAAAGCTCTTTCTAAAACTTTAAAGTACTTTTTACAAAAATATGACAGCTAAATTGAAATGTTAAAAATATATGAATTTTCTTTAAAGAGAAATAAGTTCAATTTTATGTTTAAAGCGTTTATTCGAAAACTTTTGTTACAAATTTTAGTTACGCGTTTAGTTACAAAATCACCATTTTTAGCGTTCAGCTACATATACACGTTTAGTTACAAATACACCTTTTTTTGAAATAAAGAGAAAATTTGAGGTTATGAAGATTTGTTTTGTATTGCAGTCTTTTAATTAAAAAAAAAAATCAAAGCTAAAATCTAAAATTATTTCTAAATATATAAAAACAGTAAAGAGGTAATAATCCTTTTAAAAATTTACGTATATTCTGAAGTGATATACGTATATTCGTATATACGTACGAATTTTACAAACATTTACTACTACATTTTAGATGTCAAAAATCGGAGTCCACCGAATGTTTATTCAGAGAAAGCAAGCTTTCGTGTCTGATTTACCAATTTAAAATATCATCTGCACTAATCAATAAGCTTAGGCCGCGATGGCTCAGGAGCGTTCGCCTACCAATGCGGCGAACCGGGTTCGAATCCCAGTCGATGTGAATTCCGCATCCGGCTTGCACCAACCACTGTGCTGACGTGAAATATCCTCAGTGGTAGACAGATCATGGGTTAGAGTCCCCTTGCCGTCAGGCTAACCGTGGGGGGTACTCGTGGTCTTCCTCTCCATGTAACGCAAATGCGGTTTAGCTCCATTAAAAAGTCCTCCACGAAGACAAAATTTCTTCCAATACTCGATCCAGGAGTTCCCTTGTCTTGGGTTCAAAATGAGGAGTTCATTAGTAGTCGTAAACCCATTAAATTGGGTCGGCTGTTCAACGACGGTTATAAAATTATAAAATAAAATCAATAAGCTTATTTGAAGTCTACCGATCATTAGATCAAAAATCCGATCATTAGATCAAAAGTTATTCAGCGTGGTTCAAAAGTTTTTCATCACACTGTACATAAAAAGGAGTTTAATGTTTACTACTCTGTAAAAGTGTTTCACTGCCGGTAGAGTACACATGCAGAGAAATAGTGTTTCTCCTAGAGTGGACTGATGGAAATCTTTTTTCCAGAGGGTGAAGGTTAAAAAACTTGATCGAGATCTTTCTATAGTAAATTTTCGAAAGAGTGTGAGCGTAATTTCGTAATAAGTATATTTACCTGATAATCCCGAGCTATGCATACATTCCAAATAGTTATCATCCCGAGAAAACTCGCGCGTAGCAGAATTTGTCAGTTTGCTTTGTTTTGTCACGTTTTTACTCGGCTAGAAGAAAATAAAACATAATCTACTGTTGTTGGAAATTTTCCAAACTTTGTTAAGGGATTTTTGGTGAAGGATTGTGGGACTATACACTTTGTGCGATTGCATATACTATGGTTACTGAATTTACATAGAAAAAAAGAAAGAAAAATTCACTATTGTTTCACTTTGTGTTGTTCCTTCTTATAAGAACTATCATACAAAGACTCATATTTTTTCATTTGCCCGAGATAACTCGGGATAGTAAACCTGATAGTAAATTAAATGTTTCTTACACATGAAAAATTTCCACTTATAACTTGTGTATTATGTTTTGTTTCAGTTCCTTGTATTTATTAATGAAATAAAAGGAAATTGTTGATTTTTAAAATTTTTTTCTCAAAAAAATTGATAAGGGAAGAGGTTAATTAAGGAAACATATGTCATAATTGAAAAAAAAAATTACTGGAAAAATAAATGGATTCCACAGAAGGGAAGCGTTAAGAATTTGGCATCATCTAAAGTTGAACGGCAGGAACTAAAAAGTGAAAAAACTGATCAAGGAGAAAAAAAATAATAATGCTCTGGTTCACTTAAAGTTCAAAGGGAGAAAAACAAACCGTGGAAAGATTGATCAGGGAGAAAAAAATATTCAACAATTCAGTACAGTTCAATGGGAGAAAGAAAATGTGAAAAGTTGATCATGGAGAAAAAAAAATTCAAAATTTAAGCATCACTTAAATTTTAAAGGAGAGAAAACTAAATGTGAAGAAAAAAAATTGATCATGAGGAGTGACACATTTTAAAAATTCAGCCCCATTTAAATTTCAATGGGAAAAAGAGAACTGGGAGAAATTAATTATGGAGAAAAAAATATTCAAAAGCTCATTTAATGCTCAATGAGATAAAAGCAAATGTGATAATTGATCATGGAGAAAAAAAAATTCAAAATTTAAGCATCACTTAAATTTTAAAGGAGAGAAAACAAAATGTGAAAAAAAAATTTATCATGGAGAGTGACACATTTTAAAAATTCAGCCCCATTTAAATTTCAATGGGAAAAAGAGAACTGTGAGAAATTAATTATGGCGAAAAAAATATTCAAAAGCTCATTTAATGTTCAATGAGATAAAAACAAATGTGAATAATTGATCATGGAGAAAAAAGAAACTCAAAATTTCAGACACCAAATTTATGCTTTTCAATACCAAATTTATACATTTATAGTTAACTGATCCCACGCGTCTTTTTTTTCTTCCAATTCCTACGTTTAATTCATACTCTCCCTCTATATATTTATATATCTTGTTCAAATGTTCTATCGTTTATAAAATACTTTTCATGAATTCATTCAAATTCAAATACATTTTTTTAAACCAAAATGTCTTTTTCGAGGCCATCTATTCATCTCAAATTTCGGCCTCCCTCTTTTTCGTGTGCCAACTGGTCTGGCATTGAAAACTCTTTTTGTGGCACGGTCTTCGTCCATTCTGATAACATGGGCCCAGCCCCATTTTATTATTTGTCGTTTAATAAAATTAAATGTCAGGTTCATTATATGAGTGATAAAGCTCTAGATACTAAATCTTCTAAGTCACACACCATTTTTTTTGAATTCCTCCAAAGATCTTTCTCTCAATGGTACCCAACATAGCCTCATCCGTACAAGATAGGGTCCAGGTTTCACAAGCATCTGCTAAAATTGATCTTAAAAAGAGATTTATAGACTAATACTTTTGTTTTTCCACAAATTACATTAGATTTGATGTATTTTCGAATTCCATTAAAACATTTATTGGCTATAGTTATTCTTCTTTGTATTTCCATTGTAATATTGATCCTCTTGTTTATTACAGAATCAGAGTAAACGAAATTGTCAGCAACCTCAAATTTATATTCTTCCATTTCTCAGTGGGTGTTATTGAAGCTTGTTTTAGTAAATCTATTACGTTCAACTTTTTACCAGGCCTTTTCACGGTAATCTGTGAGTAATAAGAAGCGGTCTTTAAAAAAAAGTGTCTTTTTTAAACGTTTTTTTCCCGTTTAATTCGTAGGCGTAATTTTCGATAAATAGGTACATTTTCTATCAAGGAACAAAAATTTAAGAAGAAGTAAAGTTTTCAGGATATCATCCTAATCTTGTATAAAATGCTTTATTTTAAGCTGTCTAGAAGTATAAATGAATCATCGATTTTTAATGGATGAAAATATATTTCTTTTTATCTATTTTCATTATTATCAAGAAATCGATCTACACTATTTTTGCCGCCTGTCATTCTGAATTCGATATTATCTTGAATCTATTTATTCTAATTAGAAGTTAAGGAATTAATACATTTCCTTTCTAGGAAGATTTGCTGTTGTCATTTAACTATGAATTGTTTAAAAAAATGCTATTATTTTTCGGAAAGGATAGATTGCAGCGAATGGGTGAGAAGAATTCCAGTCTGTCTACAAAACTAATTAGAAATGACAGAAAAGGAACTTTTTATATTCTTTCTTCAAAAAATAAAGGTTTGAATATTTTTTCATGCCTAAATTGGAATTGGCAAAGCAAAATAATTGTTGATAGTTGTCATTTTTTTTGGGTGCCAGATATGATTTTGAGAAGAACCAACTTTAACATAAACCGTCATTTTGTTCCACATTCAAAGTTTACTAGATTAGTTATTTTAATTTTATTTTTTTTTTCATTCTGGAAACAAATGATTTGTATTTCAGTATTGATGCTAAATCGATATCTCTTTTGGATATATCTTTATAATGACAAGACACACATTCCATCATGGGAGCGAATAATTATCTTCATATTTAAATTCCAAGGGCAAGGCTATTAATCGGAAGAAGAAAAAAAAGTGCAAAACGGGGGGCAGCAGAGGGGATGAAACAGTTTACAGTCATCCCCCTCCAACCAACACCATCGCTTAGTTCGGCGGATGCACTTAACTTTGCGACTATAAAAGAGCTATAAATCTACACGCTGAAAAACTAATGTAACGAAAGGATGCTGAAACAACCCTCCTAATAAAAAAAAAAGTGCTTCCGGGTAGACGATTGCTCGCCAATAGTGGCGACCCTGGGGGCGTTATTTTCCTTCAATCCCTAAGAGCTGCTCTCATATCGGCCGATAGCTAGACAGACAGACCGTCACGCCAGTCAACCGGCTCCGGAAGAACTCGCGCTAAATTAGCCCAAATCCCGTTTCTGCTTCACCTGCTGCCCATCCCCCCCCACAATTTCTCTTCCTTCCCCCCTTCTTTTGCGGGGGATCGATCGAAGAGGGGGAAAGGGGGGGGGAATCCCTCTTACACCTGCTGCATCAATATTGCCAAGGCGGACCCCTTCGCTGACCTCCTTTTCACATTTGATGGAATTTTTTTATTTTATTTTTTATTTCGGTCGTTTTAATATATTTTTTTTTTTATATTTGGTTTTGGTTTCGCTGTTTTATAGTTCGGTACATTTATTTTTGTTATTTTATTTTCTACAGTTGACGCATGAGAGTTATTTGTAGTGTCTCGTCGCGCGTGGGAATAGAATAACTTTTAAGAAGGAATATTTTTAAGTTCTTCGAAGTTAATTTTGACAATTAAAATGACGCTATTTATTTTTCGAAAATAAGGTTAATTCTGGGGTTCGCTTTAAATAGAACTTTAATGGAGTTTCTTAATTGTTACAAACGCGTTAGAATTTAATAACTTTTGCTTTTAGGTTCATATTTCATTCATAGATGATTTAACATTAGTAACGAATTTAATAATGAGATTTCTACAAGTTTGGCACTGCGATATCCTAATCGGGAATAATTATTTTTGCATAGTGTCAAAACAATTTTTCTGATTACGAAAACAATTTTTAATTCAAGACTGTTGCTGCTAATAAATTTATAGAGAAATTAATTTTCCTGCAAAACGTCTCCCTTTTTAAAGAATTTAGTTTAATGAAGAAAGAAAAAAGCATTTTTTTTCTTCATTCAGTTCCTTTATTAGATAAAATATTCCAACTGTATTTCACAAATGGTAAACTGACGATGTAGAATAGTTTTTTTTTCCACAAAAATTGTCATAATATATATTTTTATTCATAACCAAATCTTAAAATTGAAAATTTATGAAAAATTTATAATAAAAAAAAAGAAAAATATTGAGGTAATTTTCAAAATCGTGAGATAATTCTTTTTTCTTTTTTTTTTATGTAACATTATTTTTAAAAGAATATGACGATAAATGTTCTTGAAGAACAAAATTGCTCTTTAACAATAATTTATAAATTAAACAGCATTCGAAAATTAATTGTCATATTTCGTATAAAATTTTTTTTATGAATTGTGTCTACTAAGATCGAATCTATGCATTTTCATTTCATTCAATCAATTTGCACTAAGTTTTCCCATTTTCTAATGCTGGATGATGGATAAAATCTTTCTAATAAAATAATAATTACCACAAAAATATTTGATTAAGAGAAATATCTTGAGGAATGTAATAAATAGTTTGTAACTACGAAATCTTATCAAAGCGTTTTCAAAAAGTAGTTACTATTTATGTTTCAAATAAGTCGTTTTAAATATTTTAATTTCATTTGCAAACTAATATGTGTCATAAAGACATTTGTTTAAACTTTAAAATTACTTTTTGCTTGTGTTTCCTGTGAGCTTCTTTTTCCTTAGAGAATATCAAAGAAAACTAATAAAAAATTATTAAATTGAAAACAGTTCCAAGTAAAATGTTAGAATGCAGTAAACTTTTGTATGAGAAAAAAAAATTAAAACTCAGTTGTTAAAGTTAACTTTTGACTGATCATTATAAGGCGGTTTTTAAGCAGAAAACATATTTTTTTTTTTGTAAACTCAGCTATTATTATATTTTTTAAAGCTCTAAACTTTAAGAAAATGTCACTTGGAACATTTTACTATTAATCCATACTCTTATAAACTTTTATTTAACGCCAAATAAAATAATATCTAATTAATATCTGGATTGTCTAATTAATTTAATTAGCAAAGATTGTTATTCATTTTGGAAATTAACTAAATTTAAAATATCATTTGATTTTGTTAAACTAAACATAACTTTTTAAAAACTAAATTATACCAAATAAATACAAAAATGATTAGTTATCGTTTTTCAGTTTAAAGAAGGTAAGTTGTCAGAGGATTGCTAATACTGTAAAACCGTTTCACTGCCGATAATGTGATTTCGTAGGGAAGCTATAAACATTCCATTTTGTTGGAATATGTCACTTTTATATCATGCACATAAAATGAATAAAAATGAAAATTTTGACGCAAAGTTTAGTTAAGTACATCTTTATAATCTTAAGAGTGTTAAATAACATGCATTCTTTGCATTTTTTTGATCTGTTGTAGTACTATTTATAAAAAGCTTAAAATTGATTCACAAATCTAAGATGATGTATAGCTTTTTAAATTTAAAAATATTTTGATTAAATGATGTTTGTAGTTTTAAATAAAACTTGTACTATGATTCAATATTAACAAACTTTTCTTTAATAAAATGCCAAAACCTTAAGTTCCAAAAATTGGAAGTTCTAATACTGTAAAACCATTTTGCGGAGATATTCAAAACGGGCAATGAAAATATTAACAAAAAAGAACTCATTTCTAACTATTTAGTATTTTTTTAGAATTTTTTTAAATAGCAATTTTAATACTAATATTTTATAATTTTAAATAGATTAAAATAGGAATTGTTTCAGTAAAATTCACATTTCTTTACTTTTTCTTGTGGTATTTTACTAATTATTAAATACATAATTTTATCACAACTTTATTTTGAGAATTTTCGAAAATTTAAACATTTATAAACACGTTATAAAATGTATGCTTTTAATCATGTATAGAGCTGATAATAATGATTTAATATGAACGAATTTATTTTATCTATCATTTAATCTGTCTTTTAAACTTAAATTTCAAAAAGTGAAATAAAAATGTACATTTACTTACAATTGGATATTTTTTGAACCTAAACTATTTAAAAGATTTTAAAGTAATGTTTCTCTTTTAAATTTTGATACAACAAAAAGTTTAATAATTTTTGCTTTATTTTTATATAAATTATAAAATTTAAAATTTTTTCTCGAATTTTTAGTACTGACATTTAAATAATACTTAAATATTTTTTTAAATTTCAATTTAGAGTGTTTCTTCTTTTTAGTATTTTTTTAAATAATATATTTATAAATTTAAAAACAAAATTTCTAGTTTACTGAAAGCACATTAAGTAAAATACATGTATTCTAAATTTCAGGTAATGATTTAGTTTTGTTTTCGACTCAAACGTGTTTGAAGTTTAAAAAAAGTAATAAAAGAAATAGTCACAGAAAATAAATTTTTTTTTCCCGTCCTAATTGCAGCTAAATACAAGGAAAAATAAGACAAACCAAAAAGAAATATATATATATTTTTTTCCTTAAGGAATCAAACAAATCTCTAGACAATATAAATAATTTTCGCATTAAAAAAATTTTTGCATTTGATTAAAATAATTTTTGCATTAAAATTTTATTAAGAAAAGAAATTCATTTAGTTTATTATATAAAATTAATTTGAGATTTAGTTTATTATATAAATTAATTTGAGATTTAACGTAATTTTTTGGTGGAAAGTACCATCCTCTATTTTGGACTACAAAAAAGTAAAGAATTTGATGACTTTGTATTTTTTGTTATTTATAAAGCAAATATTACAAATATTTCAAATTGCAAAAGGAATTAATTGCATATTATGATTTTTTATTTATTAATGAAAGAATTTACAAAATTATTTTCCATTAAAATATGGAAAACATGGAGATACAAATAATAGGCATCGCAAGATGTCGTGTTTTTTTCTTTGGATCTAGCTTTGTCGATCATAAATGACAGTGTCTGCTTGTATTCCCTAAAAATAGGGCGATTCCAACATTTACAAATGACGTATTTTTAGATTTAAAAAGCATATAACTCAGCTAAAAACATTCGAGTATTTTTAATAATTTTAGTGAGAATAAATCTTGACACTATTTACACTTGCTTTAACTTCGAAAAAAAAAAAGAAATATAAGAAATCGAATTTTTAAAAAATTAAGAACTAGTCGTCACGGACGTAACATAGTGTGTTATGTGATCATGCGCAAGTGACTTATTCTCACAAAAATGATTAGAACTGCTCGAATGTCGATCTCATCACTGACATTCATAAATGGCGGAATCGGGCAAAGGGACTCTAAGCCATGATCACTGAAGATATTTCACGTCAGCACTGTGGTCGGTGCAAGCCGGATGTGGAATCAACCCTCCATCGCAGGGATTCGAAACCGGTTCACCTCATTGGAAGGCTCTCTTCCCTGAGCCATCACTCATTGAATGGTGGTAAAACTGTTCCCGAAACATATTTTGAAACTGGCGACATTGCCGGTAAATATTCGAACCACTGCTTTAGAAAGGGTAAAAAGGGAAACTATATTTAATTTTACATCCATACTATAAATTCAGTCAATTATTGAAGCATTAAAAGAATTAAACAACACCCTCCATCTATCATTTTGCATTTCCAAATTGAGGAATCGTAAAAATAAAAAGAATCCATACGTTGACAATCCTCTTGGAAATACTTTTTTTTCTTCTTCTCACTAACCTACTACAGTGTGTGAGGGATAAAAAAAAACCCTTCTTTTTTTTTTCCAGATGTATGTCCAATCAGAAAGATAGATGATGTTGGATAAAGGAACCAGTGCAGCAAAAATCTGGTGGAAAGGAGAGATGCTCTCTCCTCAGAGGGATGAAGTCACATTCAAGGGGGGTTCTACTTTTTTTTTCTCCAGATCTTTCTCTCAATCATTAGTATAAGGCTCATTCGGTATCGTAAAACATCGAGGGTTTCTTATTCTTTCGTTCTTTTCCACAAATCTGAAGACTGAGAGTTGACAACCCTTCCATGTATGCAGATAGAGTCGACAGGGATTGGATGGCGCCGCTATAGACCGAATGCGGAATGATCATTTTTTTTCGAAAGCATCGAGGTTATTTAGAACAGAGTGTCTATTCATAGTTAAAATGTAAAGGATTACAAGTAATGGATTCAATCGAGGTCAAACAAGTAATAGTGAACTTAAACGTGTTTATAACCATCATAATTTGCGAGTACATAATCTGATCAAATGATCAGGGACTACTGCAGAGATAAAGATTCTTAAAACTGCTCACATCATGAAAATGACTCCACCCTGTTTCAGGAATAAAGAATGGTTATGAATATTAGCTTTCTTCCGAAAGATATTATTTTAGTCACCACGCAATATTCAATTGTTTTCTCGAGTATTTAAATGAAATAGAACTCTCAGTGAATGAATTAACAGACAATTTTTAAGTACTTCTGGAATGGATGCAGAAGCGGATTCGAAGGAATCGTCATAACAAGTAGGTGAAAAAGAAGAAAAACAATTCTATTTCCCACATTCAACAAATAAGTTTTAAAGCTAATATTTCAACTTCTTCAAAACCTTTTTATGCTCAGCCATTTAACACTAAACAAATCTGTCAAATGACAGTTCAAGAATTTTTGCATCTAAAATGCGCTTATCATCTTATCGTTTTTGCACATTTCACTTCATGACTTTTTCTAATAATTATATACAGTTAATATTCTATTATTGCTTTTTTATGTGCTGTTTGTTTTGAAAAATACTTCTTGTATACCTGTTTCTACCACAACCGGTCATTTGAGCGAGGGAACGATTTATTGCTTTGTAAGGTGATCGGATCAGAAATGACGATGTCATGCGGGTTCAATTTTATCACAAGTATTTATACCTGCCTCTAATTTTAGTAATTTTACGCAATTTCGGTAGCGAATGATAATTCAAAATAATCTTTCATTCATAAGTGAAAAACTTTTAAAAAATCTCAGTTGTTTTAAGAACATATCTATTTTGCAAATATACATGCCAATTTTTTCAAAATTTTAAGAATATACTTTATTATAAACTATATTTTCTTCGAGTAATTGAATAAAAAGAAAACCAAATGCAGATCTTGAGCATAAAATGAAAGTATAACATGCATTGAAGTTGCAAACCAATAGCTAAATATTGTTTGCAAATTTTTTTTTCGTATATCTAAATCTTTATTGCGAAGTGAGGTTGATCACGGGATTTTTACGTACCTAAAATTTACAAAAATTGACATCTAAATCATTGTTTCAATGCTTTTTTATTAGGGAGATTTGTGACGATGATAAGACCGTAAAGGGTTGTGATTACAGAATACCTAGTAAAATTTCTACATCTAGATACTATTTCTAGGCATGTTGACATACTTTTAGCACATTTTCCACAATATATATATATATATATATATATATATATATATATATATATATATATATATATATATATATATATATATATATATATATATATATATATATATATATATATATATATATATATATATATATATGTTCAAAATGAAGAATAAAACAAAGAAAAATAATATACAAATGAAAAAAAGGGGGGGGGAAATAATAAGTAAAAAAATAACAAACAACAGTTTAAAAAAAAATCTTTTTTTTTTTTTAAAAAAACTGTTGTTTGTTATTTTTTTACTTATTATTTCCCCCCCCCCTTTTTTTTTCATTTGTATATTATTTTTCTTTGTTTTATTCTTCATTTTGAACACATCTAATGAGTTCTGTTTACTTGCAGCTTAAGAGCATTAAATGAAACTTATTGTTTTTCTTAACTTTCTTCGTGTTTTCTTGTATTTATTTATTATATATATATACATATATATATATATATATATATATATATATATATATATATATATATATATATATATATATATATATATATAAGCTAAAAAATTGAGAAAATATGGGAAAAAATACAAAATAATGACAAGAGAAAAAATTATTAGCAATAATATTCTAAAAGAATTTAAAAGATCATAATTTTTAATACCTTAAAAAAAAAAAAATTAATTAAAATTTGGAAAACAAAACTAAGAAAAGATATAATCTCTTCATCAGCTCACACGATTATATCCGCAAAAGGAGTGCTTTCTAATATTGTATTAATATAGCCAAAGCAAAATATATCAATACAACAGTGTGAGGAGCACTCACAAAATTTTAAACGAAATTGGAACACATTAAGTAAAAAATATGTACGGAAAAACAAAGAAATATATCAAGCAAAAAACTGAAAATAAAATGTAAAGAGATTAGAGATCAGTATACGAAAAGAAATCTACATAGTGAGGAGCGAATTAAATGAACTTACGCGTACCGGAATCTTTCAAGAATGATTTATAATATTTTCGTAATAAGATTGCCAGATTACAATATATGAAAACAGAAGCATAAATAAAGTGATATCTTATGGCATGTTCTTACTGCAAAACTGAAGAGCGTCAAATTTGTTAGTTACCTTGGGTGGGCCCGAAAATGGATGCGCGCAAGGTAATAGTATAATACAGGATAATTTAAAGCTTGTAATTAAAAAGTTTGAAAATTAAAACATCTATTAAAAAAAATAAAACATCTATTAAAAAAAAAAAAAAAAAAAAAAAAAAAATAAAAAAAAAACAGGATTTACTCATTTTGAATTGATTTTTAGCAGGAGTCAAATTATTATTGCTGCAGAAGTCCGAAAATTAGGCTCAAAGAGCAATGCCCTAAACACACGAAATTAGAAGACGAACTAAAAACGGAAACAAAAAGAAAACGAAAGTAAGCTAATAGTAGCTAATAAGATTCTTTTTGTTTCCGTTTTTAGTTCGTCTTCTAATTTCGTGTGTTTAGGGCATTGCTCTTTGAGCCTAATTTTCGGACTTCTGCAGCAATAATAATTTGACTCCTGCTAAAAATCAATTCAAAATGAGTAAATCCTGTTTTTTTTTTATTTATTTATTTATTTTTTTTAATAGATGTTTTATTTTTTTTTAATAGATGTTTTAATTTTCAAACTTTTTAATTACAAGCTTTAAATTATCCTGTATTATACTATTACCTTGCGCGCATCCATTTTCGGGCCCACCCAAGGTAACTAACAAATTTGACGCTCTTCAGTTTTGCAGTAAGAACATGCCATAAGATATCACTTTATTTATGCTTCTGTTTTCATATATTGTAATCTGGCAATCTTATTACGAAAATATTATAAATCATTCTTGAAAGATTCCGGTACGCGTAAGTTCATTTAATTCGCTCCTCACTATGTAGATTTCTTTTCGTATACTGATCTCTAATCTCTTTACATTTTATTTTCAGTTTTTTGCTTGATATATTTCTTTGTTTTTCCGTACATATTTTTTACTTAATGTGTTCCAATTTCGTTTAAAATTTTGTGAGTGCTCCTCACACTGTTGTATTGATATATTTTGCTTTGGCTATATTAATACAATATTAGAAAGCACTCCTTTTGCGGATATAATCGTGTGAGCTGATGAAGAGATTATATCTTTTCTTAGTTTTGTTTTCCAAATTTCAATTAATTTTTTTTTTTTAAGGTATTAAAAATTATGATCTTTTAAATTCTTTTAAAATATTATTGCTAATAATTTTTTCTCTTGTCATTATTTTGTATTTTTTCCCATATTTTCTCAATTTTTTAGCTTATATTATGAGTTCTATATACTTGCAGCTTATGCGCAGTTAATAATACTTATTAATTATTTTCGTTTTTCTCTTTGTTTTTTTGTGCTATATATATATATATATATATATATATATATATATATATATATATATATATATATATATATATATATATATATATATATATATATATATATATATATATATATATATATATATATATATATTTATATATATATATATATATATATATATATATATATATATGCGTTTCATTCTTTTGGAACACATTTTTAATTGCATTTAATAATCGAATTTTTACTCATTGCTTGAAGATGGACATTTTTCATTTTGATATTAAGAGAGTAATTAAGCATCACTAAGACTCCATTTTGTTAAAGAGGACAACGTTTGGGAAGGGGGGAAATACAGGAAAACAAGTGATCTCTTAATGAATAGCAGGGAGTGGGGATGTCAGGAAGAGGTCAGGTACCGTTCATGATATCCTCCTCCCCCCCTCCTCAAACGGAGGGATATTTTTCCCGTTTTGATATTCATCGCAACTAGGGGGGGGGGGTGAAAAAGATACCAAACCGCGTGTTCAATTGACACTGTATTTTCCTCCTCCCACTCTACTGGATTTTTTAAAATATATTTTTGAGTGGAATGCTTCTTAATCAGACAGTTTAAAAAACGAAGGTAGAAACGGAGGAAAAACTCGGTTAAAAAAAGGACGCAAAGGAGTTTTTTTTATAAAAATTATTATATTTGTTCGAATATTTTATGAATGTAAAATTCTAACATTCTCTTCATCTATGATGAAATTATTTGTAAATATCGTAAAACAAAATAATTTTATTTGTAATAAAAGGAAATAGCATTTGTGGGGCTAAGAAAATCATTATACAGTCCCTGTGGCCATATTATGAGACGCACTCTAAGATTTTATATAAAATTATAATTATCAGGTGATACTTACTAGACAGCTGTATTGTTTTGACTCGGATGAAACCGGTTTGCATTTGTTTATGCTCCTCTATCAATGGGTTAACATTGTAATGCAATACGTTAAAAATAAATATAAAGCGGAAAAATCTCTCGAATGAAAACCCATTATATATATATATGTTTAAATCTAAAAGTATGGCCTATACACTCGTGCAAAACAAGCCATTATTAAAAAAAAACTGCCACGCTTCTCATAATTGGATCTAATTATTATAATATACTCATATACCTGATATAATGAATATTCCATATTTATATATTACATATCGTCTCATCTATCCCATCGTCTAATTTAACCCATTAATTCACGGACGTAAACGAGTGTAAATCGTGCAAAAACAATAAAGCTGTTATAGAGTATCACCTGTATAATTGCATAGATTCTTAGAGTGGGTCTAATTTAACTAGGGACTGCATTTATACCGAATGTCAGTTTTAGATAACTGTGGCTGGCAAAATTAATAATTGTTACAGAGCATATATTTCCTTCCCAAAGAAGTTGAATTTTTTCATGACGGTTTACACTAAATAAAAATTTAATTATTTAATGATCATTAAAATTTAACTCAGAAATAGATATAGAGGGTCTGTCTTGCCTTTAGCAGTGGAGTGTATACAGGATCCTCTTATCTGTCACTGAGACTGAGTAGCAACAGCTAGAGGAGGTGAATAATGTCGCAGTGACAAGTAGCGAGTTAACTGTTCAATGCGGTCCATCCATAGAAGTAGGCGTGTTCAAATTGAAGTGGGCGTTACTATCAAGGTAGGAGTGTTGATATCGAAGTGGGAGTTTCTGTCAAAGTAGGCATGTTCACATCACGCCCGATGGTCACCCATGTGGGGCGATAGTTGTTATCGACCCTGTCAACCTTTATCCATGAAAAAGGTATCCCCACCCTACAATCGAGTTAACATGTGAATTGGAATTGTATTTTTGTGTTGGTAGATACACTACAACCTTAAACATCCGAAATTGGAGCAAATCTGAATTGTTGACAAAGCATGTATTTCACTCCCGAACAGATTTGAGGGACCTATTCATGTTGTTTCCGGTTGGACAAAGCTTCTTTTATACGGAAGTAAGTGTAACTCCTTTATTTATTTATTTTATTCTTGGTTTTTTACTCTACTGTTAAAAGCACATAGAATAGTTTTTAACGACGCTCTCTTTTTCAGCAGCCGATATTTTTCAGAATGTTTCTTCTCTGTTTTTTTTTTCTTCGAAAAGTAGAAATCTGTGATAAATAGATTTCGAATATTCCTTTTATAAAAATTTTTTTAATTAAGAAATGAATTTAGTATCTTGTTCTGCTAAAGTACATACAGTCTCTGGCCATATTATGAGACGCACTCTATAACATTCCATGTAAAATTATAATGATCACGTGATACTATACAACTTTATTGTTTTCACGCGACTGAAACCCGTTTGCACTTGTTTACTCTCCAGTATCAATGGGTCAACATTGTAATGCAATACGTTAAAAATAAATACACATAGGAAGTCTATAAAGAATCTCCTGCATGAAAACCCATTACATGCATGTTTAAATATAAGAGTATTGCCTATGAACTCGTGCAAATCATGTCATTATTAAAACACTACAGTGCGTCTCATCATTTGATATGATTATTATAATATACTAATATAATGCTTCTTTTAATAAATACTCCATATTTATATAATATATATCGTATAATGTATCCCATCGTGTAATTTGTATTATATATCGTCTGACTTGACCCATTGATGCACTAACGTAAACAAATGCAAACTGTCGCGTAAGAACAATAAATCTGTATAGAATATTACCTGCATCATTAAAATTTTACATAGAATCTTAGAGAGCGTCTCATAATGTGGCCCCAGGGACTGTAGCACAGTTTTTATCAATTCTAAATTTTTTGCTTTGAAGACAATAATTAATTTCAAAGATTTTATATCATGCAATTCAAACCTTCATAAAATTTACAAGAATATTATTTTTTTATTTCTAATGCTGTTAAAGGCCCCAACGAAATTTTTCCGTTTTCTCTAAAATGTTTACATCCAGAAATGTATTATTTTTTAAATCTCAAATATTTAAATGATTGGACCTTCATAAAAGACTCAAGTTTTGTGTTCGATACCTTACAACAGTGTTTCCCAAAGTGTGGTACGCGTACCCCCAGGGGTACGGGAACAGTTTAGCGAGGGTACGCGTTCTTATGCGAAATATCTTGCAATAAACGAAAATTTCAAACAAACTTATTTAAAAACAAAGCTAGCCATGAAAATTTACGATTACGTATTTTTCTATTTGTTATTTTTTTGCGGAGTTAGCAGTTAATAATGAGTGGTGGCAACAGCCAGTTGTGATTTTCAACTTTTGTGTAATTTTTCTTTATAGTAAAAAATACACTCATTTTTTTATTAGTGGTACACAGCGTTACGAAAAATTTAGAAAGGGTACACAAAAGTCATAAGTTTGGGAAACACTGCCTTACAAGAATAGAATGAGTTGTGAAACACGTTTCTTTGCACTGTACACAGCATTGTTTAAGTCATTTCATTTTTACAGCTTCCATTATATTTTTGTACCGTTTTTATGACGCATTCGAAAATAACTACTTTAGCCATCATTATTTTTGTATAGTGTGCTAATATCTAGCGTAAATATGGGAAAACTTATAATATCATATATAAATTTTCTATCCGAAAACAATACTAAAAAACATGTAACTTTTGAAGAAAGTTTTGTTGATCGTTTGCCCAATTCTTAAAATTTTTAAAATTAGATTTTGCACGATGAACGGATTATTTAAATGTTTCAATGAAGCAATTTTTTTCGAAGAATGTGATCAAAATTGCACTAAATAAAAAAGTGCATTAAAAAGGCATCCTTATTTACTCAATTGCATTGGGGATTTGTTTTTAATTTTCATAATAAATTTTTAAATAAATGGGAAAAAAGGAATGCTAAATTTGATAGTGTTGACTTAGTATTAAGTGGATTGGCGTGCACCTCAAATGGTTAGGATTATATTGATTTATCGGTTTGACCTCTTTCGTTTTAAAGTTTAGAGAAGTTCAGGTAAACCTAAAGTTTCAAATGTGGAAAATAAGTTTTCAAACTATCATAATGCAAGCTAATTATGGTTTGATTACTTAGAGTTACAAAGTACAACACCATCTGCATTTTGATATTTTGAAGAAAAAAAAATTTCAATATGCCCACCCGATTGACATTTGTCATTCGGGTATCAGATTTGTAGGTCACTCTTACAGGGCCACCCTATCAGGTGGGCCAACGTTGCTCCCACGGTAAGGACAGAGAAGGAAAGAACATCCATGACTTATCCAGGGATTCGAACCCAGGTTCGTTCTGATCTATTATTTATTTGATATATCTGTTGTTTTATGAAAATGATAGTAAAGTTTGGAAAAAGAAAGAAGAAAATTAAGAAAAGTTTTTTATTCTTTAAAAATATTAGTTCATTGAATAAATTTATGAAGAGGATATGCGTGTATAAAACTCGCATTAGTATTTTCTATTGAAAATAAATTAACAAAATTCAACACAGATATATGTTTCTTTGATAACTGTTTTTCGAAGTTCGTTTTCCTTTTAACGAAAATCGGCTGACATTATTCATCTTCATTTTATGCATGTACCAAAAAAATATTCAAAAACATATTCATTTATTTTCTGTGAATGCGTTCGCAATTGCAAAATAACTTAATTTATATAAAAAAAAAAAACCCCAAAAGGTTCCAAGTGGTTCGCTAAAATCTACCCTATAGGTTTTAATAGTTAAAAATAATGGAATACCACTGATCTAAAGTAAATCCAGTTAATGATTTACAATGAAACTACTTCAAAATTGTTTGAAAAATATTATCAAAAATTATTCTTCCTCTAGATAGATGTGTTTACGATTATTGTTAAAGAACTTAAAAATCTAATAAAAGGAGAGGTTAGCGTTCTATAATCGAAAAAAAACCCAGTTTTCAATGTTATTCTCACTTTAAATTTTTCGTTTATGTAGTATTTTCGAGTATGATTTATTAAAATTAAGAAAATTATTAAGAGATTTTTATTTTGAGATCGGAAATAATTTAACACAAAAAAATAAAGCGAGTGATTTAAGAACACTTTTCTGTCGTAAATGCAATGGGGTTGTACATGGTTGATAGGATTCTGTTCACCATGTAATTCAATCGAATGAACTATTTTCAAAAACGCGTTGAAATGCGTCTTTATTCGAAAGATCCTTTTCCTCCCATCTCCAGAATACTGATACTGGAAAGAAGAAAAAAAAAGGGGATCAGAATGAAAAAAGAAGTGAAGTGAGTGCTGTACGGAATGGAAAAGATGAAGGAAGGAAAAAAAAACCAGGAGCTAAAAATCTTAGGGATTTGGCGGGCAGTGTATGTTTTGACAGGGCCCAGGAAGTGCTTCGGCCCGTCATGGTTGAGTGAGTCCGGGTGATGGAAGAAGGGCCCCATTGAAGAGGCCCCCTCTCATCCATCACTCGGGCACCTGACAACTCCTCTCTCTCTGCCTTTTCTTCGGACAAGGGACCTTTCCCAAATTTGGGATCTTTTCTCCAAGGAATTCCTATAATTACCGAAATTATTTAAATAAAGAATACATACAGTCCATGGCCATATTATGAGACGCACTTTAAGATTCTATGTAATGTCTTAATCATCAGGGGATACTACTTATTTACAGGCTTTATTACTTTTACTCGGATAAAACCGGTTTGCACTTGTTTACGTTAGTGTATCAATGGGTTAATTTAAACGATATATTATATAAATTCGACAATTGGATAAAGTAAACGATATATTATATAAACATAGAATATTTATTATATCGGGTATTATATTAGTATGTTATAATACTGTAGTGTTTCAATAATGACATGTTTTGCACGAGTTTTTAGGCAATACTCTTATATTTAAGCATACATGTAACGTTTTTTTTACAGACTTCCCATTTGTATTTATTTTTAACGTGTTGCATTACAATGTTGACCCATTGATAGAGGAGCATAAACAAATATGCAAACCGGTTTCACCCGAGTAAAAAATAATACAGTTGTATAGTATGACCTGATAATTATAATTTTACATAAAATCTTATGGTGCGTCTAGCAATATGGCCCTGAATGGTTCAAGGCACCCATATGAGGGAGGGATACGCACCAAATTTGAACGATATTTGTGGTTCCAAAATTTCAAACAATGTAATGAATGACTACTTTTGAATCTTTTTAATACAGTAGTTAAATTCTTTCCTTCTTCAGTTGGACATTATAGCATGTCAATCCGGACTTCCTCACGAATGAAATTTCTTTGACAGGAACTGATTTCAGAACAAAAATTCCATTCATTTCAGTTTTTTTTTGAGCTGATGAAATGTCCAAAGTGAAAAATTCACAAATCTTCTTGTCAATAAGCAGGGCTTAAATTCATATATATATCTATAGACACTATATATATATATATATTTCGTTGCCATCGTCACCTTTAAGAGCGCCCTTATTATCTGCCTCTAAGGGCGACAGAGTCTCGTTAGAGGTAAGCCGCCCTCAGAAAGGGGATGGGGCGTAACACCTTTTCGTATGGCGCCCCGATGGGGGGAAGAATCACTTCTGTTATCGCGATCCGTAAGGGTTAAAAAAGGAAAAAGAAAAAAAAAAGGGAATTGGAGTGCAGTGGAAAGGATGTGGGAATGTGTTACCATGACAACGGGACTGCGACCTATTAGTACGTCGTTCCAATCCTCCCAGTCGATAATGAAGCTCTTCTACAGCCTCCCCCTTCCCCTACGCACTTTACCATAGAACTTTATTTCTTCATTTATTGCAAAATCCAATGCACGCTGAAGACAATTCTACAAGATTTTGTGTAAATTCCCCCCTTTATTTATTTATTTATTTTTTAAATTCGTTCTTTTATTTATTCTATCAGACGCGTTGAAATGTCACGTGACTCGAGTCATGGCATTGCTACAAAGCATTTCTATTTTCCCCTAGAACATCTCGTAAAGCTGTTAATTAATTAACATTTTCCGCGATTTAAAACCGTTCCATTTGGAATCAGTTTTTAAGTTCGATTCCTCCTATTGGGTTGTTTTCGAGAAGATTCCTTCTCTATTTTACCGCAAAAGATTTACTTTAACTTAAAGGAAGACTTTTAAATCCTCTTTAATTCTCTTACTAAACTGCTTTCAATGGTTTTAGCTGACCAAGTTTTCCTGGAAAAAAAACTTCTTTTTCCGATTTTTCTTCTTATAAAGAAATTAAGAAGCAACGAAGGCAGATTGGAATTCGAGAAAAGTTGTACGAAAAGCTTTAAATCCGTAAACTAAATTTCGTTAGTTTTTTTTTCTTTCATGGCGTAGATTCACATGTTGAGATTACGAAACGTATTTTGATCTGTAATTATCAGCATTTTTGATTAAATTAGAGATTCTTAAGCAATACGGATTAAAGACTTTTAATCAACTCTTAAACAACAAGAATTTTAAGCTTCTTATTCTTGATAGAAATTTCAGATTATGCTGAAGAACTCGACGTTTCAACTAATGATTCGAGTTTTAAATTTTCCCTCATTCATAATCACTCATTTTGTGTTTAAAAAAATAGCAAAAGAATACATTTTAATGCCATTTCATACTTTAAGAATTAAATTGTATCATTTATCATGAATATATTAGTTTAATGAAATGAATTGTATCCATCTTTTAAAAAAGTCATAAATGTATGATTATGAAGCATTATGTTATCAAGGTTTTTCTAACCATATCAATTTTGCATTAATGAGTTTTTCAAAATGAATTCTTTCTGTAATGCTATCGAGTGTAACATTAATTATTTACATAGAAACATATCATTACGAACAAAACAAATGCAGTAGCAGGTTGCTTAGCCAACAAAAAATAAGCACCTTCTAAGTACTTTTTAAACAATCAAAGATATTTTTAAGTACTAAATACATTAACAAAATGCAAAATACTTTTCAAAGACTTTACATGATCATGATGAAAGAATTAGTTTCGGACAAAGAACTCTTTTCTAGATTATATTATAAAAAGATCAAGAGGTTATTGGTTCGATATCAGAGGGTGGAAAATAAGGATTGCGCGCACCAGCTCAGTATAAACGCATGCGGACCCGCAAGTATTTCATCAAACGTGTAAAATGATTGGTGCTTTCATACGCTATAGACCGACGGTACGTCGAAATGGATTGTGACTGAATGAATTGTGAAGACGTTGAATGTGAAAAGCAAATTTTTGCCTAATCCATGGCAAAAATCGACGCGGTAAAGGAGAAAATCTCATTTCTGAAAAGGGAAAATGAAGCACTTTTTTAAAAACACTCCATGAAAAAAAGCACCTTTAATGATTTTTGAAAAAACGAAAATAAGCATCTTTAAGCACTTTTTAAAAACACTACGCACCATGAGTAGAAATTATTTTATTTCACTCTAGTCCATGTCAATGTCTACAGATCATATAAAAATGACACTAGAAAAGCATAAAATTCAAAAGTGCCAGGATTCTAGCCTAAAAATTGAACCCTTTAAAACAAAATTATAAAAAAAAAGTTCGTGAGTGTATAAATATAACTAAGAATAAGTTTGAAATACATAAAGTATATCATTTTGCATTCTTTTTTTTTTAACTGTTTTTAATTTATAGGCAGTCTGTGGATAAAAAGTAAACATAGAAGACCAAGAGAGACTTGGAGCAGTAGAAATGGTAAGATTCATTTTTAAATAGTTCAGGTGAGGAATTTTAGAAACGTTTCTAATGTAAAATTCACGAGTTTTGAGTAGTCTCTCTTGTATCTTTTTGTTATCGTGAGGCAAATGAAACTACGAAACAGTTTGATGAAAATAGAATGGAAAAAGAATGGCTTATCCCTATTTTGCCCCAAATAATTAACACTGTTTAGTGCGCTAAAAAAATGGACCACCTTGAATAATTTTTGGTCTAATGATCGGATTTTCACATTCTAGAACTCATTCTCAAGGGTCCGAAGGGGCGGTCTCAAGTAGGCTGATGAATGAGTGCAGACGATAATTTGAGTCACGAAAGCAGACGCAAAAACGTACTTTCTCTGAATAAACATGCACATTTTTTGACGGATATGGATCTCTGACCCCCACTATATGGGGAATCACCGAAATCTTGGAAGTGGGGTCCCAATAGTTTAGTCAGGAGAGCTCTCCACCAAAGTTTGGGCCCCTTAATGTTAAGTTTACTCTTTAATTATTTTGCTATTTTTGAGCACTTCTTAAGTGAATGGAAATTTTTTTACTCACAATAATAAAATTCGTTTATCTAAAGATACTTCTGCTCAAAAAATAACTCTTGGTAAATATTTACTATTTTTTATTTTATTATTTAAGAATGGTCGATAAAGTTTTGAATTGTGAGGTATACAATTTTTTGAATAGTTTTAAAAAACGTCATTTTGCATGGAAAAATGCAAAATGTGAGTGAAATCGGCTGAATAGTTCCGGAGAAATTGAATTTCAAAAAAGTCAGAAACTTAAAATTCGCTACATTCGTTACGAAAATTACATTCTTTAAAATGATGCAAAAAATTACAATTAAACATTACAATTGAAACTTTTTTTCTACTATTATTAAATAATATAATGAATATTTTCTAACGGTTATTTTTTGCATGGAATTATCTTTAGACAAACGGATTTTATAATTTAAAGAAGGTATGTTTATTCAAAGAAAGAACATTTTTGTGTCCAATTTCTTAACTTTATCGTCTGCGCCTTATATTATATATTTGGGGTCATTCCCTTAAGGCATTAAGACTGAGTCATAGAATGTGAAAATCCAAAAGTTATTCAAGGTGGTCCGTTTATTTTTTTTGCGTACTGTACATATGAAGATATCCTTTATAAAAAATTTGTTTGACACTTCTAACTCCAAATATTTATAAACGAATTTAAAGCAAACTTTAAATTTATTTTAAAAATATTGAGATATTTGGTTTACAATACTAGAATACTTTTAAATAATTCGTCTCTTAACGTCGACGTTTTCAACGACAATTGTTTAAATAAGTTTAAGTAAATTGCCAAAAATTATACCTCTTCTATGCTAAGCTAATAACCTTCAAACTTAATAAATGAAGAAAAATTTACCCTTTAAAATTTTATTGATGCAAAATTTAAAGCTATTTTCACTTTTGAGCTTCGAGTTATGCAATTTTTGAAAACTTCCATAAGTTTTATTAATTATTTGTATACGATTCATTGTTAAACAATATACATATGCACTCGTCGTAATTTATTTATTCAGATTGTAGAAGGGTGTGACGAGCCTGAATGTTTAAAACTTTTAATTTAATTCATTCACTTGCATAATACAGACTGAAAAGAATAAACGGTATATAAATCCTCGATTATTGACAGATGGGACAAATTAGAGAAGATCAGATCATAGTCATATTAGGCGAAATTCGGACTTTTCAGAATGTTTTATGGAAGGGTTATACCGCTTAACCACGGATGTGCCC